>NC_025700.1:21507017-21556327 GCF_000633955.1 Camelina sativa | reverse complement strand
AGTGTTTCCTTTGTTTGTGGCACTAGATGAGAGCTACCAACAACTTTACGTCTAGAAGTGCTTATCTGTCCGATATATAACAAGTAAGAATCAAGAATAAGAAAACATAGCACAACTAAAATTACAACTTGGAGGAAAAAATCTACATGTAGTAACACCAACCTCTTGCTGTGCTTGTTCTTCTGACATATCTTTCCTAAGCGATGTATTCCTAGAAGATGTCGCCGCTGCAGCGGTAGCAGCAGCTAGTACAGCCTGGGCTTGTTTGTGTCTTTTCTCTTTCCTACCTTGCTTTCTTGTTTCCCTGACATCATGGAAATATTTGTTTACCAGAACATCATCCCATCTTCGTCCATGTTGTTCATCAATCTCCAGAGGCAATCTTTTGGCAACTTCATAGACTAAATTGTCTGAGAAAATAGACCACTTTTAAGATACTCTAACAGAAATTATATAGTGCAAAAAAATTGTGACCATGCAAATAAAAACGGACAATCAAACTCACCAGAAAGTTCCTTTCTTGAAACTGCAGTGCCAAGTAACTGAAGCTGATAATATAGAAGTTCCCCTTCCACTTCATCTTCAGGAGACATATCCAGTATGCCCAATTTCCTAGCTTTAGATAACTGACGAATTGTGTCTCCACAGTGTGCACTCTGATTTTGGAGATTACTACAGATAGTGTGATCGCCAGCGCCCTGCAGATGTTTGTTTCCTTCTTCAGAGCCTGCCAAATGTTTTAATGTTACCAAATGTCCTAAAATCTGTGGCATAAATCATAAAGTCTCTACCATCAGTTTTGGTTGACACCCTAGCCACATCAGAATCCCTGCTGCTTTTCAGGGTCTGTCCCTTGCCCAGTTCTGACAATTCTTTGAGGATATAAGGATGAGGATTGAAACCAGGATATGCTTCATGATCACTGCATCATTATATATATAAAAAGAAGGTAATTTAGTAGGCAGAATATTTATGTGGCCAAGAGAACAACAGAGATTATATTTTCAATTGTGTTTCTGGAGCTTACAGGAGATCCAAGATAATGGGGGTTGGACAGTTCAAATTTCCACGATTCTGAGAACTATTTGGCCCCAAGGAAATGGCATTCTTCAGCATGACACCAGAAGAACTGGAGTTTGATCGTTGTCCATGATCATCTACGCAAAAGAGTTTTTAAAAATATCAGCAGCAGCTACCACCAACTAAGAAAAGATTAATTATCAAGTCTAATAAACATTGGATGATGAAAAGCCATCTTCAATAGAAACTACCAACTTACAAAAACAATGCTCTAAGCTAGAAGAATAACTATATGGGAATAGGGAAGAGAAAAATAGTGAAAAGTTAATACATACCAGAAGGAAGAACTGAAAATTTCCCATCATTAACTTCCTGATCAATCCCTATTGATTTCTGTATATGCAAAACAAGGTACAATATCAATTATCTCATCAGGAGGCCCTTAAGAAAATATCACCAAGCTTGTGTTTGGCCAAACTCGGTGACAGATCCAATATGACTTTAATAACTGACAAGTAACAACTATTTGTGATGCAGATCATGTGAAAGCATCTAGGTTTTAAGAAAAAATACTCAGAACATAACAGTTGAGATTGTGTGATTACCTGTTCTTCTGGAGAATGACCAGGTGCCAAGCTCACACTTCCTTCATTCGTCAAAACTGATCCATTGGCTTTAGCTTCATCAACCATAATACCATTACCAGTACAATTTTCAGTTAACATACATATTGTATTATTCTCCGTATTATTACAAATGTTGCTTTCAAGTGTTCGCTCAATAGAATAAGCCTTAGTGACAGCAGGATCTAAGATTTCAGAATCTAGCATCACTATGCCTTCAGTACAGATAGCCCGACGCTCAGATTTACTAGTGTTCTTACGTTTCAAATTTTCGCCTTTATTCCCAGAACCCATGTGTGCATGCTGGCTAAGCCATTTAACTACTTTGCCTAGTATATCAGGTAACAAGTCTCCGTCCTGCATCGCAAATTTTGAAATCAATACACAGAAACTCACAATGAGAGCACACATTGTTTACAACAGTCAACAGGTATATGAGAAGTTTTACGAGTTACCGTAAGTTTGGCACTCAAAGCATCAGGATTGACCCCAATCTCTGCAGCCACATCCTTCACATCCACTTTCCCCAGGTCGATCAACTTTAAAAAGTGTGAATCAGTGAGCAAGAAAGTCGAAAGGAATAGACAACCCAACTTTTAAGAATATACAAACCTTTTTCAGAATCAATCCAAAACTAAGCGACTTGGATAGAGTTCTTTCATCTTCGTTGCTTCTCACAGTCATTCCTGATCCAACGTGGTCTGTTGCAGAGCAGTTTAATTTTGAATGCGGTGATTCTAGTTCTCGCAATTCGTTGTTTCTCGAAATATCAGAATCTGTACCCGGTGTTCCTAAGTCAAGTCCCATCTCATCATTACAAAGGTGACCTTCTCTTACAGGTTCTGACGGAAGATGACATATAGGAGAACGACTATCAACAGCATTACTTTCTCCTCCCTCTACGGACTTTCCATTTTCTTGACTATCTGAATGCTTTGAGCAGAAAGCTCGCAGTTCAACCTACATGTTTTTCTTATGTTGTTATAGAAAGAAACAGCACTCACTACGATTTCATTCGGTAACGGAGGAAACTTACAGTATCACACCCATGTTTTCCCCAGACCTCTAGTCTATTCCCTGCCTCCCTTGCGCATATAGGATGGAATGATGTTCTGCATGATCCTATGATCGAGAGATTGAAACAAAGTATCAATTACTATTCTGATATCCACCAAAGATTGAAGACATAATAATTTGAATCAAAGAAAAGTGTGCCAAGTAGTTCCATGACAAAGCTATCAACTTAGACAAGTAAATCAAGTAGGAACATCAGATAGCGGGGCACATAGAAAAGTATCGAATTTGCCTATTTATTCTAGTAACATCCAAGCTGTGTGCAATAAAACTTTCACAGCAACCCAGCATAGCAACATATTCATATAAGAAAAATAAATAACTAAATGAGACAGAATTACTTCATCGGAACTGCAATCATCACAAATTAGCCCAACAAGAAAATGAAAACACTGCATTGTACAAAAACAATGTCGACAAAGCGTTTTCCAGCGAAAATAATCCAGACAATTCGATTATTCGGAGCAGGCAGAGCAAGGAAAACGAGTATGAGCATAGCAATAAAGCTAAATGAACCCAAACTTAGGTGAAATACTGGCTTTCTGTAACGGGCTCAGATTATGGGAACCCAGTACTCGACATTTGTTTATTTATCATACGTGTAGTTTTTTGCACATTTGTTAAGTTGTTCTAAGGAAGAAGCACCTTAAGTAAAATACCCAAACTATACAACAGAACATGTCATTAAAAATATCAAAGCTACCAATGCTCAGAAGTAGACTGGATGCACAGAAAGTAACAATACATACCATTACAACAGCGAATGCAAGCACCAGATTTCACCTTGCACAAGTTACACAATAACTTCCTCCGAGTTTCTTTTATTCCATGCAAATTCAAGATGGGCTCCATTTTTTTCAAGTCTTCTATATACAGCTCAGGCATCCACAGAGAACAAAACAGATGAGCAAACTCCACCGGCCCACCATTCTCAGTTTTTGAGAGAACAGATTTCAGGATGCCACCCTTTTTTGGACATAGCAAGCATGGTCTTTCTGAATCAACACGACCATTCTCCAGCTCACACCAAGAGCACAACCACGATTTATCTGAATCTTCAAGCAGGCCATAGCATTTTTTATGAACTGTAGCTTTGCAGGAGGTGCAAACAATTAACTGGTGATGATATTCCTTGGCGTCACCAGTGCAGCAAAAATCACATAACAATGTGTTCCCTTCACAAGGAGCCGCAACCATTAATTTGCCCAAACCTGCATCACCACCAAGAAGCTTCCGCTTTTTGGAGGGCCTTTCCGATGTCAACAAAATCCTATTTCTAATACCTAAAACCCATTCTAAACTACCAGAATAGTCTGACGCAGATGAAATTTCATCCCCCACATTGTCAACACCCATTGGCTGAACAACATCCTCGTTTACCTCTTCTTTGTTTACTGTGCCTTCAGATATATCTTTAATGAGAGCGTTCTTAATTTCTTCCAGAACAACGCCATCTGCACAAACAACATCCTCATTCTTTGCACTAGCATCGGTTTCCCTCTGTTGGATATCAATAGATTCGTATTCCACCGATGGAACTGAAAAGCAGTTTCTAGAAGATAAAGATCGTAGAGATACTAAATCTGACAACGTTTCTAAATCAGGCAATTCTAAGCGCCTAAAGTAGTCCTCATGCTCAACCCAGATACTGCCACTTCTCAACTTATCCCCTTGCCTAGAAGACTTGTTCTTCTTATTCTCCGTACCAGAATGAGACTTCTTGTGCCTTTTCTTGTTATCAGTACGGTTAAGCAAATTAGCTAAGCCAACGGGTAGAGTAGGCACAGTTAACCCTGAAGTGGAACCATCTTCAGGAAGATCAAACGGAGACCTCTCAGAGAGGTTCTTGTTAGCCTGAGCTAAGAAACCAATTTCCAACGAACCCATATCCTCAAACCCCTTGTTCCCATTATCCTTATCTAACGCAGCCCTACGAAATGGGCGACAAGGCTTCTCTTCAGCTCCACAACCTCCGTCCACTCCCCTACCCATCATCTTCTTCGGCCACTGGCATTGGTCAACGTTCATAACCGACACAAACCACCACCAAAAACTCCCACGCGGCCCATGAAACGGGACCCTAGCCCTAAATCCCCAAATCCGCCACAAAAAGAAAACGAGTCTGCCTTCAATTTCACCTCCCAAAGCACAGGAGAAAGAAAACAACCAAGTAATCAAAACCCTAACCCTAATTTCCCGAGCCTAAAACCTAACCCTAGCCTAGCTCCCCCGGTACCAATCTTGGCGTCTTTCAGATTACAGAACGATAGAAGAAGAAGAAGAAGACAAAGACGAATTAAAAAAGCGAGAGGCTAAGATTAGGGTTTCTTCTTCAAATTTCTCTGGTTCATGTTCTTTCGGATCCTTCCCACGACTGGTTCGGTTCTTTTTTTTTTTTCCTTTTTCTTTTTTTTTTTTTTTCCCAGAGAGATTTTTTCGCGTTATTTGCAGGCAACAGAGGAACGGTTCATTTTTTTTGGCAAGACTTTTTTTTTTTTGCCAGCTTTTTTATTCAGAGAATTTGATAGAGAGGTGTGAGGCGCAGTGTAGCACTCGTGCACCTCCTTTATTTGGACACGTGTTTGATTTTTATTCGTTAGATGACTCACGAGATACGACCGCGTTAATTCATTCGTACGGGATATGCTCCTTTTTTTTACCTCCCCCACACTCTTTTAATTATATATTTGATCCCTCTTTTGTAGTAATTTGAGATTTCGGTCGTCGTTACCTTTTACTGTATTAGTTTTAAAATTCTTCGTATTGATGATGTATATACCGCTCTATTTTTGGTCTTGGATTTGCTCGATATCAATAAAATATACACAATAATATGGTTTGATTTAGAAGAAAAATAATGTATGTATTAATTGCATGTGATCTACATATGCTCTATATTATTAATATGAAAATGACTCTTTGTGCCCACTAATTAAACTAGAATCCGCTATTTAGTACTTACAAGTTACAAACTGCTTTGGCTTTCACATTTATTGAGTGGACAAAAATAAACGAACTACTGAATTGATGTCCGAACTAGATTTTAGTATTTTAATGACATGTAATTTGGCTGACATGTAATGATGTTTCATTGGAGAACTCAGGTTATGTGTTTTATACTTTTATTTATTTTATGTATTTCAAACGTTGCTTATGAATGTTGAAAATGATTAATTACCAAATTGGAACCTCAAGTTTTTATTTTTACTATAAATTTTTTGTATTACTTTTTTCAAATGTTCTTTATAAAAATTACTTTCTTTTTTTTAGTAGGCAAAAAATTTTGCACCCAAACTGACAATTTTATTAATATCTCGCAAATTGAGTATTTGATAGTCTTTATTTTTCTTTAATATAGAGTAACTCTAAAATAAAGCATAGTTTTTCTTTAATATGTTACTTTATTTTTGACTTTATAATAAAGTTAATGTAAAAAAATGCAATAGTTCATAGTAGAGTTATTATAAATATAGAACAATCTCGTCATTTTTTCTATTTAAATTAAGATATAGAATATATTACAATAAATGTTATTATATAATAGAGTTTTGACCCTAAAATATAGTGGATTTAGAAATGGCCTTAATACAATAATGTACTTTCTCATTTCTTTGATTTTTATTTTTTTGTAAATTATGTTTACGTTTTTAGGATCATATATTCAAAATCTGAAACGTTCTCCTTTGTTTATGTCACCAACGTTCTTGACTCTATTTTAGGAATGAGTAGGTGGTCCTATGATATAAAGTGTTAAACATAAACAACCCAGAAAAACAAAAAATGCTCGACCCCAACCCAAATAACCATAATAATGAACAAATAAAATAGTTTGATCGGCCATTAAATTTAAATGACAAAGCTATAACGCTAACTTGTTTAGTTTTATCAGCCGTATAAACTAGGTGCAACTCATTTCCACATTTATTTTTTATTTTTTAATTCTTTTAGCCATTTGAGCTTTCTTTATTTTAATAGCTTTGTCCACTTCTCAACAGAACTTGATGATCTTTTTCATTATGATTAGGTGTATCAATTACAGAATTACTACGTGGCTTAGCATGGTTTGTCTGTTTTTATTATGTGTATATTAAAATTTTGAGATATAGTGGAGAAGAATAAATTATATATATATATATATATATATATATTCGTTACATCATGATTTCATCTTTACAGGATTTACATTTTTAGGTTGGATTACCAAACATTTTAATTACATTAATTTGGTTTAGGAACAAAAATTACAAACTTTGAAGAAAGTAAGCATTATAATAATTACATATTGGATCACAAAAACTATAAATGTAGTGGTGAGTATATTAAAAAATGTTACAAACAAATTATTTGAGATAAGTAATAAGTAATTTTAGAAAGGAAACAAATTTTACCCACAAACCTTTGATAAAATAAGCATTGAAATGATACAATTACCCATTGGATCGTAGAAACTAAATATTTGAAGTTGCATTTTTCTTGTGTTTCTTTGCTATGGACTTTGTCTATCGTTCTATTTCGTTGTTCTATTAGATGACATAAAAAAAAAATGATGAGTATATAAGTATTTTTATAATATTACAGTAAATTATTTGAGGTAAAAATAAGTAAATTTAGGGAAAAAAAAAAGCTTCAAAGCACAAACCTCGAATAATATAAACATTATAATAATTTTTGTATAATGATATACTTGCTCATATTGAACCCATGCTACTTGCTCGATCTTCACTCACCTTCTCCGTCCTCCTCCACCTCTTCCACTACTCCTCACCGTTTTAAATCCGCCACTACACCTACCGACGATGTCTCGAAAATCTCCTCTCTTGCCGCAGATCTGTTCTGTTTTGTCAATGACTATACAAAACCTACATCTCCTCTTATCCACGTCTTCTCCTCCTGTCGTTACTGTATAATATTCAGAAGTCTCGAGATTTTGCAATAACATTTCTTTCTAACTTTATTATTGAATGTTGTGTAAGATTTAGGAATCAGTTTTTCATTGAGTGAATTATGATATAATTTTTGAGTAAAATTAGTTCGTCTAATATACTTGATCTTCTTATTTGTTGGATTGTTATTGCTGACAATTTTTTTAGGTGTTTCCATATGATCTTTTTTTTTTCTTTTTGCAGAAATGCTTTTGAGAAAACCAATATATTTAGTTCCTAGAAAACTATCCTTCAATCTCAGATGATGGTGTCTACGAATTGTTTCGGGAGATCAACAATTGGTTCAGTTATGGAATAATGGCTAGTCTCTTGTCAGCTGTATTTGTAAACTACTCATCTTGTTCGTCCATACACTTTTCTTTTATTAGTTCATCCATGACGTCAGCTGTAGGTGTTATGAGCTACCGTGATGAACAGTATTTATAGAGTTTAGAAGAGACGATAGGGTTTAATGTAAGATTAGAGATAATCTTGTTGACCAAGCTAAAGATTTTAGCAACTAATATTGCAATATTGGAATTAGATTTTAGAAACTAATATTGCGATTATAATTATTAAGATATGGTGTGAAGATATATAGTTTGTTTTATTTAAGAAGGTTAATTATGAATTTGATGAAATATGTTATTAGATATGGTTGTTTGAGAATTGGGATGTTATATAATGGTAATTTCGGGATTATATGATTAATATGGAATCGCCGGTTTTGTGCAGTTTTAATGTCCAACAGAAAGATTTGGTAGGTATTTAATATGATTTATAGATTTATAATCCACGCTATATATATTTTATTAGAATGTTACTACATTTTATACTTAACACTTAATAGCCTTGATTGCATTAGAAAGATCCACAATTAAATGTCATTAAGTAGCTACGCATGCTTCCAAGCAAAAATCACCTATAAATAGATTCCACATTCACCAACATGAACGAACATCTTCAAACATTAGATTGATCATATCAATCCTCTCCTAATAGTTATTTCACACACATCAATGGATTCCAAACCAACCGGTTTAGCTGTTGCTATCTTTTTACTCCTCTCCATCCAAATCCTTTACCCAGCTGGTAAAAAAACTCCTTTTGGTTAAACCGAACCGTGTGCTACAATTTCATTTCTCTTACATTTACTCTGTTTAATTCTGCTACAATCGATTTGAATCATAAACCGGATCGGTTTATCACCGGTAAACTAACTTTTTTTTTTTGTTTATTCTGCTTTCTTCTAGGTGTCGCAGGGGACATAACCGGAGTATGTTACGGCCGAAACGGCAACAACCTCCCGACGCCGTCAGATACGGTAGCTTTATACAAGACCAACAACATAGACGCAATCCGTATGTACGAGCCATTCGCCGACATGCTTGAAGCCCTCCGTGGCTCAGGTCTCTCGGTCATGTTTGGTCCACGAAACGAAGAAATCCAGTCCCTAGCACAAAACCCAGCAGCCGCAACTAACTTCGTCTCCACCTGGATCACACCGTACATAAACGACGTCTCCATCAAATGGATCACGATCGGCAACGAAGTCTTCCCAGGAGACATCGCTCCATTCGTACCCGCCGCTATCAGAAACGTAAACGCCGCGCTTACGAGTTCCGGCATCACGGGAATCTCCGTCACGACGGTTTTAGCGATGACCGCTTTGGCCAATACATATCCACCGTCAGCCGCAACGTTCCTCCCTGACCTAACCGAGATCATGACTGAGATCTCATCGATACTCTCTCAGACGAACTCGCCGCTCATGGCCAACGTGTACCCTTACTTCGCATACGCGTCGGATACAAACGACATCTCGCTAGACTACGCGAGTTTCAAGTCCCAAACACCTATAGTGATCGACGGTGATTTGCAGTACAGCAACATGTTCGCAGCAATGGTCGACGGATTCAACGCGGCGTTGGAGAAGATTAACGCTGGAAACGTGGTGGTGATGGTGGCGGAAACTGGGTGGCCGACGGAGGGAAATGAACCACACACGAGCGTTGATAACGCCAAGGCCTATAATACGGGGATTATGACATGTGGGGGATCTGCGCGGATGAGGACGCCTCGCCGCCCTTATACGCCGGTGGACGTGTTTTTGTTTGCAATGTTCAGGGAGAATCAGAAGGATGGTCCGGTGGAGCAGAGCTTCGGAATCTTCTCACCTGATATGACTCCAGTTTACGACATCTTTTGTCATTATTAGACTTGTTTTTTTTTCCGCTTATTGTTAGATTAAAATACTCTAGTGCATTTACAAGTATTAATTGTAAGGTATAAAAAATGCATGCAATAATTTAATTCATTTATTCATTTACTTGCTGTAAGATGTTTATGTGGTGATTTAAGATCAGTAAACCACAACTCTAGAAAAAATAAAGTTAATCACCACACAGGGATTGCTGAAGAAACTGACCACACAGGTCACAAGGGTACCCCCCGAGGCGGCCCAATGTTCATGTGATGACATTTTTTATTCGAGATCGATGTTCAATGAAGATTTTAAAGACGGAGAAGTTGAAAAGAGCTTCGGATTCTTCACTACTCATGTATGGCTCCTCCTGTCTACACTATCTTGAATGTAAAAGTGCCTCTAGCAAAGACAAGGTAGGCCAATTAACATAAAGAAGAAAAAATTAANAGTTTCAAGTCCCAAACACCTATAGTGATCGACGGTGATTTGCAGTACAGCAACATGTTCGCAGCAATGGTCGACGGATTCAACGCGGCGTTGGAGAAGATTAACGCTGGAAACGTGGTGGTGATGGTGGCGGAAACTGGGTGGCCGACGGAGGGAAATGAACCACACACGAGCGTTGATAACGCCAAGGCCTATAATACGGGGATTATGACATGTGGGGGATCTGCGCGGATGAGGACGCCTCGCCGCCCTTATACGCCGGTGGACGTGTTTTTGTTTGCAATGTTCAGGGAGAATCAGAAGGATGGTCCGGTGGAGCAGAGCTTCGGAATCTTCTCACCTGATATGACTCCAGTTTACGACATCTTTTGTCATTATTAGACTTGTTTTTTTTTCCGCTTATTGTTAGATTAAAATACTCTAGTGCATTTACAAGTATTAATTGTAAGGTATAAAAAATGCATGCAATAATTTAATTCATTTATTCATTTACTTGCTGTAAGATGTTTATGTGGTGATTTAAGATCAGTAAACCACAACTCTAGAAAAAATAAAGTTAATCACCACACAGGGATTGCTGAAGAAACTGACCACACAGGTCACAAGGGTACCCCCCGAGGCGGCCCAATGTTCATGTGATGACATTTTTTATTCGAGATCGATGTTCAATGAAGATTTTAAAGACGGAGAAGTTGAAAAGAGCTTCGGATTCTTCACTACTCATGTATGGCTCCTCCTGTCTACACTATCTTGAATGTAAAAGTGCCTCTAGCAAAGACAAGGTAGGCCAATTAACATAAAGAAGAAAAAANTAAAAAAAAAAAAAAAAAAAAAAACAAAAAGAAGAAAAAAATGATCAATTGTTCTAGTTGGGTTAGTTGATCCAATCATCTTATCAACTTATAACCGCATAATTAGGTTTAGCTGTTTCTTTCTTACTAGTTATTTTTTTAGTCTATGAATTGTAATTGTATACTAGATAAGAAAAAAGTACGACCAAAAAAATAAAATTAAGGGGGAATCTTATTCTAAAGAGAATATTATTTTGTCCCTCTTGACCCAATTCTAACAAAACAACAAACAGAAAGAATGGGCTTATGGCCCAATTACAAAAACACAGTAAATGCGCGAGATATCCAGATCGATACGAGATATTGGATGAGAAAAACGGTTGCGTCAAAATGACGACATGTAGGAATCTAACCGCAAGTTTAAAAATCAAAAAGAAATGAAAAAAAAAAGAGAAGTCTCTTGGCTTTGTTTGCGTACGTCAATTTGTAGAAGCAATCTCGCTTTTTTCCCTTATTCTCTACATCATCCTTTAAGCTCGGAGCTTTCTCTCTCTCTCTCTCTCTCTATCCTCCGCCGGCGATCTCCTCCGCTTAATCTCACCGGTACTGTTTCCCCCGTCGTCTCCTCCTCCTCATCGTTAATTCTGTTAATCTTGTTGAATTTCGTCATCTCAGTTCTCGAAATTGTCTTTTCGCTAAAGGTCTCTGATCTTCCAGTTTCGATTGAGAGAGATCTATCTTAGATTATCGAATTAGGATTACGTTTCAATCAAGATCTCAGGTCTTTGTTTATGTGTTTTTTCAAACATTGAATTGTATAATTTGTCTCGGATCTTAATATGTGGATCGATAAAATCTACCTTGTCATTGATGACGTTGCTTAAATTTGCATGAATTTTGGATTTATTTTACTAGAATTGCTACTCCAGATCTGAAACTTTTCATTGTCTTTGCACCTAATCGTGTGATTTCCATTTGCCGATCCGGTTTAAGTTAATGTTCACTCCCCTGTAACTATAGTGGTGTAGCTTTTATGCATGAGAATCGAATCCGTTGTCAATGGCCATTCAAGATCCTTGCTTCTGTTTTGGTTCTTGTATGAACCCCATAGTCAACTTGTGACGCTGTTAATGTTGAGTCTTGCTTGTTGGTTACTACTACTTCGCATGGATCTTATAATTTGAGTGTTTTTTTTGTAGATTCAGATGGGGAAAATCAAGAAAGTGAATCACAGTGCTCACATTGCTACTCCTTATCCATCACCATGTTGCAAGAAAGAATGGGCTGGCTCAACTTGCCCTGTATGTTTGGAGTCTCCACACAATGCGGTTCTTCTCCTCTGTTCTTCCTACCACAAAGGATGCCGTCCTTACATGTGTGCAACTAGCAGCCGTTTTGCCAACTGCCTTGACCAATACAGGAAATCGTACGGTAACGAAACCTCAGGACAACCAGAGCTTCTGTGTCCACTGTGTAGAGGTCAAGTGAAAGGTTGGACTGTTGTGAAAGACGCTCGGATGCATTTCAACTCCAAGAGAAGGACCTGTATGCAGGATAACTGTTCGTTTGTAGGAAACTTCCGGAAGCTCAAGAAACATATGAAGGAAAAACACCCACATGCTTGCCCGAGAGCCATTGACCCAGCTCTAGAAACCAAATGGAAGAGGCTCGAGAGGGAAAGAGACAGAAGGGACGTGATAAGCACGATAATGTCGTCGACCCCTGGTGCTGTTGTGTTGGGAGATTATGTGATAGAGCCGCATAACCGAGCTGTCTATGATGAAGAAGACGAAGAAGAAGATTACAGCTCAGATGATTCTCTGAGCAACGGGATCTTGGATCTAGATTCATCATGGCAAGGACAAAGCCATCACATTCGGTTTGTGGATCTGGAATCAAGCGACTTTGCATCCTCTTCCAGCTCCCCTGCTTCTCCTAGCCGTTCCCTTCGCCGTTTGCTCTTTCCAAGGAACCAGAGAGGCAGGCAATAGAGGTCGGTAACTCTTAACTTAACCGAAGCAAATTCCACTGCATATTTCTCAACCTCTCTCCACGGTTACATTTGACTTAAAAATTGCAGGAGCAGTATAAAAAGGCTAACATGACTAGCCAATTTAGCCATACACAGGGAATTGAAAAAAAAAACACGCAGTCGTCCCTTTCTTTTATTTATTTTCATGTAAATTATGTATTCTGTGTAATTGTATCATTGTTTCTGCATTGTTGTACTCTCTACTGAGGCATGATCTCTTATGCCTCTTTTCAAATTCCTCTTTTTTCTGTTTTTCTTTCTTTGTATTGATTTAATCAACATCTTCCGTAAGTTCTGGAAGAACAATAAAAAGTTATGTGAAAAGAAAACAATGTTTCACATCTCAATCAACTTTGGACAAAAATTCGAATCATGATTCTTATTTTGTCTTCAGGAGTCTCTTCTACCTCGTAAGCATCCGCGTGATAAGCCTCCAATCGCATGTTTAAGTTTATTCTTCATTCAGAACACACACAAAACAAGATTAATTAGAGAAAAGTTTAAATTAGAACTAACTAACTAACTTAGAAGCAAAAGAATAGAAAAGAAAAGTCGGAAGTACCCAAAGATCTGAATTGTGATTAGTTTTGCTCCTCGGTTCTCCTTCTTCTTCATCTGGATCGAACTGGCGGTATCTCCACGTCCTATTTTTCCGGCGAAATGGTAACCGGAACTTCCTAAACATTTTTCTTATCCACCTTCTTTTCTTCTTCTGCCATTTTTATCAACACAACAAAACAAAAAAGGTGAAATTGCTTAACATCCGAATTTAGCTGGTTTAAAACAGTTATTTACTTAACTATTACAAAGAACCTTTTGACATAATCTACTCTACCCAATATCATCATAGTCAACATCACTAATCAGAAGATTATTCAGACAGACGCAACTGCTTAACTTGCTCAGTTAGTCTTTGCGTTTAAGTACAAACGTAACTCGAGACGACACATAAGCCATGGCCCATATCTGGCCCAATTAAAGTATAAAAAAGCTTATTATGTCAAATTAAAAACCCAAACAAATATGAAAAAGAATTAAAGAAACGTTACCTTCGGGTTCGGCCGTTCAGGCTTGTTGTCACTCTCTCCGTCGCCGCGTTTCGAATCACCGGCAAGAATCCCCATTCTCAACTGCTGAATATGCGTTAACAGATTCGCTCTCCGATCGTATCCACGTGTCTTTCTGATCTCACGCCTCTCCCCTTCATCTTTCTTACGTCTCCCTTGAAACGACGGGACGGTCGTCGTTTGACGATCAACGTACACGGTGATGATCACACCGTACATAACCCTGGGATTTGCATGTCCCATTTGCATGTCCCATTTGCATTCTTTGTGATTTTTCTTTTTGTTTTGTTTTGGTTTTGAGTTGGCTTCTTAAAACTCATATCTTGTTTTTTTCCTGTTAATTAGGAGAAGGTAAGCAAAACAAGCAAGAGAGGATCTCTTACTTAATCAGAATTACACGTGTCAACATCTCATGGGGCCTTTTCATTGTTAACTCTTAACTACTCCACAGTCAACCATCATAATGCTGACTTCCCCATTTACAACCCATTGTATTATTATAAAATAATCAATAACCCACTAAGTAGTCACTAACATGGACCTAATGGGTCTAATGGGCCTGTTGTGGGTTTATGATTTAGATCCTCAATTTGTTTGTTGTCAAACCCTTAATGGGGTTATATTTTTGGAGCTCTTAAAATTTTTAATTACTATATTATGTACTTTTAGTAGAATAAGAACTTTGGGAATATTAATTAAAATCTTTCCCTTCAATGGTGGGTTTTAATTTTGAGTCTCTTAATTTGAATTTTTTTTTTTTTGAAAATAAAAATTTTAAACTAGAATATGAAATTATTGCATTTGAGATATATGTTTATAAAATTATTGCATTTCCTAAAATTTTAAACATAGAAAACATTAAAACATAATAAACTAAAAGTACAATTCATAAAAAAGGAAAAATGATTAATTGTATTCTCCAAATTTTGCCCAAATATTCTTAACAAAATCATCTTGCAACATGCTTTTGGGACTTTGGAAAGTGATGATCTAGGAAACACTCAAAATTTCAAAAAAATAAATTCCTAAAGACGCAAAATTTCTAGACGCAAATTTTCCCTAAAGATGGCTTCATTGAATTCAAAGTTTCCACCTTTTGATTCTCTTTCACTCGTTCTTCTGTCCAGTACGACGAGTGGACAAGACCAAACGCTTTTCCAAGTATCTTGTCTTTTTCCTCTACACTGAAATCAAAACAAGACAAAGCTTCTTTGCATTCTTCCCATGTCTTTGGATCTTCTTCCTTAGAGGTTTCCACTTGTGTTGTTGAACAAAGCACAATCCATTTGTTTCGTGAAACAAGCCTCCTTACTCCTCCAGTCGCACCATGATACGACGAGTTCAGGCTCAATGGTAATACATTATTCTATCTTACAAGATCAAACTGTAAAATAAAAGCAGTGTATGTACCATGAGATTTCAGAAAATACCACAAGTGTATAAAGTTTTGGTCAGCGTATATGTTACATATACATAAGCGATCAAACAAACGAACTAAACGAAGTACATATCCAACACCAACAACTCTCTAAACCTCTCAAGCTAACTCACTTACATATATACATTCATACCATCAAACATAGTGAAGCTAATACCAAATAAGTAATAGTGTCCTGAATCACAAATGGCATTGAACAACCAATACCAATACGAGAATATCATAAACCTCAGGACAAAACCGTGTGTGAATTTGCTAATTGACTTTGGCAGAAGCAGAAGAAGAAGCCTAAGCTTGGTTTTTCTAGCTCATCTCATCTAAATAACCACAACTTCGTTCCAAAGCAGAGAGATTTGATGAACAGAATCATAATGGATATTCTTCTCAATTTTATAATCTAAGACAAAAGCAAAACTCTACTCTTTGCCAAAAGAGAAAAAAAAAACACAATCACTTGTCCAGTTGTCCTAAACCAATTCAAGAAGCCCCTTTGTAATAATTAAAATCCCAAAATTCGTGTAACCCTAACCGAATTCGAGAATCTAATTCATAGGAAACTACAGATTGGGAAAATTAGTCGACAAAATATAGAGAAAGGTGATACCTTTAGTGCAAACTCGGTTACCGGAGAACCCGAATCATTGAGTCAAGAAGATGGGTAACCAAGTCAAAAGTTTCACGAACTCTGAAACTGTGGTCTGTGGATTCAGAAACAGGAACCAACCATTGTTCGTTTGAGATCAATATCCAACAAAAGAAAGAAATATTGGATCCGTAAAAAAAAATTCATATTTCTATTTTTCTGTTTAGCCAACTAATAAGTGGCACATGTGGTCTCTTAATCCATAAACGAGTCTACTAAATAAGAGACTCTCATATATTTTTTTGATTTATCTGATTTATTTTTTTGCTTCTTTTCAACTATAACCCCTCTTAAAACCCCCATTGGGGATGATCTCATGAAACAAAAATTAACTACTAATGACTAAATTTTTGATGCTTCTATAGTTTACTAATGACTATACATATGTACTATGCAAATAAAGAGCTTTGAAATGATATTAAAATTGCTGACAAAATGCTCAAAAAAAAAAATTGCTGACAAAAATCTCACAATTATCCATTATAGAGAAGGAAATATAAAAATAAATTGACTAACAACAACAATGAACTCCAAAACTAATTGTATAATCCTTGGACCACGGACAACTTTATGTATATAATCTGCTTTCAAACCAGCAAGGGTTAACTCCAATTATGTTTCCATCAAAGTAAAAACACTAAAGAAACTAATACTAGTGCTTTAGTTGATTAATTAAATAATAAAAATCATAATTAGTGTCTGTGTGGGCATCTTTCCACTTCACTTCACTGTCTTCAGGATTCACAATAACTTAAGCAAAAGATGTATTGCAAATATAATAGTATAAAATCAGTGAACAGACACGAAAGGGAACATCTAGGGGAGGCTATATGCGTTTATATGACCCCTTGCTATTACGAAAATGTGAATGAATGTTTTATATATCCAAGCTTTTCTCGGATCTTCTCTGATTTTCATGCAGAATTTATTGTTTTTTGACAATACTTTTTTTTATTTCTAAATGTTCCTTTGTGTTTACTTTTCTGAAAATACCAGAACGCAGTTGTATTACCATTTGTGTAGTTAAGCAGTCAGGGCGGTGTACTTGACCGTTCAGTGGGCGACATTGTTATATGAAAAAGAAAAGAAAAACAGTTTATGTATATTCTCTTAACGTTTTTATTTGCATTTCATTCGACTGTCTACTTTAAAAAGTTATTCTATGATTTTCTTTTAAAAAACTGGCTTATGTAAATTAATGTCTTGACATTTTCATTTTGTCTATGATTTTATTATATCATCCAACATATTTGATTGTATGTGGTGAGTATACCAGCTACATATTTACTATAATCACATTATCCACATTGATTTAGTCGCCACAACCATTGATTTTATTTTATTTTAATTGAAAAAGACGATTGAAAAAATACTAATATATAAAAGTATGTGGTTATTTCTTTTTAAAATGTGTGTCTAGACTGAACTTCACCAATCTTGGATCTTCCACTATAAGATGGGTTCTTAACCATAACTATTGTTTTTTTTTCTTATACTTATATTATTTAAACTAAACTTACTAGTTTTGTCTTTTTTTTTTCATATGATACAATTACTGTACTGTAAGAATAAAATTATTGTATTTGTACAGTATTATGTTATTTAATTTAGTTTCAGTTGAAAAATAGTTCCAGGTATAATTCAACTGCATGTGTCCAACTTCCAAATTGTGCCATATCTTATTTTTTTAATTACAACTTTATATTTGACTATAAACAGTAAAAGTTTCCAATTATACCAATAGGCAATATGGCAAATATCATATGGTCAAAAAATATATATAGCCGCATGTGTGTGGTGTCAAGTGGTTCATTATTTCGTTATATAATGAAAAGTGCTGTTTAAATATGTTTATATAAAAACAAAAGTGCTGCTTAAAAGCGAAATTAAAAAAAAAAAAAAAAAACAACATGAGAAGCAACAAGAGGGATTATAATTATGATTCTTCGCCAGGATAATTGTGTTTGAATTGACGCTAAGTCAAATAAAACACCCATTTGGATATATTGTGGCTATTAATGATTGATGAAAATACCGTATTCGATACCACAAGAAGAAGAAAAAAAAATCAGTTATGTGTTCATTTGAAGATAATATATACACATACTTAATTTCTGTACGACGCGGTTTTTTCATATATATATATATATATATATTGGGTCTTCAATACTACATTTTTATATAGTACGACATGGTTATTATATTTATAGTATAATAGTACATGTACAATATTGATATTGAAAACAAAATTGAATAAATGTAAATGTAGTGAAAGTGGCTCAAAGGGTCACGAAAGGGTCGTCGTTGTTTCCGTAACCGCATCAAGTTCCCCCAGTTGCCTCCATTTCTTATTCAAAATATACACGGTACAATTTTCTTACTTTTGTCAGTAGTTTATATACTATAATTTTAAAATAGTAAAACATATACAAATACAGATTCCCGAATGAAAACATATGGGAGATTCAATGGTTCACCGTTTCATGATCGTGGAAAGTAAATTCTTTACTCGTAAAATATCCAATTTAGATTTAAAAAAAAAACCATTTAGAGATTACGTGTGCCAACTCTCCATATCATAGTTTTGGTGGTCTGTCATTACTCATTACTCTAACTAAATGAGGTCAAGCTTATATGTTGGTCTTAAGCTACATATTGCCGTCGTAATATGTTGGTCTTAAGTATATTGCCGTTGTCAGAAAGGAATAATTAGACTTGTACTGTATGTTGTCAATTTAGTTGCGTTATGGTGCAGGAAAATTAAATAAGGAAATTATCATGATACTTTGCATAATCTGAATATATCACACATAGATTAATTGTTGTTGATACATATATTTAACCGGAATAATGATCAAATGGATTACAAAAATGATATTTATTGTTTCGTTTTCAAATAATATTAAAATTTAACGTTTGTGTTTAGATGATACACCTGTTTATAAAAACACACACATTTGTGTTTAGATAACACACATGTTTATAATAGACATACGGTTGCGGTTAAATGACACATATGCTTATAAAATCACATGTTTACGTCTAAATGGCACACATACATGTTTACGAGAGACAATATAAAGTTAGTGATTTTATATGTAATTTTTTTTGGAATAATTTTTTAACTAAAATTTTAAAAATATTTAGAAATTTAATCAGCCTTTCTCTTTTTCACTGAAACCCACATAAACAATAAAGAGACTAATTAACTAATGAGAGAGTTACTGATCCTAAATTAATTAAAAATCTACTACCCCGTATATAAACTCTGATAGATGTAGATGAAAATTGTCTCAAGTCTACTAAATTGAATTTGATATTACTGCTGACAATTAATTAAACTGACTTTTTATCATCAAGTTAAACGTTCACGTACGTACTTATTTATCATGAACAATATAGATATTTGTTCAAGGCAAGATAAACTATCTGAAAACTATTTTTTAAAAATGTTATGGAATTACAACCTAACTTTTTGGTAAGATGTTTATTATTGTTTAACGATGGTATGAGAGGTTTCAAAACCACAAAGAAATAATAGATCGTTTACAAAAAGAAAAAGAAAAAAAAAACTAAATGCAATAAAGAAATTAAAAATTCTAACCTAAATGAGGTTACAGTATTTTCAAGTTTTTAATATATAGCATTTTCCCCATGACATTTTTAATTAATAAAACTTAACTTCTCCATGTATCTAAGCAGGGCAAAGTTGATTATTACTAGTTTAGAAGCTTTAACCAAGATTGACTCTTGAATTTAGTTTTAATACACCGCATGTAAAGATGATAATACGGGGGTCCATATGCGTTCTTACAGATGTATCATTTACAATTAATAATCTAATAACTGAAATTCAAATTTATCAAAAAACCAAAAAAACCAAAAACAAAAAAAAAAAAGATTGAAAATCCAAACAAATGACAAAAATAATAATCCGACCCGTCGCTTTGTTTGGTTGCCCCGTTCGCGTATTTGCTTGGCCGTTGGTGTTTCCATGCGCCACTTACCCTACAAAGTCTTCTCTCTAACCTCCTTTTTTATACCATAATCTCTGTTTAATATATACTCCAAATTACTTAATTGCGCTTTATCTTCTTAATCGTCATGTAATCCATAAAAATCTTCGAGATATTTACTTTCTCGACTTAATTATTACATTTTTCCTATATTAAACAAGTCAACAAATTGTTCATTATCATATCTGGTACTTAGTATATGTTTTAGCTAGCTACCCACCGGATTCTCATACCCTATTTTCTTATTATCACACTGACGTCTAATTTGACGTTGATTTTTAGAAATTGAAGTCAATATAAACAAAATCTACCTGTGAATTTGCTGATTACTACGCCTTTCTCTGTAATATGTAGACATACACGTGATGCAATTTAATCTTGAGTCATACATCTATGATTTATTTTATTTTCATATCTATGATATTTTGCATTCATTAACAAACAAAATTTCAACCCAAATGTCTTTATTGTAATCGCACCATTTAATATAAACGAAAAGTTCTTCGTCATATCATATATATATGGAGTATAACTAGGTAATGTTGTTCTTGCTAGCTACATTCAACTTTATGCATACTCCAATAAGTAAACCGTTTTGTTGTTGTAACACATTGATACAAAAAAAAAACATTGTAACCGAATGTTCCAATGCATGGCAGGCAATTAGGCAAAATATGACAAATTTCAAAATTGAAAGACCTTTATATCGTAAGTTAGCTAGAACATTCTCTAGCAACAAGTAGCTAGAACTTAGCATTGTTATATATACAACAGTCTATGTTTGTGGCTTCAAGGGGAAGGTTTATCTCAGCTTTTCATTTGTAAGGGAAAAGGTTTATCTTGCCCGTGGTTACTCGATTGTTGTTCGTATTCTATTTATTAAATTTTGTAGCTTCAAGGTAAAGGCATGCATGTGTTTCTTCTTTTTTTTTTTTTCTAGTGCAATATTTTTATTAATTTATCACATATAACTACTTCTTGGAAGTTTCATACATAACTCCAAATCAGGGTTTTTTTGACTTTTCCAATTTCAGTATCGGCTCTAAAGAAATAATCATGTATAAAAGCCATGTCTAAATCATGCATATGAACTGTAGAGAACCGGGCCATGACACAGTATATATGGGTTTTTTTCTAAATACTTCTTTGTCGTCACTATAGTATACGAAAGAAAATATTTACTACGGAATATATATATATATATATATATATGTTCTTGTTATTTTGGCCACAAACAATTCGGACACTATAATTGTGGAACTTAACAAAACTAAAAGTTATCGAATTTAATTTGTTAACTCAAATAAGTAGTTGATTTTCACGGTAAATTACTAAATTGTGTTGAGTTAGTAGTATAATTATTAATTAATAACCTATAGTAAGATAACTAGCTAAAATGATCATCAAGATCAGTAAGACTACTAAACATTCGCCACTTATAACGAATGTCTTTCTTGAAAATCCTTTTATCAAAAATCAAACATTCGACACGTAAAGAAGTAAAATGGGATTATTCACGCACGGTGTCCTAGTGACATAATTTGATAGAAAACTGAAGTTACTATAATCGAAACTATACACGTACTCTAGCTTTGTTCATTCACTTTAACCATCAAACAATCATCAATCAAAGTTATATTTTGATTATGTGTATCATTTTTTTTTTTGGTCACCGAATATGTGTATCATTCTTATTGCATATACAAGTGAAAACTGATTGAATGAGGATGTTGTATCATAGATTCATAGTACCCTCCCATGATACTGCCCACGGATCGAATCCTAAAGATCCGCATTTTGTTTTACATTTAGTTTAAGAATAAAAAAAAAAACATCATACAATTACAATACGACTACGAAATAAAAAAATCTCCCGCCTTAAAGGCCAAAGCTTGGGATCTACGTAGGTAGGTCCCTCGGACTCAGCGACCACAGAAACTCACATTTGTCAATTCCTCCTTCCTCTCTTCTTTTTTCAAATTTTTAATATACATAAGTATTTACTAATCTCTGTCACGTCCTATAAATACAACCCTATAACCCCTCATTTACTCAGAAACCAAAATATTAATCACAACACAAAACCAAAGGAGAAAAAAGAAAAGAAAAAATAGATTCTCTCTCTCTTCTCACCGATTCAATAGCTATACTACTACCATGGCGACCTCCGTCGATAACCGCCATTATCCCCGGATCAACACCGCCATGAACGGCGTCGTTCACGCTGCTTTCAAACCTCCTCTCGTTCCTTCTCCTCCTCGCTCCTTCGACCGTCACCGTCATAACCAAAACCACTCTCTCGACGTCATCCTCACCGAAAAACTCGTCAAAGAAACCCAAGTCGTCGTAGACCGTTACGACGACTCCTCAAGCGACGACGAAGACGAGAGCCACAACCGTAACGTCCCTTACTACAAGGAGCTCGTTAAAAAATCCAACAGCGATTTAGAACCGTCGGTTTTGGATCCTAGAGACGAATCAACGGCTGACTGTTGGATCCAGCGTAACTCATCCATGCTCCGTCTCACCGGAAAACATCCTTTCAACGCCGAAGCGCCTCTCCCTCGTCTTATGCACCATGGTTTCATCACTCCCGTCCCACTCCATTACGTCCGTAACCACGGCGCTGTTCCCAAAGCGAACTGGTCCGACTGGTCCATCGAGATCACTGGACTCGTCAAACGTCCCTTCAAGTTCACCATGGAAGAGCTCATCTCCGAGTTCCCCAGCCGCGAGTTCCCGGTGACGCTCGTCTGCGCCGGTAACCGCCGCAAGGAACAGAACATGGTGAAACAAACGATCGGGTTCAACTGGGGATCCGCCGGAGTATCCACTTCTCTCTGGAAAGGTGTTCCGTTAAGCGACATCCTCCGTCGTTGCGGGATCTACAGCCGGAGAGGTGGCGCGTTGAACGTCTGCTTCGAAGGAGCGGAGGATCTCCCCGGCGGCGGCGGATCCAAGTACGGGACGAGTATCAAGAAAGAGATGGCGATGGATCCTGCTAGAGATATTATATTGGCTTATATGCAAAACGGTGAGCTTTTGACACCGGATCATGGGTTTCCGGTTCGGGTTATCGTACCCGGTTTTATCGGTGGTCGGATGGTTAAATGGTTAAAACGTATCATCGTTACCCCTCAAGAATCTGATAGTTACTATCATTACAAAGACAATCGTGTCCTTCCTTCTCTCGTTGATGCTGAGCTGGCTAATGCTGAAGGTAACTCTTTTTTTTTTACCCTCTCGTCTTCTTTGTTAGTACTTTTTTATTTTTACAGTTATTAATTTTCTACTTCTTTTTTTGTTACAGCTTGGTGGTATAAGCCTGAATATATAATCAACGAGCTTAATATAAACTCGGTGATTACAACACCTGGTCATGAAGAGATATTGCCGATTAATGCATTTACCACTCAGAGGCCTTACACGTTGAAAGGATACGCTTACTCTGGTAACTAAATATTTTTTAAGCTTCGATGTAATTAAAAATGATTGATTAATATGTAATTAAAGTCCTAATAGTAAAAATGGTATTGGTAACACAGGTGGAGGTAAGAAGGTAACGAGAGTTGAAGTGACTCTAGACGGAGGAGACACGTGGAGTGTGTGTGAGCTTGACCACCAAGAGAAACCGAACAAGTACGGCAAATTCTGGTGCTGGTGTTTCTGGTCACTTGACGTTGAGGTTCTTGATCTGCTCAGCGCCAAAGATGTTGCGGTTCGAGCTTGGGACGAGTCTTTCAACACCCAGCCTGACAAACTCATCTGGAACCTCATGGTAACCCTCTCCTCTCTTAATTTTTATTTATAGAATTAATTAGTCTATTTTGTTCTTTAGTAGTCTGATTTAAATACTTTAATCCTACTTTTTGTGTAAATTATTCGATTTTATATTTCTATTCGTCCTACAAAGTTGGAGCTACCGATGATTTTTTAGATTTTTGAACGTGTTACCTACCAATACCATCTTCACTTTTCATAATTTTTTAATAGAGCCACTACTAATCAACATGGAAACCAAGACCAGTTCTTTAATTGTCTCTGATGTACAGTTCATTTTAGTGGTTAAGTATTATAATCTCCCTTCATGCGGGCAATTATATTTGATTAAAATCGTAAATATATTAAACTTAGAAAAGTCAAAAGTCTAGGGTCTCCAGTATTAATAACTATTTTAGATTTTACGATTATAATAAGACACTGTTTTATGATGTTTGACTAAAGCAATAACGACGTTGACTTGTGTTAAACAGGGGATGATGAACAACTGCTGGTTCAGGATTAAACCCAACGTGTGCAAGCCTCACAGAGGAGAGATAGGGATAGTTTTCGAACACCCGACCCGACCCGGAAACCAATCCGGTGGGTGGATGGCAAAGGAGCGTCAGCTTGAGATCTCCTCTGAATCAAACCAAACATTGAAGAAATCTGTTTCGTCTCCTTTCATGAACACTGCCTCGAAGATGTACTCAATGTCCGAAGTTCGAAAACACAACACTGCTGAATCTGCATGGATCATCGTCCACGGTCACATCTATGACTGCACACGTTTCTTGAAAGATCATCCAGGAGGCACAGATTCTATCCTCATTAACGCAGGTACTGATTGCACCGAAGAGTTCGAAGCCATTCACTCCGACAAAGCCAAGAAGCTTTTAGAAGATTACCGTATCGGTGAACTCATCACCACTGGCTACGACTCTTCCCCTAACGTCTCTGTCCACGGTGGCTCAAACTTAGCTTCTTTGTTAGCTCCTATCAAAGAGGTGGCTCCTACAAAGAACATAGCTTTGGTCAACCCACGTGAGAAAATCCCTGTAAAGCTCATCGAGAAGACTTCGATCTCTCACGATGTTCGTAAGTTCCGATTCGCATTACCTTCCGAAGATCACCAGCTTGGTCTACCCGTGGGGAAGCACGTTTTCGTATGCGCCAACATAAACGACAAACTCTGTCTCAGAGCCTATACTCCGACCAGCGCCATCGATGCCGTTGGTCATATCGACCTAGTCGTCAAAGTTTACTACAAAGACGTCCATCCAAGGTTCCCCAATGGAGGAGTCATGTCACAACACTTAGACTCGTTACCAATCGGGTCAATGATAGACATCAAAGGTCCATTAGGACACATTGAGTACAAAGGCAAAGGCAACTTCATGGTCAGCGGCAAACCCAAGTTTGCCAAGAAACTAGCAATGCTTGCAGGAGGAACAGGTATAACTCCAATCTACCAAATCATTCAGTCGATACTGAGTGATCCAGAGGACGAAACCGAGATGTATGTGGTTTACGCAAACCGAACCGAGGATGACATACTTGTGAGGGAAGAGCTAGAAGGATGGGCCAGTAAGCATAAAGAGAGACTAAAGATTTGGTACGTGGTCGAAATTGCAAAGGAAGGTTGGAACTACAGTACTGGGTTTATAACCGAAGCAGTGCTTAGAGAACATATCCCCGAAGGTTTAGAAGGTGAATCGCTCGCACTCGCGTGTGGACCACCGCCTATGATTCAGTTCGCGTTGCAGCCAAATCTAGAGAAGATGGGTTACAGCATTAAGGAGGATCTCTTGATCTTCTAGATCTACTCATTTTATATGTATCGGAAATTCGAAAGTCAATGACAAGTATCGCTTATGTAAATACCGCTTATTTGGGTAAGAGTTTGTATTCGAAATGTATATTGTATAAATTGTGTTTATAGTATATGTTGTTATTGATAATGATGATGATGATGATAAATGATGAGAGCATGTGAGTTCAAACTTTTTTCGTCTTGATTTTTCGTTTTGTTTTGGTCAATGTTAGATATCATTATCGTTAACTTGAGTTATTAATGCTTCCACAATGATCTAGTCGTCGTCTAATAAGTTTGTTAAGTTCACATCAAGTGCTATTCATTTAATCACGCCTGGTAAAACGTTTTGTCGTTTAAAGACAACTAGTTTGCAGTTAGTTACCACTTGTGGCCGTGTTGCTTTCAGCGTCAGTGACGACTACCAAAAAAGAAAAAGACAAACATACGAAAACATGTTTTAATACAATTTATAAATACACATATTATTACCGTCAAAGGGAGATTGCATAACGCGATAGTGTTGTCAGTTGTGTTCGATACAGAAAGGAAAAAGATCCAAAATGGAGTTTCGATTTGGCCCCACAGGATTCATAGGCATTTTATCCGTGGTTCATACGCATCTTGACAAGTACTAATAATAATTTCTTAAAATTTTTATAAAATTTAACTCAAGTAAAAAACTCAACCTCTTTAACAAAAAGAAAAAAAAAACTCGACATAATAGTAATACGAAATATTGAATAAAGATAAAGAATGACCTCTTCTTATCCATTAACAAACAACTATAAAGAATCACGAGTTTTGTGATTTATTTACAAAATGCTGATAACTGAAAGCTTAATTATATGTTTTGTAGCTAATCTTTATATGCAACCAATTTGTTTGTAACTACCCTACCCGCGTTAAATTACATCATCTAAAAAACGAATATCAGTATCCATAAGAAGTGGACACGGTCCCGAATTGCCTCGACAAGGTTTTGGAGACATGGAGAATATAAAAGACAGTATGGTTCTCTTATTATATTTTTCTTGTAACATACACTATATTCTAAACGCATCGATCTCTCGCATAAATAATGAACTTGCCTCTCTAACTTCTATAGATAATTTTTCAAAGCCATATGGACATCAGGACATGCATATGGCACGTAGTTACATTTTAGACCATGAAAGAAGTTAATAATAGAAAAAGGAAACTTCCTAAATAAAGTAAAATAAACTAAAATGGATAAAAAAAACAAAGAAGGTGGTAGGCAAAAGAAAACGTATGGCCGCGACTCGTAACAAAGGACGTCCCGACCACTGCGGATACGGCGAGACGCTGACTGATTTTTCTCTTTTGTTTTCCTAAAGAACGTTGTTTCGTGTTCACAAGGGTCAATACAATATCCAATCTCTCTACATATTATTATATAAATAAATATCCCTCTTGTGCTTTGTCTTTATTCGTGATATAATCTAACTTATGTTAGCTGTAAATTATATATGTCCTACCTTTGTCTCTACTTAAGAGCATAGGCATTAGTGAGGGACAAATTTTGGTTCATCAAATATAATAATTTTATTTTTAGAGTTTCTTAAGTTTGGTATGAGCATTAATGTCCCCCAGAGTTGGTCCCCTGGAAAAAATAATAATATTTTAAATTTAAAAAATTAGTTATTTAAATTAATAAGTAAAAACATATTAAACTTTTAATTATAATTAAAAATATATAACATTGACATTAAAAACATAAGAAAATTACAAAGTTACAAAAACTTGAAAAAAAAACAAAACATACAATAAAATATTAAAAGTAAAAAACATAAACCATACAAACATCAAAAATAACAAACTTTTTTTTCTCTGCATAGAATTTTTTTAATTAATCTTCATTATTTGTAAGATGTCCAAAGTTAGTCCAAATATGCTCAATCAAATCTTTTTTTAACTGGTCATGGACTTGTTTATCCCGCATATTTGTTCGACGAGTAATCGTACTGCTCATATTTGAACCCAAACTGGCGGCACCGACGGTATATGTTTGATCCACATCTTCTCCGTGTTGAAATTCAGAAACAATGTTTCGGAAACTGTATGTCTCTCGTTCATCCTCGACAATCATATTATGGAGTATTATGCATGCTCTCATAACATTTGCTATTTTGTATTTATCCCATAAAGGAGATGGATTTTTAACAATGGCGAATCTAGCTTGCAGGACTCCAAAGGCACGCTCAACATCTTTCCGCACAGCTTCTTGTTTTTTAGAGAATAGAGAATTTTTCATACCTTGTGGAAGCCGGATAGATTGTATTAAAGTGGCCCATTTTGGATAAATACCATCCGTGAGATAGTACCCCAAATTGTACTCCCTTCCATTGACAAAGAAGTTGACCTCCGGAGCTTTACCGTTAAGAACGTCATCAAAAACATTTGATCGATCCAGAATATTAAGATCATTCATAGTACCTGGAGCTCCAAAAAAAGCATGCCATATCCAGAGGTCATAGGAAGCTACCGCCTCCAACACGATTGTAGGTTTTCCGGTTGATCGTGAATACATCCCTTTCCAAGCTGTTGGACAATTCTTCCACCCCCAATGCATACAGTCAATGCTCCCAAC
Organism: Camelina sativa; assembly: GCF_000633955.1. Classification (NCBI taxonomy): domain Eukaryota; kingdom Viridiplantae; phylum Streptophyta; class Magnoliopsida; order Brassicales; family Brassicaceae; genus Camelina; species Camelina sativa. The sequence continues at coordinate 21,527,865 of NC_025700.1, read as the reverse complement.
CATCCCGGGAAATCCACGTTTTTCATTTTCATAAAGTAGTCTTTCTAGGTCGTCTGGTCTGGGACGTCTTAGATATTCATCGCCAAACAAGTTGATTATTGCAGCGGTAAACTCGTGCAAACATTTTCGAGCTGTTGAAGCACCAATTCGTACATACTCGTCAACTGCGTCGGACGCAGTACCATATGCCAATTGACGAATTGCTGCAGTACATTTTTGTATAGGTGATAGACTAGCCCGTCCGGTTACATCCTGGGATTGATGGAAATACTCGACTTCAGTAGAGAGATGTTGCACAATACGCATGAACAATGGCCTCTGCATGCGAAACCGGCGACGAAATAAATAGTCTGGGTATGTTGGAGTATCACTGAAATAATCATTCCAAAGATTATTGTGGCCTTCTTCCCAGTTTCTCTCAATAAAAATCCGTTTCTTTGGCTCGACTGGTTCTTGAATGATAGTAGAATTTTCTAGAAAATTATCAAAATAAGCATCAAAATAACCATCAAAATCATCGACACCATCTCTTTGGTAGTGGTAATGGTTTGATGAAGATGACATTTTTTCAAGAAAAAAGTGAAAAGATCTTAGTTTGAGTATAGAAAAAGAGTATAGAAAAAGAGTAAATAAGATGAGAAGATATGGTTTTGCATCATCAAGAAAGGAAGTATATATAGAGTAAATGAGATGAGAAGATATGTGATACCCGTGATTGTTTAATTTACTAGCATGTGACATATCTAAACAAATGACTATTTTGCTTGTGAGTATTGATGAATGACTATACAAAAAAACCTGACATACAAGCTTATAAGTTCAGAAAATTGTCACGGGTAATGATAGGCATACAAGCGTACAAGTTCATAGGGATACAAGTTCAGAACCAGTTGTATTTAGACATCACCACAATTACCAGTAAAGCAACAACAATAACTGTTGAGAAAACCATCATTTCAAAACAATTACTAAACTTATTTCTGCTCTTCCCTAGATCAAACACTATTTTCTCTAACTGGGCTATTTTCTGCTCGGTTTCATTACGGATGTGTGAGTCGTAGTCACTGGCGAATGCAATGCTATCTACCTTCTCCGTCAGCAGTTCACATTGTCTGCTCAGTTCTCTCATCTCCTCCATGACTGCTGCATCCCACCACTTGTGAATATGCATCTCTCCATCATCAACATTCCAACATGTGTAGAACCTCCATTAACATATAAAACATCGCAAATCAATACAACCCCAGGTTAAAACATTGGAAATCACTTAATAATATGGCAATGTTAAACCACTTACCTTCTGTTCTCGCTTGAGGATATAATAGGCTGACCACCACAGTAGCATACCTTGGGGAATCCGAACTCAACCTCAGGTTGGGGAGGGTATTGAGTCGCCTGAGTATCGAGTAAGTTACTCTCAGCCTCTATTTCCCTCTGCTCAGTGTCCTGCGAATATAAAACATACTCCTCTGAGGAATCAGGCTGAGAGTAGCTGTAGTCATGGCCCATCGGATACTAAACCTGGAAATAACATTATTCAAGAACAGTCGTAGCTCGAAGGTTAACAAAGAGAACACATAATTTATAGATAACAAAGAGAACACATAAATTTATAGATAACAAAGAGAACACAAAATTTAACACTGAAACAGAAATTCAAACTTATTCTACTAAATTAGGAAATACAAAGTTGCTTCTTAAGTCAATACATCAATTTGCAAAATACTGTGCCACTATCTTATCCTTTATAAGTTGATCAGCTGCACTAAGTGGCTCCGGTTTGGCAAGAAGTGTGTCTAGTATGCCAAGCTTCTGTAGCTTCTCCTTTTCAGCCATATCCACCCTCTTGACTTCCCACATGCTCGTGTACTCAGCAAGAGCCTTTCCCTGAGAGTTCTTCCTGTCAGCCTTCGCAGCCTTGATACCTTGAGGCCTTATCTCAGAGTCTTGTTCAGTGTGGGTTGCCTCGGATTGATCAGCTGCACCAACTGGTTTCCTCTTTGTTCTGACTGAAGGTGAGGGGGTGTTAATCGCGTTTTGGTTAAGGAATTTCTGCTCAAACCTTAACAAACACCAGCAATGCTCCATTGTAAACTTCGTCTTATAGTCAGAGAAGTAGATGTCGTGAGCCACCTTCAGCACATCGTTCTCAGAGTGTCCACTACTGTTGGATCTCTCTGCAGCTGCATAAGCCCCGCAGAACTTGTTTGTGGACTCATTGATCTTGAACCACCTCTGCTTACAGTTGATGTTCACACCCTGTTCACCATTGGCTATCGCATGAGGAGACTCTGCGTAGTATTTTTGAACCCTTTGCCAAAAGCTTACTCCCTTTTGTTGATTTGCAATGATCGGGTCCTTTGAAGTGTTCAGCCACGCACTTATTAGTATTTCATCGTCAGCCGGATTCCATTTCTTCCTATCCTTCTTGACAGGTGTCTCTTGAGAAAGAGGTTCATCATGGGATTGTTGAGAGCTCCAAGTAGGTATTTCATAAGCACCGTCTTGGTTAAGAGCTTCTCCTTGACTGTTGAGAAGCTCTAAATAACTAGAAGACGACTGACAGAATGTATTGTAAGAAGTCATAGGAAGACGAGTTTAAGATGATGAGAAAAAGAGTGTACGAAAGAGGAAAAGAGTGTACCAAAGAGGAAAAGAGTTTAAGAAGATGAGGAAAAGAGTGTACCATAGAGAAATAGAAGTTTAAGATGAGGAACATAAGTCGTTCTCAAAGAAAAGAGATAGAAGATGATGGAGACAGAAGAGACATAGAAGATGATGGAGAAAAATTGAAGGCTGGTTGGTGTTTAAAAGGTGAAATCGTTCTCAAGTAATAACTTAACAATCATAATGACCTATCCACCAACTACCTAAGTCTAATCACAATTTATGACAACTTATAAAAAACCAAAGCATTATACTAGCAAGCTGTTCACCACTAATATTCGCTCCCTTTTATCAGACTTCAATCATCAACTACACTATCCTTTATAATAGCAAGCTGTTTACCAATCATATTAACTTGTTTATCAAATCAATTTATGATACCACAACAAAGACCACAACAAACACCACTACAAACACCACTACAAAAACCACTAAAAAAACCACTACAGAGACAACAACAACGACCACTACAAAGACAACCACAGCAATTACAAAACCGAGTCCACCAAACAACAATATATGGACATGTCTGTAGCTAAAGGAATCGATTATTTACCTCTTACTCGATGATTGTTGCTACTGCTTCCCGTTATGTGTGGCTTTCTCCAGGTGACGCTGAGGAAACTCATGAAAAACAAACAATTGCAAGGTTATACTCGGTTTAGCATAAAAGAATCCACATAATCAATACAAACTGACAACAATCTTAACAGACAAAGCCATAAACTCGGACAGTCAACTAGCTAAACCCATAAACATAAACCAAAAACCTAATTATAACAAAAAATTGACACACTCAACCATCGATACCAAAAAAATAATCCAATACCCTAAATTGAAACAAAAATCAGAGAGATCATATATCTAAAAACACATAGTAAACTAACCAAACAAATTCCTGAAACCCTAAATCGCGAAAGGAACATAAACCCTAAATCGAATCCCACAAAAAATTTCTCAAATCTATCGAATCCCACAAATAATTGCCCTAATCTATCGAATCCCACAAAAATTTCCCTATTCTATCGAATCCCCCAAACAATTTCCCTTTACCCTAAATAAAAAAAAAAATCATAAAACCCTAAATCGAGAATACATCAAAATCGTTCTTCAATTTACAACACATACCTCTTACAATTGGATATTTTGGAAGATGATACACTAAGTGAGGTCTTCGCGTTGCAAAATCTTCACTTTGATGGAGGCGATCCAAAGTTTTTGTTTAATCGCCGTCGCGATACAGAGAGAGAGTGCGAAAGATAAAATGAATTGATCCGTAGAGTTTTTTTTCCTTTCACCCTACAAATAAAACAACATTCTATTAAAGGATGACACGTGTCCTGAGGGACGCATAAAAATTGTCCCGTTTTTAGGAACATTTCTTTGTATAATCTATGATTTCGATTTAAATCAATCGTTTTAATTAAGTGGGACGGACGAAGGATGGTGCGATGCACATGCTCTAATTACCTCGGTCCCTAGCTAGCTATATCGACATTTGTTAAGATGACGTCCGAAATGTGAAGAGTTGTTCTTCCTGCAACTAACTGTTCTCTTAGACATTCGATATTAAAAGTTGACACTCTCGTATTAAATATGCTAATGGCACCTAGATCAAAACCTGATAGACGCTTAAATAAAATGTTCTTTTATGTCTTTTCGATTTACGTTGGATCTTTGTATGGATTGATTTTTAAGATGTTAAGTACATATATATTATTATTTATAGCAGAAATATCCATGTCGATGTAGTCCTTTTGTAGTTACTTCATTTTGTTGCGTAGTCTTTTTTCCTCATCCTATTATGAAGAAAAATCCAAATAATTTAAGGAAAATTTGGTGTAATTCATAGTCTTTTTCATCACCACAGTTCTATGTAGCTATCGTACGTCACCCTCTTCGTCATCATATTCCTCTTGGCCACAACAAAAAATATCGTGTTTGTAGAAATTAGTAGTAATTTGTCCTGTCGATATCGAGCGTTATGTCATCCACAAATCAGTTGTTTGGTTCGAGATTCCAAGTCCATGATCTTTTTTAGATGGGTCGCGAAGATTTCTAACTTCATACAAAGTGTCCATTTCTATTTTCTAACATCTACTACGTCTCATTGAGACCAACTCCTTCTACAAGACTTTTTTTCTTCTTTTCGAAAAAGAATCTTTCACAAGACTTGATGCACACGAGCTCTATAATGTCAATAATCCACATTATAGATGCATGCGCAATAATTATATTGGTTTTCTTCTAAAACTCCAACATTTAGAGTTAGATAAATTGATAACTAAAACAACCAAAACTTAGTACACATAATAATATTTGACAAGCCCCATACTAATGGTTTGTTGCGCAAGCTAGACAACCCATCATGTCCAAACAAATTCAATAAAAGGCATAATTATTGCACGGCTAAAAAAAAAGGCATAATTATTAAATTATTTCTAGTTATTATGTATTCAATGGTATATAAATGAATCTTAAGGCTTTAATTATATATATATATAATATAATTATATATAATAAATTAAAAATCTTAAGGCTTTTACCCTTGTTCAGGAACATTTTTGATAAAAATAACAATTTATGGAACCACCGGTACAGTTGGTCCGGTTAAGCTCAATGATTTTGAGTCATAGTTTTGTCGTTTTATGAAATTATCTACATTTGATCTACCATTACTTTAATAATTACGAATCAAACATGATGATTAAGTTCAGCAAAGACGTCCCTTATGGCTATTAAGAGTCAGACGCAAAGATGACCAGGGTCATTAAGGCGTCTTATTATTAAAACAATGACTCCACTATTGCTTGTTAATCAGAATAATTAGTTTATTATGGTCAGTTTAAGTAGCTCTCAACCAACCAGGCAAAGTTTGAATTTTGGATTATTCAAAGATATGTGGGCTTCCAAAAGCATTGGGAATGGCTCCAACTACGCTGGAATATATATTATTTTATCTCCATTGCCACAGTCGTTGGAGTTATTTATTTTTCCTAGTTGGAGAATCAAATGATCAGCATAATTTTAAAAAATCCTACTAGGTGGAAAACAAATCCTAGTAAAAATAGTTTATAAATGTACGGAAATCTACTATATAGGATTAGATTATGGCCTTGTTAGTTTATTCATTTCGATGACCATACGAATGAATCATTCAGGTGTTGTTGTTCGTTTTTGTTAAAAAAAGAGCATCATCTAGAATAATTCACATAAATCATTTGAATGAGTTTTAAAGATTTTAGCCAAAAGTTTGAAACTTATTTAGATGATTTTAGTTGGACCATTTGGATGAAGATGGATAAAGATGGTTGAAGATGGTTCATCAAAAAATAACAGGAAAATTATTGATTAACCATCCCAATAAACTATTTTTTTATCTTGTTTATTGGGTCATTTGCCATTGAAATAAATCATATAGATGTATCATTTAAATAGATCATTTAATGATGAAAACGAACATGGCCTATATCAATATATATATATATATAATATATCTTTGACTCTAATTTTTTTTATTGTGGGCAACTAGTTTAATCACACTAATTTGAACTCGTATAATTAAATATTTTGACACTATTTTTTCCAATAGTTGATTAGAGGTACTGTTCATGCATGCTATTCTAATTTTGAAATAAATATATGTCACTGTTTTGCCAGTTTCCACTAATATAAGAAGATATCTACTAATTTCTTTTTGTTGACATCGCTGTAAATAAACTTTGGCACGACCCTCCTAGTAACTAATAATATATAGGGTTAACCCAAAGTATTGTTCAAGTTATAACTTTGTCTTAATGTGAGAGGTAACATCTAATACGTCTGACCTAGGAGGCTAAGAGTTGGTTCCGATCACAAATTTGAGAAGTATCTATCAATATTTTTGTTGTTGTAAAGTTTCACCATTTTAAGTAAAAATTATATTCATATTACTATTTTTCTATTTGATGTGAAATTGAAATTATCTTCTTTAAAAATAGTATAGAAAGGGAATGTAATTAACATAGACCACAGATTAAAAGATATGTCGCGTGCTTAACACGTCCGAGTCATTGTCGTACCCTTTTGCCAACTTTTTGAAGTTTCCTTCCTGAAAATGACCACACATTTGAACTTGACATATGATTGTTGCATGCATATAAATATGTTATATTCGCAAAATGCCAAATTCTACCCTTAATCAAATTATGTAACGGATACAATTAACTTAAATAAAATTTGGTGTCATTTATATATACAGTGATTTTGAAAAATATAGAGCTTTTCACAACCACTCGTTCTGATATCTTTATCTATATACCTAACTTGACAGATTATTTTCAAAATCTAGAAATCGCTGTCTATTATCTCCAGACATTTATATTCATTGACATAATCTTCAAAGTTCGAGTTGTTCACGATCGAATCAAACCTTACTTACATGTAATTAATTCATAAAAAAGACAAAATATTTTGATGGTAGCCAAAACCACTAATGTAGTGTAAACCCGCACGTTAAAAAACTTATGTCTCTCCTATAAAGCAAAGAGAAGTTAATATAAAACTCCGTTTGCTGTCGTGCTTTATTTGCTGAAGTATTTAACGTTTCCGAAAATTACAGACGTAAAATTATTGAGTCTTGGTGGTTCTACATTTCTTATGATTAGATTTAAAGTCGTTACTAATTTTCACGAATTTAACAACTAAAACCAAACGTAAATCAAAAGATGAGCCCAAAAAGAGTTTGAAGTTTAACAGCTTTAAAGGTTGTCCTCTATTGGACCTGAGGCCTCTCTGTGAATAAATTTAAAGCCCAATAAAAGTTATGGTTTTCAAAGCCCAATAAGTCAGGGGGAGAAAATGACCGCGAATGCGTTTTGCGTTTGCGTTTTGATTAGAAAACGCGGGCGGTTGGAAAAACTGAATCTTTAAACCCTTTTTCTTCACCACCTTTCACCGTCATATCTCTGGAAACTGAGCTTCGACGACGATGTTGGGTTTACGAAGATCTGCGGCGACCTTGTTCGACATCAGCCAGTCTCTGCTTCGGAATGTTACTGTGAGTTCGTATCTAACATTTCAGCGCCGCATTTGGTTTTAGGATTAGGGTTTCAATAGATCGAATCGATCTCATATCTTTTTAGTGTTTGATGATTTTGATCCAAATCAATCTTTTTGGATGTGGTTATATCTGGGTTCGTTTCAAAATCGTCTATTTTGGTGTTCGAGATTTTGGCTTCTTCCTCATTTTTTCAAATAGGTGAGTGCTACTATAGAAGAAAGAACAAATTTTTAAATTCGAAAAGGTCTAGTATAGAGCTCAATGTCTTAATTATGAATTTTCCAAGGTATTGTTGTCAATGGATTCTCGTATAGTGTTTGCTTTGTTTTGGAGTATTCTCTGCTAGTAGCGCTATGAGATTATGAGTTCTAGGAATGAGTATTTTTGAGGAAGCATCATCGATGTTGGCTTGTTTTTGGCTCAGGTAGAAGAATAGTTAGATTTACTTTGCTAATTCTCTTCACATCCTTTGTGAAGCAAAGTTTATCAAAGCTCATTACCTTATTTGATTCTCTGTTTGGATTATAATGTACATCAAGTTCACCCATTTATGTAGTTTCATGGAGTACGCGTCCAAGGAATTCGTGTGGGGAACGCAGAGGTTCCAAACAATAAGCCACTCAAAACCGGTCTTCAAGAAGTTTACGGAATTGGCCGTCGTAAGTCGCATCAGGTTCTCTGTGGGCTTGGAATCACTAACAAACTTGCCAGAGACTTAACTGGTAAAGAACTCATTGACCTCCGTGAAGAAGTTGGCCAGCACCAGCATGGTGATGAATTGGTAAGAAAAATCGTTTTATACAATTACATTTAACTTTCTTATTGTACTTCTCTATCTTTCCATTTCTGAAAACCTTGTTTGTTTGTTTCTGTGATTGTTTATTTTTTTAAAGAGGAGGCGTGTTGGATCGGAAATACAGAGACTGGTCGAAGTAGATTGTTACAGAGGTAGTAGACATAGACATGGAATGCCTTGCAGAGGACAAAGAACCAAAACTAACGCTCGCACGAAAAAGGGTAAAGCCGTTGCGATTGCAGGAAAGAAGAAAGCTCCTCGCAAGTAGAAACCACAAACCTGTCTTTCAATCCGTTCTCTCGGACCCGTAAGCTGTACTCCATGTCGCATTGTCTACAGACTCGACTTTGTCTTACTTTTGGGATAAAATTAAAACTGATTAAATAAGCAAACATTGCCAGTTTTATTGTCCTTTGTTGCCATTGCAGAGTAAGATTAAGCTTCAACGTTGTTCTCCAATACTCTGTACTGTACTCTCTCTTTCGTTTGCATATTGGGTTATAACTATAAATGATTTGGGCAAACCCTAAGTTCATTAGTGGCCCAATTTTAAAAGCCCATTGTTTTGTAGCCCATTTATAAATCGTGTAAGCAAAAAATCTACGCATACTCTCCTAACTCAATGCATTCATCAGTCAACATTCAACATTCACATTCAAGAAAGCTGTCAACAGATAATATTCACGGCAACAAAATAGACACACGATCTTATCATTCATATTAAATTTTATTTATTGATACAAAGATATGATACGGGCTGGGACACGACGAATCATGGGGAACAAAAAAACGAAAATCAAATTAGAATCACAAGAAGTGAGACCAAGTGACTTGAAACTGATATATCAGAGAGATCAATTTGGGAAATAGACTAATCGATGCCTACCAGACCCGATCACATTTATTTACTAATAGTCGTATCTCCTCTCCACTCATTTGTTTGTCTACATGATCCTCCACGTAAATCTCTCTACATGTTCTTTACTTTCTGAACAATAACTTGGGTGGGGCTTTGTAATTTTATGGACCCATTTGATATTGGCCCACAACCATGTGATTCATCTTCTTTTTTTGATTCCCTTCTAATTTTATGTTTTTGTCTAATTCGTAAAATCGTAATTGCACTTGCACTCGTGATAGTGGTATTATACTCCACACTTTCTACTATTTGACAAGATATATGCCCTTACGAGACCTTTCATATAAAAAGGAAAAAAGGAAGAGAACAAGATATCTTTCTTAGAAAAAATCCATGAACTATATATAGTCGACAGATATAGATGAAATATGTGGCAAGAGTTAAAGATATTGTTTTGAATTATGATTTTCTTTGTATATATATTAGAGAAAATAAAAGGTGTAAAGTGGTTAGGAAACAGAAAAAGCCAAACTTGGATAACTACCACGGAATGGAACAAAAAGAGAGAAACAGAAACAAAATAATATATATATATATAAAAAGAATTATTAGCCTACTACTTTGTTATTTTGTATATTTATTAACTATGTCTATCGTAAAATTTGGAAAGTATATATTCCCATGATCACGAGCCATTTTTGTTTTCGTGGAAAAATAAAATAGAAGTGAAATATCAAAGCATTTTGCCTATGGGAAGAACATGGAAGATACCCCACCAAACCACCGCCATTCAAGAATTTGCCTCAAACTCAAATACAATCTCTTCAACTAAATATCAATCTTATCTATATATCCACTCAAGATTATCTTCCTAATGAAATTATTTCATCCATATGTATTATTTCGTTAAGATGATATATATTTGAAGAGATCATTTTAAGAATAGTAGAAACCAAAATGGCTGTCGTCAAAAGAGTGAAAGAAAGTTCGTTATAAAATCAAACATTCGTAACATTATTCTTTTCAAGTTAAAATAAGCTAGATATTGTGCAAGATATGTTTAGTAAAAAAAAAAAAACAATAAAGAGCCTGATAACGATCATAGTCATTTGGTATATACAGTAAAACCTCTATAAATTAATAATGTTGGGACCAAGACATTTTATTAATTTATAATGATATTAATTTATCTATAAATTAATAATTATATTTTATACTGTAAATTAATAATTATTAATTTATACGTATATTTTTAATTGTTTAATTTTTTAAAATTATGAATTGAGACAATTTTTGCAAAATAAGATTAGAATTTTGGATGTTGTGAATTTTATGGTACTGGAGTTAAATTTGAAATAATTAAAAAATATATATTATTGACAATGAATTACAAATATTATAGATAATTCACTTATACACATGACATAAATATTCAAATTTATGAATAAGAATATCAATTATTGTATTTTAATAGTCTATCAAACTATCAAAATATAAATGATCTATATTTAGAAATTGAAAATTTTAAATGTTTTAGCTGTTTTATGAAGTGTTATAAAATATTTTATATCATTATAGTTTGAAAATACGACATAACAATTATTGTATAGATATGAGGTTTAAGGGAAACCTACTTTACTATATCAACATATATATATATATATGTAAATTTACATGATTATTAATTTATGATATTATTGGGACCATATTTTATATGAGGATTTCAAAAAAATTATTATCTTATTATCTTATCGAATTTTGTTATTTTTTACACTGTTCCGACTTGAAACTAACAAAATTTATTAATTTATAGTTTTTTATTAATTTATAGAGTATTAATTTATGTAGGTTTTACTGTATTTAACGTGAAACTTGCAGTTAAAGTTAATAAAAAATTACACGAACTACATTGATGTCGATTATCATTACATCCAAAAAGTTTGTCCAACTGTCAAGCTTTGTGTTGCTCATGTTGCTTATGGTGGTCAATTTGCATATGGTATTATCAGTTGAAGTTGTCATCTAGAGTTCGTTTTGTTCCACTTAAATAAAAGATTGGTTTGAACATGGTCCGGTCCGTCCATTTGGTTGGTAGCAAATGCAGCTATCCTAATAAGAGAAAAAAAAAACACTGATAAAACAACATTAAGGTTCTAATTTTGGTGGTTGGAAACAAAGAACAATACGCGTCAACATGTATCACGATGTTTCTTCAGTAAGAGAAGACACCATCATTAGCGTTAGGTTGATATGTCTAATTAGCGGTCGAGTTGGCTGATTTCATTTATTGATATTTTTTTTCTTCACAAATTATACTTCCATTATTTTATGAAGTTCTTGAAATATGGCATAGCACTACAACATTCATTGTAATCTTTAGTGATTTTCTAGTATAAATTTCGGGTAACATTGTATTATTTTCTCTTTCTTTTGATTAAATACACAACAAGAAAGATAAAACTTGAAAACACGTTTTTGCACTTGGATTAAATTTCTAGTTAATCGTAAATAAAAATAACCAATACTTGTTTGTGTAAATTTTGTAAGAGAAAGCAAAATATATATATTTTTTAAATGAGTTGTTACGAGAAATAGAAGTATACAAGAATGATAGGAAAGGGATGGTTAAGAGAAGGTGTCCCCTTATGGTGGAACCTTATGTTGGAATGTGAAGTAATGTGCCTATTTAAAATACCAATGGCCACATTTTGAAGGCTTTTCAATTTCAGACCAACTTAATCCCTAAATTGAGACCACTTAAATTCTCATTATTTCTTTGTCTTCATTTTTTTTTACCTCGAATGTGTCATATTTTAGATCTCAAGCTTGGCCGTTGCAGAATTCATATAGCATTAAATATTTCGTTAGGGATTAATCTTGGTTTTTAATTAATGATAATGTATTTGGGGAAGAAAATTAAATGATTTGTTTTGCCTTTTATGGGTAACTAATATAAAGTGAGAATAAAGCCTAAAAATAATAGCTCAAATTATTCAACAAGAAAGGTGGTGGCTAATTAAGAATTGGTGTTTTTTTTTGAAGTATGTTAATAGGTCAGTAAGTAGGCTTGACTTTCACGTTGATCCGTTTTCCGATAATAGACTCCAAAAGTTTCCTACTTCCGATTCTCATAATTCAAATATGTTGTCGATTACATGTAAATCCACACTTTTTTTTATCTATAGGAGTATATACGTTTAGACTAGTAGTATAATATAGATAAAAATTACAACAAGCTTTAATCAATTAGCTTATTTTCCTTTGATATGCTTTTGTAGTTTAATTATTTGGTCTACCTTTGTTGAACAACTTGGGGAGTAGTGGAACTTGAACTATACTGTTCATTCATAACCATAGACCCAATTAAATAAATCAACTAGACTAATTTGATAAGTTAGCAAATTTAGACTGTATTTGTTTTATTTAATACTTGGAAACGGATCAACGTACCAAAGGCCAAAGGCGTGGTTAAGAAGATTCACTTGGATTCGGATTTTGTTTGCATTGCCGTAGGTGGTGGATATATAAATTATAGTGTATCTGTTTTTAAGATACTACGCCACAATTTATCTTGTTCTATAAAGATAGAATTACTCACTTGGCAGACAATTAGACAAAACGTTTGTCTACATGATTACATGTCTGTCATACACCGACGTCTATATGTACTTAACACACACATGAATGTGATTGTTACAGAGTCCTGAATGAAATGATTTTTTTTCTTCATTCAAAAATCAGTTGAAGTGTGTACAATTATCTACATGTACGATAAGACTAATTACATGCAATCATTTTGTATTAGGTTAAATATCTAATGAGTAAATTAATGTCTAAACGAATGAAAATTTTATATATGGTAAAATAGAAGTGGTCTAGACATCGTCTAGTGGTCCATAACACCATTTATCGTCAAAATTCTAGGTATGTGCAGACCTTTAAAAAATAAAAACAAAGAAGAAGCATATTTTCAGAATCTAGTGTTACAGTTATCCGTTGAAACAGTAAATAGATTTGCTCATATCACTTACTGTCTAGATCATTCGGATTTAGGTAAGGGCTGTGATAATTCTAAATTCAGTTTGACGTACATACCATTTGGTATGGGAATGAGATCTATCTATACACACAAACAAACAGAACATGTATAATGTATACAAGAAAATAATTTCACGAAGACAATATATGTGACGAAAGCAAAAAAGACAGATCGACAGACCTCTCATAAAGTCAGATCTTACTGCTGTAGCTTCGCAAGCTTATTATTTCCCGAATCAGTTAATTTGGTTATTTTGACAACAGTATGTAAGAAAATATATGTTGATATTTGTGACATTTAATTTAAAAGGACTTTTTAGGCATGCAAGTGTTTGGCAGACCTAGCTACTGTTCAAAGTTCTGTCTTTTTCTTATTTTCTCGTTTAGAGAACCATTTCTCCTTTTTTCTTCTATTTATTTACATTATACTAGTAGTACTAGTTAATTTCATGCAGACAGCAAGTACAGTATTCACTTATGATATGTTTTTTTTTTTGTGTCTCTCTGTTTCTCGAGATAACTGCGTGAAGCCTAGTATAGTTTTGGTTTTATTAAATGTGGTTTGAAGATCTATATAGTATAATGTAAACTCTGGATTATAAGCTTTTTGTATACCTAAAAGGATGATGCAGTAAATATACTTTGCTTAGCATGAGGGATTATTGAATTTTGTGTAACTGTGGGAGCGGGTTTGTCAATTACTGTAATAATTTAGCTACAAAAAGGCTCGAGGATTCAAGTGAAAAATTACTGGATCAAGTCAATGGTCATTCACTGCTCTCGTATAGTTTAATTAATCAATACCCTATAAATGAAACAGTACTTAATTGTTTTTTTTTCTTTTTTTTTCTCAGGTTATAGAGTTTTAAATAGAATGTTCTTGGGAATTTGGACTCTAGGATCTGAAGATAAATTAAATTGGCACCCATTATGACACGTATTTTGTTTATTTGTTTACAATATTTTTCTTCTTTATGTAATTTGACTTTTGTAACACTCGCTCTCCTTGGTGGTCGGGTTTTCATCTACTTTCAATTTTTCTTTTTTTTTTCTCCTCTAGTTATATAATCTCAAGTCTCAACAACTCAACTCCCAAGTAGATAGTGTTATAAAATTTTGTACTGTTAACGTGTTGTTTCTTTTTGGTTGTGGGTCATGCATATATATACTTTAAGTCCGTATACATACAACGAATTGAGTTTAAACTTTGGATTATATGTCCCATTGTGACAAATTTTAACTATTCGGATTAGAAGTCTTTGGCAGGCCTTGCTCACAGAAAACTAAGCATGCATCGGTGGTAACAAAACTCTTTTTACATTATTGGAGTATACTTTTTCCTTTACTCCGTTTCATTATCATACTTGAAGAGAGCTTGAGGTGAGAGTAACGATTATAGTGAAAATTCTTTTTTTTTTTTTTATTGTAGACTATATAGGAGGATATAGAAAATATAGTCAACCTATACATATTGTTTTAGGTCCTTATAAATTATATATAATTAACAAATAATTAAATATGAAAAAGAAAGGCTAATGTGAGATGTTTATTCAGAGTAGTTATAAAAGAGACATGTGGTCTTCTCTCTTTGCTTTCTCTCCTTTTCATGGAAGCACAACCTCAATTCCAACCTATCTCTCTCTCTCTCTCTTCTTTGACCATACTATGTGTTTATGTACTTTTTTTTTTGTAAATGTATCATAGTAACATCATATCAAGTCTATACATCCAACATACTACAATAGTCTTTTTCTATGTATAGGCACATCATTGGTCGATTTATTTTCCACATATGAACAATTATCATCAGAATACCTGATTATTATCTTCGTACAATTTGAGAAATTGTATTTTGTAACATGTGACTCGCAAATAGAGTTTGAATAAAATTTGGCAAAGTATCTTTGGATGTGAAAAGGATGTTGAAGAAGAAGAGGGATCCCATGGGAATATGTGCCCCTCTTTTCAAGATTTGAAGAGTACATCTTTAGCTTTTACTTTTGTCCCAATTTAAAGTAAAAATTAACCCAAAACAGATAAAAAAAATAAACTACCCATCCTTTTTCATTAAACTTGTTGTACACCTTAATCTTATTACCCAACTCCAAATCTCCCAAAACACATTTATCTAAGCCTATGTACTTATCTTCTCCTTCACAAATTCTATATTCACATATATCT
Organism: Camelina sativa; assembly: GCF_000633955.1. NCBI lineage: Eukaryota > Viridiplantae > Streptophyta > Magnoliopsida > Brassicales > Brassicaceae > Camelina > Camelina sativa. The sequence goes on along the minus strand of NC_025700.1, from coordinate 21,512,283 downwards.
TCTTCTTCTCACCCTCCAAAACAAAAATAAAAAATCCCCAACCCCAAAATTTGTTTAATCACTTCATTCTCAAATATTATAAATGAATGAATTCCGAATCGACTTCCTTCTTTCTTCGACCTTTTGTACCAACAGTGAAACTACCCTTCTGCCCCTTCACGCCTCAGTATCTTTTTTAGCTCTCTCCATTTGAGGTAAAAAAGCGAGGAGCTTTGGTTTGACCTTTCAACGATGGGGATAATATCGGTTAAGACCTTCACTAGCCGTCTTCGATGAAGATTCTGCTGATGAAATCTCTAAACCTTCTTGAATACAGTTTTGGATCAACAGCTGAGATTGAAGCCGGGTCAGCCTGTAGAGACTTGTAAGCATGTTCGATCTTCTTGCTTATGTCGTAATCTTGTAAAATGTCAATGACTCCAAAATACAGAACCACTTCGTAGACCTCTCCGTGGGATAGATAGTTGGTCCCTCCAGATGAATATTGATCAAAGTCACTTCTTCTCGCCATTCGTTCTGCTCTTGCAGGCATGTTTGCGCCTAATCGAATCAACGGTTTCCTGCAAAAGCAATCAGATTTTAGTAACATGTTGAAAAGTGTATAACTACGAGTAGAGAATTGATTGAATTTATAACAACTAGTTTAAGAAACANTAAATGAATGAATTCCGAATCGACTTCCTTCTTTCTTCGACCTTTTGTACCAACAGTGAAACTACCCTTCTGCCCCTTCACGCCTCAGTATCTTTTTTAGCTCTCTCCATTTGAGGTAAAAAAGCGAGGAGCTTTGGTTTGACCTTTCAACGATGGGGATAATATCGGTTAAGACCTTCACTAGCCGTCTTCGATGAAGATTCTGCTGATGAAATCTCTAAACCTTCTTGAATACAGTTTTGGATCAACAGCTGAGATTGAAGCCGGGTCAGCCTGTAGAGACTTGTAAGCATGTTCGATCTTCTTGCTTATGTCGTAATCTTGTAAAATGTCAATGACTCCAAAATACAGAACCACTTCGTAGACCTCTCCGTGGGATAGATAGTTGGTCCCTCCAGATGAATATTGATCAAAGTCACTTCTTCTCGCCATTCGTTCTGCTCTTGCAGGCATGTTTGCGCCTAATCGAATCAACGGTTTCCTGCAAAAGCAATCAGATTTTAGTAACATGTTGAAAAGTGTATAACTACGAGTAGAGAATTGATTGAATTTATAACAACTAGTTTAAGAAACAAAAAAAAAAGGACCACATGATCTGTCTTGCCCCCACAATATGATTGTGTTTTTTCTATTCAATTTGAACATCCCCCACAAGATTGCCAAGCAACTTTTTAAGACAATAATAATGCATAATAGATGTAACGTAGTTCTCAGATGAAAATCATATCTAATGGGAAACTGAACCTTTCATCTACTCTGCCACAGTAATTACCAATGCGTTCAATTCAAAAGGACTATTGTTAGGTCAACTTCTTGTGCTAAAGATTAAACCCAAGTAATGATTGGCGAGAAAAAATATTCCTATACCTGCCAGCTAAGATGCGGTCCATATCTTGAAGTTCAGCCTCCAGGAAGCGACAACCTCGCATGAATTTCTCGCTCTGGTACGATTCTATCTTACCTGCCCAATACATGAACAAACAAATATCATTACAATGAAACAGGGAAACAGAAAAAATATCGAGGCAGAACGAGAAAATAAACTAACCAGATCTCAAAACGAATGGAGAAAGCCCCATTTTGTCTCCTGTGTTGTCATCACGGAAGTGAACGCCAACCAGAAGGCTATAATCCATTATTTTTGCAGCTTCCAAGAACTCACAGTCGCGCTTAATTTGCCTGGAAAATGAAACGCAGCCAGCTTAGTAATGTGTTCCCAATTTCAAACACCCAAATAGAATACGAAAACACACTAGGAATCTGGGAAGCTTACGTCATAAGCTCTTGGTACCAATTTCTCTGAAGACGGAAAGCAAAATTGAGATCAAGGTCTTTGAGAGTAGTGGTCTCGTCGATTTCCACTTCAGGTTTGGATGTATAACGTCCATGGGAAGACCCTTTCAGATCAAACCGTCTCTGGATTCTATATTCCGAGCAGAACAAGTTCCCCATAACAATAAACCGAGTCTGGTAAGATGGTAAACAACATGAGAAATTGTCCCTTGCAAAAAAAGAGTCTTATGAAATGTAGATGAACAACACCAACCTTCTGGCCACCAACAGGTTTAATACAATGCACACCGTAGAACCTAGTCACAAGTGTATTTTCATACTGGCAGACATGTTTGTAGTAACTTGGAAGCATTCGTAGAAGAACCTGGGATAATGAAGACAAACAACATCAGGTCAAGTTTTGTTAGCTAACCACAGATAGTGGACTATATATGATTAAGAATGTAAAGTGAAAGCAAAGAAAGAAAAATACAAAGGGATTCACAGAAGACAGAAGAAGTCAAGAAAAGAGCCAACGACTAACCTTGACTTCAGATTTCTTCACTGTCTTAATCATAAATCTGTCATCTTGAGTTAAGTAAAAAAAGCTTCCACTCTTTCCAGGTGATGAAAGTTCCCTAAGAGCATCGTTCCCACAGATAGCTAACATATAATCAGCAGGATCCACCGTGAAAAGCTCCCTCAGGCGTCTATCAAAAGAAACAAATTTCACCACAAACACAGATTTAGAGAATAAACATCACCAAACTTGTGCACAATAAGATTAAAACACATTGAAAAAGATATCTAACAGCAAAAGATTGAATACCTAAACACCAAAGGGCAATAGTCCTTCCAACGGAAATCCACAGATTGATGCGGCGGTGTGGTCTTAGAACCTTCAGGTGGGAACCTTGTCCAAAACTTTTCACTCGGGTCAAAATCGCTCTGTTTAAGGTCTCGAACAATGGAAGCATGTTTGCCGACAGAATACCTAAATTCATCGCACTTTAGTCAAAACACAGATCTAAATCATCCCTAGGGATTCTGAAAAAGTCTTGAGAATATAAAAATATGTTACCTGATTCCATGTTGCAAGTTGAGCATCAAATCGTATTTCTTATGCCCTTTAGATATAGTCTCTCCAGGTTTCTTAGCCTCGCCGCTGAAACAGCAAGGATTCTTCCTAAACTGACGAAACCCATCTCGATCAATCGAAATCCTATCTCTGTAAATCACAGAAGCCTCCACATTATCAACAATATCACAAGTGATATCTCCAGCTTCTCCATCAGATTCCCAAATACAGATCCTAGGGAAAACCTTGTCACCACCACTCAAACTCCCAGCTCCACTATCAACAGAAGATCTCTTCCTCGTCGCAACAATCAACTCACTCTTCTCAATCCCATCAAAGAAACTCCTCATGAGATTACTACTCTCATTCCAAGAACCGATCCAAGAGCTCCCATCAGCCCAGGTAAACACACCGCTTCCTTTAGGAACACCATTCTCCCATTGACCTTCGTACCTGTTCCCATTAGGCCAAGCAAGCACACCTTTACCACAAATCACACCATTTCTCCACTCTCCGGTATACTGATTCCCATTCATCCAAACATATCTCCCCCTCCCGTCCTGTAGATTCCGCCGCCAGGTACCTTCATAGTAATCTCCGTTGGCGTACCTCTTCTGACCATGACCATGTTTCCGATCAGCAACCCAAGAGCCTCTATAGGTATCACCGTCAACACCAACAAAAGTGCCGAACCCTTCCATCCTCCCAGATTTGAATTCGCCTTCGTAAGTCGCACCGCTCGGCCACGAGAACTTGCCTTTGCCACTGGCTTTGCCACGTTTCCACTCGCCTTCGTACATACAGCCATCTTTCCAGAGATATTTCCCGGATCCGTTAGGAAACCCGCCGGAAAAAGTTCCCATGTAGAGATCTCCGTTTGGTAACGGTTTCTCGACGTCTACGGGAGGTGGCGTGGGAGTGACGCGCCTCGTGGTTCCTTGAGATTTCGATCGTACCATCGGCGTTGTTGTTAAAGCTAGTAACAACAAATCGTCTCGTCTTCTTCTCTCTTCTTCTTCGTCTCCTCCTTTCTCCACAAGTAAAACCTCAGTAGCTCCTTCTTCTTCGCTAACAAGCGGTTCACGCATCATCTACTCATCACATAAACCCTAGCTGCTTCCCTCTTCTTCTCAGAAAAATCACCGAAATGGGCTCATTCGATTTTTTAGCAAGGGTTAAGGAGAAATCAAATGGAGAATCAGAGATTGAGAAAAAGTTTCTAAATCTGAGAAGAAACCTAAATGTTTGGTGAGAGATTCCTACAAAACGATACAGAGAGGAGGAGAGCAAAAAAATGAAAAGAAAAAGGGAGAATGAAGAAGCAGCAGCAGTATCAAAAGCAAAAGGATAAAGAGACAGACAAAAAGAGAGAAAGAAGAGAGAGAAGATAAATAAATAAATAATTTTTTTTTTTACGATAAAATAGTAAAATTTGATTTTTTTAAGTTTTCGCAGTAGAAAACCATTGGGAAGCGTACACAAAAAGCCCACCAGCCCCGACTTAAAAAAAAAAGTCACATTGTTATGACCAATGTATTGACTTCAATAATTCCGACTACACTATTAATAATAATAAAAAATGAATAAATGTTACAGCATTCAAATTTTCTTTTTAAAGTACGATATAGCACAAAAATATACTGTGCTGTTTATATGAGTAAAATTTTCAAAAGATCTTGGAAATAAAACAGTAATCACTAATCACACCTAAATAGTTTAGTTGTATGTGTGTTACTTTCCAATATTAATTAAAATATATCTAATCAGAGCAATTAGAAGGGGGAAAAAAAAAGTTAGAAAGGAAAAGTTATTTTAGGGGGAGTTTTATTCCTTATGGTTTTTTTTATGTATGGAAATAAATATTTTGTTTGGCTCTTTTTCAAATCCGCATAACAAAACAAAATATGAATGTCTAAGGCCGTAACTGTGTTTTTATAAAATCTAGCAATGTGCTACCATTAACATCTCAAAGATTAGTAGTATCTCTCGGTCAATGATCTATCATCTACTTCGGTTATCTATAACGAAAATGTTACTATTGTTTTAATTACGGAAATTTTGATGGATACATTAAAGTTGTTCACACGTCAACGAATGGGTGTGTAAATATGACTAACGAACGAAGTTTTGTTTTTGGTTACTCTGCTTATTTCAGATGTATTTGCAGTTAGAAACTTCTTTAACCGTTATTTCATCATTAATGATTTGTTTAAATTTAAACTGTAGTTATTACAGTATTAAAATAAAGGTAAAATCACAAAG
>NC_025700.1:21473147-21506998 GCF_000633955.1 Camelina sativa | reverse complement strand
TTTTTTTTTTTTTTTTTTTGTCATCTGAACATTTTCATAAAAGATATGGTAACGGTAATTAAATTCGTTAGTAGTAATACTTATATATATGTATAAGTATAATTAAATCATAAAAGATACATGTATAATTAAATTTGTCATCTGAACCCTAAATCTACTTGTATAGTATAACGGTAATTAAATTCGTCAAACATTTGAGCCTATAGTAGTAATACTTATGTATATACAATGTATAAAGAAAATGAAAAAAAAAGTGCCGGCGTGCCCTACGTTGTATGGAATTAATGTGATACCCACGTAAAAGACCAAATGATTAGTTATGTTTATCTCCTTAACACTACATGCTAATCAAAACTAATTTATATTTGTAAACAACTATGATCGATCATTAACAAATCGTCATCGCGAATTAGTGGAATAAAAAAAAAGGAACCAGGTGATAATGTTTCGTAACCACATGATGATACTTTTTAATTTTGTTCTCCTATGTGCCTTGATTATTATATTTATATGACGTCCGTCGGTCATTATTCAAAGTTTTAGTTTTACTATATCGATTGATAATTTTTTTGTCATCCTTTAAACGCCAATCGTTATTGATTCATTTTTGTATTGTGTTGATTAATGTACGCATATACACAAACTGTAACATATAACACGTATACACTGTATGTTGTAATATACTCCGTATAATTAATAAAATATAGCCTTATATCGGAAGAAAAACATTATTCATCAATGCTAATGCTTTCTTGTTTTTTTAATGTATTTATTATTCGATCGGTAAAGACTTCTAAACCCGAGGCTATTAGGCCATTTTTATAGAGAGAATATAAGGGGTGTTTTTAGCTTAAAAAAATAGAAAAATAATAAATAGTGGCTTAAAACACTTTTTTTTAGTTTTTGACGTAGAATTGATCTTAGTTCAGTTCTAAATTGACGTGGCAAGCTGTGAATAGATATAATTTTTTGTAAACAATTTTTCACAAATTAAAAGAGGATCTTATTGAGAATATATGGAATAAATTTGGACATTAAACTATATTTAATTAAATAAAATGTTTGTGTGCTTTAATTAATTAATATGTTTTTTTTATCTTTAATGTTTTTGTTGTTTCATAAAAATTTGGTATTGTATTTTGAATTTTAGTAAAAGTTTTATAAGTTTGCAATTAAAATGTTATTATATAAATTTTGGTAATTGTAATATGTTTAAGAATATTATATTATTAAATCTTAAGATCTTAAACATGTTCTCCCAATAACTAACTTCTTAACAAAAGTTTTTAATTGCTGAAAACACTCTATAAATAATTTACATTATTTTCATAATATTTATATTCTAAAAATACCCTAAACTGATTTCCATATAAAGATGCCCTTACTTAAAATAATCTAGTGGAAAGTTATTGACTTCTCTTGTGGCTCTGTGGTTAGATTAATTTTGCATCGGTCTAATCATATAAGAAGCTGTCACTAATTGAAAAGCACGAGGTAACAATGATTATTGCAACAGTATTGTTTTGAAACCGATAAAAATGGATAACTAGGATTACTGTATATCATTTTTTTTGTGTGCGTGGGGTTTACTGTGATGCTAATCTTTTTAAACGTTTGTTGGAAATATATATATTACTAAACACTCCTGGAAAAGTTTATTCGACATGAAAATGCAATAGAGAACAAATTAAAAGATCGTTGAAGATCCCTTATAATATACATCGGTCTCACTAATAAATTATAAAACAAGATTGGGGAATTTCACGTTGTCAGATAGAGCTATTTTATTGAATTTGTTCAATATAGCTTGTTATTGGTTATAAGATTTTAAATGATTGTGTTTTAAAATTCAAGAGATGATACACATCTTTAATAATGCAAGAAGCTACTTATTCTCTTCTTATATTTTAACAATTATATAAAAAAAACAATCTTTTGTTTCGCATGTCCGAGCGACGTTGTGAGTATTTCATCTTAAAATAATTGATCGCATAGATTATGATTCGCCATGATTTGGGAAAAAGAAATTAGAGACAGAGTGGACAAGAGACAAATGACTCTAGTTTTGCGAATTATTTAATTAATTGTAAATCTAATTACGCGTCATTATCTACAAACTGCTCCTTTTCTTCTTAACAGATGGGATAATCAAGCTGAGCTGGCACATATGTGGGATCCTTTTATAACATTTGGGCTGTCACGGCCCAACTAATATCGTCGTGTACGAAGAATCCAACGACATAGACGGTGCCACGTGTTGAAGTCTTTAGCGGTCAGGATTCAAAGCACGTCATCAAAAAACTAGAGCGAACCACCTGTCTCGGGAGGGCGGCTGGCGTAAAGATACTACGAAGATTACGTTTCCTCTTTCTCAGAATAGTCACGTGCAACGTTCATGTTTGCACACGTGAGACTGTCAAAACATGATTTTTGAACTCGTAAAAATCTTTCGAGGGGGAAATTAGCAAACTGTTTTTATTTGTCCGACAGAAGAAAAACACCCATAATATAGGAGTTAAACACACCCCATAATATTGTTTTCGGATTTAAAGTAGAGTAATGGGTTAAAACGAAACTGATGATATATGCTTTTTGGAGTTACAATATAGAGTTTGAAAAATTGGAAAAAATAGGTTGAAGATGGTTTTAAAGGACAATTTATTAATGATGTTCTGATTTACAGCTGAAATTTGAACGTAAAACATTATTGTAAAATTCTGATCAAGATAAGAAAGGAAAACAGATTCTTGTACTAGAAAATTTGACATGACAATCTCTTAATGATAATTCTGTCATGTTAAGCAAAGCAGTAATGATAAATTATGTGAAAGGGAATTAGAAGAGAAAAGACAAAGAAGATGGATGACCGATAAGTCAGGTAGCCGTCCGCCGACCTATTACGTACGCATCAAAGCAGAAGACTCATAAGTCTTATCTTCCCAATTTCCAAATCACACAAAAATACAAATCTATTTTCAAACGAAATATTATGATTTGATAAGAGAGCTGAATCTCACCTTTCTTAACTTTAATCGATCTGCTATATTTATTTACATGCAAATAATTTCATAATTTTATATTACAAAAGCTAGTCATCACACATTATCAAGTTAGATAGTGTTTGTATACAACTTTTCATTCAAAACAAATTACTTCATTGCAAAAGAGTCGAGACAATACATCCAATAATGATTTTTTTTGTGTGCATCTTATAAAAATATGCTTATTTGTCACTCTGAATTAGTATAAAATAAAACAAAGGATATATTTATTAAAATAAAAACTGCAAACTTATCTCGGGATAAGAATAAAAAGTTATCAAGTTTAAAAAAATTGGGAAGTTTCTTTTGTGTAACCAAAGAGTTGGGACTGTAGTGTACTTTTGACATTTCAACCTGGTTATTGTCCAATGAAAATCATGATGAAACTGTTATCTTTTGGTCACACCTCAAAATGAATAGAGAAATATTATCTTACTTTTGTTTTTATTAGTGCTAAAATAAATATTATATGGTGGGGGATTGGTGACGTATGCAACTGGCCAACTAAAAGGCATGGGTCATAGAAGAGAGAAGAAGCTCAGGTATTGATGTAGCAATATATCCTTTGTTCTGTTGGAGAATCAAAAGCCCATTCCTCAATAAGCCTTACACCAACGTTATCACTCCAGGTTTTACCAAACTCATCATCCTTCTTACCATTTACTGTATTAATAAAAATGTTGACCCAAAATAAAAAAATGGTTTGAATAAAATTTCATCGTTTCCGACCACTTATTTTGGTTTTGTAGGTAAACTAGCTCCAACGTGTGTCATGTTCCTATTTTTTGATTCGATGTCAGCGCACCACAGCAAATCTTGTGGTTAATTACGTGCGATGAGTATAAACTAATAAAAAATATTTTGTATTCTAGTAATATCTCTTTTGCTCTATGTCTTTTGAATTCTGTATACAATAAAAAAAGAAGAGGAATTTGTAACGTACTACGAAAATGGAGAGATCACGCTGAAGTTCCAATACGTATATTTTAAAAAGAAATGATAATACAATTTAATGGACTTACGTATTAATGGGTTGTTAAAATTACGAATACGTCTCTTTGTCGTGTAAGCTGAAAAGGGAAAGCCCATGCTCATCGTTTTAATCTTTTCTTTAGTACCTTTCTGCTTCTTTAATTTTCGATATACAAAATAGTTTTTATAAGAAAAAAAACATATTAAAAGAAAGAATATAAAACTGAAAAGTATCAGATTGAACAGTCATACGTCTTCATCGTTGGCAGAAACGAACCCAATTGGATTTCGATTTTAGCTTCTATTATTATTACTTCTATCATCTTTGGTTAAAAACTTTATCTTTTGTTCTATTAAATATCAACTTAGATAATTCGAGGATTCGAATATACATTTTATTCATCGTCGTGACTTCATCATGTCCATTACGGCATTACGTAGCGTTTTCATGCATTATATTAATTTATTGATGGTGCCTGCCTACAGCTAACAACTACGTTATGTTATTGAAAAACGTTTTAAAACTTAGTAAGATTACTTTGAATGTCCACTAATTGAATCAGCATATATATACATTAACTCCATCAATATATTAAACCAAAAGATAAACATTGCAATATACAAATTCGTAACGTAATGATCTGTATTAGTCCCCAAGAGTTTTTAAAACTTTATCCTCTTCGAATACTAGTTTTTTTTTTTTCGAATACTAGTTTCTAATATACAAAAAAGTAATGTCACTGATATTACAAAATCAAATTGGGCCTATACCCATAAAGTAATTATACATAGCCACATAGGCTTGCACTAAATGACCTATGGGATTCTAGTAGTACTCACTACTCAGTACCTCACATCAACTTAATAATAGAACAAAAAATCCATATCAACTCCTGAATTTTTCATTATTATGCAAAAAAGTAAAAGTCTACTTTAATTTCAATTGATATATATCAAATGTCTAGAGATAAATCATGAAAAACTTAGGGTTAGTAAGTCTTAGGTGAGTTGTTGAAGTTGATGATATTGGTACTGTTTGAGCGACATGACCTCATTATGCAAAGCAACGAAATTGTTTTTCATTATGTCTTCGCAATCTTTGATGATTGTCTCGTTAACCTCTTCTTTCATTAATCTCTGTCTTAGTTTATCGGTAGAGAGTGAGACATTAGTGGTCGATGCCATTAACTCTTCGTTTGACATTCTTGGAAACGTTTCTTTAACAGCTTTTAAAGCTTCGATCCAAGCGTTACGATCCTCACTCGTTGCTGCTCGTAAATGCAGACTCTTCGTGCCCGTGTATAAAGTGAATCTCTTTGCGTCTGATATGCTTTGTCCAATCGAAGAGACCTGTCAAAACACCCATATAAATCAATCACAGGTGTCAGGTGTGGAGCACTTCCAAATATATATATGGATTTGGCCGAGTTCAAAATCACCAGTGATTTAAGGCCGAGTTCAAAATCACCAGTGATTTAAAAAATCACATATGCAACCGGGGGTGTGGTTGATAGTTTTTAATTTTGTGGAGATACATTCAAAACTCTTATAAAATACATGTGAACTACCAAATCATAGCTGGAATTGTAGTTTTACTGTATATTTAGAAAAATTAAAAACTACAGGGGTAATTCCTAAATAAACAGAAATTTTAGGTGAATCCGTTTAAAATTTAGGGGTGTATCTACTATATTAAAACATTCAAAACTTAGGGGCGTATTCAAAATAAATCGAAACCTTGAGGTGGATTTGGCCGAGAGGTTTCCCGGGGCTATGAACATCACCGCGTTTGCTATGTCGGCAAATGAACCGTAAAGATTCGCCGCCGATCAGTTTAGATCTCCGATCCATCTCAACGGAGAGAGATATTTTATCAGGACCGTGGATTCTATAATACGATAAAACTCCGTCCTGGAGAACGAACCACCGCCGTTTCCATCCTTTGCCGTAGTTTATCCATTTGTAGAGGATCCCGGCGACTCCGTTCCCCGAAGGTGGTCGGTCTTCGTTGGTACGAGGACCAGCGGAGAGGCTGTACCGGAGATCATGGGCATGGTTTGTACGTGTGGAATGATGAGGGATGTTTAACGAAGCGGATCGAGTTGCGAGGTTGGATTTTGCGGCGAGTGGGGAAGAAGACATTGTTTGGGAACGATCGGAGAAATTTAGGTTAAAGGAATATAGTAAACCGGTGGTTGAAAGGAGAAGGTGAGAATAATAAGGTAATGGAGTTAGAGAGAGTTAAGGGGAAATCAATTTGGAAAGTGCGAGGGTTGCGTGGAGCGCAAGGTTGCTTTTGAGGTGCTTTTAAAACGATTAAAAAAATGCAAGTAAATTTGCTCATGGTGAGAATTTGCTTTCTAGGATTTTATTAATTACTCGAACGACAAAACGCGGTTACCGACGCCGTTTTAGAGTGTACGTAGTTACAGAAGAGAGAGACTAGTTAAGGTTTCATCGGCTAAAACATGAAAAAAAAGACGAGCACCCAACCAAATGATACATTCCAATACAAGAAAATCAAACATAACATTATAAGCAAACGTCTTCTTTCCAAATCTAACAATTAACATACCAATTTACAAAATCCAAAAGCCGTAGAATCATATCAGTACTGCTTACTTTTGTTATTCCTGCTTCAAGACCTCATAACCGATCCTGGAGTTGAATACAAAGTTCTGAAATCCGAGAGAGAAGCTGCTTACTTTGATCTCTTGTATCTAACCGATCGTTTCTTGGAAGAGGAGCAGGACAGAGAAGCAGTTGTTCAAGCTGAGAGATCATGGAGTTGGCTTTATCGCCATCACTACTGCAAGATTCAGCTATGAGATTGAGCAGTTTAATGGTTCTGACTTGAGGCTCGAGTGGGATGGGCGGCGCAAGGAAAGGATGTTGGAGAAGCTCAGGGATTCTCCATCTTTGGTTACGGTCCCAAGCTAGACATTTCTTCATTAGGTCAATAAGCCACGGGTTTGATAGTTGATTGTAAGTAATCTCGTGGTTCGGATCGGTTATGACTTTGAACTTTGCCCAGAAGGTCTTATAATCTGCAAAAGGCGTTCTTCCATATACCATTTGGTATAGTATGCAACCAAGTGACCAAATATCTGATGGTCTTCCACATTTTATAGTGTTTCCATTCTCATCGGTTTCGTTGCACATGAATGCTTCTGGTGACATGTAACTCAAAGTTCCCACCTGTTACAATAGATACATAGCCCCATTGATATCAGCACTTGTACACTAAATACAAAACAACTCTATGTATTCATGAGGACGAAAACAGAAACATGGGAGGATATTACCTGCGAATCTCGTTGAATATTCGTAGTGTCACTATTGATGGCCTTAGCGATACCAAAATCGATAAGCTTTAGAAAGCCTCTGACAAGAAGGAAATTTGCGGGTTTCAAATCAGAGTGTACAATGCGTTCCTCATGTATGGTGTTCACAGCTTGAAGTATTTGCTGCAATTGTTTTTCAATTCATATGAGAATCAGTACCTTCTTGAGCAAAAGACTCTGGTGTGAAATTATATAGAGTTTCCTACAATATTTGCTAAAAGAACAAACTGAAAAAGCTCCAATGCAAAAGAGAATAAGTAGTTCAGTATCATCAAGATGTAATTTGATGGGTAATGTAAGAACCTGCCAGTAGAACCGAAGCCAGTTTTCATCAATTGTCCGGTCAGATCCTTCGATTTCCCTCCATTTTTGGGACAACATGTGAGCCAGATCGATTTCTCCATATTCTAGTACCATATATATAAATCCATCGTCCTTAACTCTTCCATCTTTGTTACTCATTGTGCCATTTTGAACCTCCTTGAGTAAAGTCTTATCCGTGACCTAATTGCATAAGAGAATTTGTGTAATAGTTGAGATCAAAATTGCCAACAGCACTTCGAAACTACACGAGAATATAAATGCCCCATGGATCAGAATATGTATTAAAAGGAAGTACCTCGTAGTCTATTAGCTGAATTATGTTGGTTTTCCCTTTCAGCTTCTTTAAATATCCAATTTCCTGGCAAAATCCATATGCTGTAGCATAATCACGACCCTTGAGCTTGATCTTTTTAAGCGCATATATGGTACAGTCTGAAGATATAACCTTGTGGACCTCACTGCTTCCTCCACTTCCTATCTTGCCAAGCCTCTGATAAAGCTTACCATTGACTTTAAAAAACATGTCTGGATCATAGTTTCTTTTACGAGGCGCAGATGGCCCTTTGCTACTTGCAACCTTTTCAAGCTTATCTTGGTTTTGTGGCTGTGAGCTAACACTGGTAAGCAACTCATCGGGTACACGAGCATTCGCTTGTCCATCGCTCCCATGACTGGAAGATCCCACTGGAGCTTCAAGTTTTGTCGTGCACTGTTGCTGCTTGGACTTTTCTGTCTCTTTGATTCTGACTTCTGGATCATTAGTTGAGGCTGGGATCTCAGATGCAGGGGAATTCTTATCAGCATGTAGTACGTTGCTGTCCTTGGAAAAAAGATAACAAGAAGGCAAGTTCCCTTGACTTTGAACAGCATGGGGTTTTGCATTCGAATCAGCCTCAACATATGAACGAGAGACGAGGGTAGTAGCATTTAACATAGGAGCTGAAGACGAATGGATTAGCGTAGTTGTGGCACATGATGAACCCACGGCAGAACATTGAGTTTTAGGTTGGTTCAAGAAGTTGCGAAATTCTCCCAGCTGACCCTGTATCTTTGCTAATGAAGATGAAACCTTGTATTCAGATTTCAAACTGATCTCAGAATCAACAGTGTGGAGATTTTGATGTCTTGATCCAGTAGGAGCACCAAGTTGTGATGCGTCAGCCTGATTTGTTGCATCCCATTCCATATCTGCCAGGACAAGTGAGTCCAAGTAAGATTACTAGATCAACAAACCAACCGTAACTATGTTTATGTAAACTGAACCAGGGAGGGTATATGACAGTGGTTACAAACTGCTGAGTGTTATTTGAATTCGGGATAGAGAAACGAAAGAAGGAGGACATTACCTTGAGATGTGATGGTGGTGGTGCCAATGAGAGATTGGAACTTCCTCTGGACATTATCATTCTGAGATCCTACATCGAGATTGCTTCCTAAACTAGCATTATCAACAGCAGATTTTCCAAAATCCATCTGTTTGACAGACGGGGTAAAATTCTGACCAAACATATTACTAGTACTTCCTGAGACTGAAGGAAATGTAATGGAAGCATTCTCTAAAGATTCTCCAGCAACAGAAGAAGAGGCTAAGTTCCTTGTATCCTGTGTCAAAGTATTGGCAGCAAGACTCTGACTCAGCGTAACCAAACGTGAATTTTTAGAAGCTTGTTGTTGTGGAGCAACATTTCGTCGAGCCCCTAGAGTAGTCCTCTCCATTGTACCTGAAAAAATAAAACTCAACTAAAGGACTAAAAAAAAAAAAAAAAACAGCTAAAATAAGAACCGTGAGTGTTCGTCTCCAAAATCAAAAAGTTTCAACTAGCAACTCATATCACCCACATCACGAATTCCACAAACCCATTAACCTAGCGCAATTAAAAGCCATTCTAAGAAGCGTAGACGTAAACTTTAACTTTACCAAAAAAAAAAGCCCTAAATTAGTGAGATTGAGCGAAATTCCCAAAACCCAAAGAAAACCCTAAATTAGTGAGATAAAAACTAGTTCCAGAAATAGAGATTTTTTCGTAAACGACCCAGAAAGATAGATAGAGAGAGAGAGAGAGAGAGAGAGGTACTACTGTGTGGGCGATGTCGTTTGAGAGCGGCTTGCACATTCCGGAATAATTCCGAGGAGGAGGAGGAAGAAGAAGAAAACGTTTCCTGGGTTAAGATGGGACGAACCAGACCCTTGGGAAGTTTATCCGGTCGGACCGGAAGGTTAGCCTCCCTGTCCATGGCTAGATCTCAACTGCATCTCCAATTTGCTTCACCGTTGATTTTTCCGTAACGAGAAGACAACACAGAGACGCAGCAGCAGCAGGCAGGAATCAAAATCCTCAATTTCTGGTTGAAACCAAGTCTAACGCCATCGCCGTCGAAATCTCCAAGAGTGGTAGTAGTAGTAGACAGACACAGAAGAAATGGTTTCAAAATTTCTTTAGGGAGGAAACAAAAATTAGAAAAAAAAAAATAAATAAAAATAAATAAATAAATGTTTTGAGTTTCGAACTCACTCCTTATTGCCGCTACTCCTTTGTCTCTCAAAATTGAAAATTCAATCCGAAATGATTAGATTTAAGGTCCATTGGGCCTTCGTTTGTTAAAGAGCTTATTATTAATTTGGGCTACTAAAGCCCATTATAAGCCTTTTAATCTTTTCGCGTTTACGAATTATTTATTAACCGAGAGATAAAGTGGGTGGTTTAGTAAATCAATCGGTATTGCTAATCTAACGGCGAAACTGTCAAAAATCATTGAGAAGACAGCCAAACGTTGTTGAAATACAACGGTAAGATTTTTTTTTTTTTTTCTTTAAAAGGGAAATATTAAAGAAATACGAATATAGCCGTTTGTGAAGTTTGCAAAACATCTCTTACTAAACTCTCTTTACTAGACTCTCTCATTCCCAACACATCTCTTCCTTCTCGTAGAAACTTTGAATCAATTCTTCTGTTCCACCAAAGTAATAATAAAAAATAAAACCACTCTCACGTAATTATGATTAGGGAAGAATGGTTCTAGTATCCACGTAATTATGTTTCAAACTTTTTTGGGGGGTTTTCTCTGAATAAGTTGAGAAAATATAAAATTGAGATCATAAAAGTAGTATATTGATATTGTTACATGTAATAAACAGTTGAGATAAACACCTCTCGTATCAGTAACCCACTAACACTTAAGTATTTAATGCTTGTTTGAGTGACACTAGTCTCAGAAAACGACCAGTTCGAGGTTTCCAAAACATTAGAACGAACTTGCTGTGTGAAGTACTGAAGTTTATTCAGAAAATTACATCCATTCGCTAGTTCGCTGACCTTTTCGTTGGTCATTCTGAAGAAAAAACAAACAATGTCCACATGTGTGTATTATGTTTGGATTAGCATAAAAAAAAACTAGTTAAATTGTGTGTCAGTTTCTTAATCCTTGGAGGAAATTCATGAGCTTGTCACAGCCAGACATATTGAGATAACCAAGCTCTGTTTTTTCTCTTACTGTTGAAGGCACTGCTTCCAATTGATGTTCTGTTCAGATTCATCCATTGTATGGGATAAAGGAAAAACTAGGAATAGATGTAGCACACAGAAATGGATTAACAAACCAACCAGCAACCTGAAATATCTACTACGATAAAGACTTACAAATTGTGATCAATCCTTGAGGCAACCAGTGACGACGAACTCAGATATTTACTTCTCTTAAATACAAGTAAACTATAACAATCAGACGTAATGCACAAAAAGAACCAATATGGGTAACAACCACACAGCAAACAAAAATACCAAGAATCAAACCCCAGGAAAAAGCAGCTCATGAAACCTGAATCAACCAAAGATGAAAAACTCCATTATATGCGAGTGTAAGAGAAAAAAAACAAACATGGAAAAGCCACCTCACTGGTTGTTAACAGCGGTCATGATACAGAATAAAACTAGCCTCCTATGCATCCTCAGTATACCTATAAAGAACGGGAGCATTTCACATAAGAAAAAACCACGTCACAAGCATATGAGAGTATGATCAAACACACTAAACATAGCTGTAGCATGATGAGAGCTAGGACAACCAGATATAAAGGGGAAAGAAACCAGTTAGTAACCTGA
Source organism: Camelina sativa (assembly GCF_000633955.1). Lineage (NCBI taxonomy): Eukaryota > Viridiplantae > Streptophyta > Magnoliopsida > Brassicales > Brassicaceae > Camelina > Camelina sativa. The sequence goes on along the minus strand of NC_025700.1, from coordinate 21,495,217 downwards.
CATTCAAATGAAAGGTGATCTTAAACCACACAGGTCTAGCCCTAAGCAGTCAATACAAAACTACTGACATATAAACATTCAATACAAAACTACTGACAAAGGACAAAGTATAAGAACAAACTCGTTTTGAAGGGAATTTAAGATCACCTTTCATATGAACGTGTGTAGAGAGCTGAAAAACAGAGAGGAGGGATAGATGAAAATCTGGAGAACACTATAAGACACAGAAGACTGATAAAACCTAACCAACAATAACCAAAATTAAATATATCAACCAATAGCAAAAAGGTGTACAGATGCGAAGAAACCAGAAACACGATATTTATACTCAAGCCATCCTTCCCTCCTACAATGCCTTCAGCCTCTAAGATCTAAACCAAAAATTTCACCAAAAAATCATAAGAAAGCAAAAGGTAATATACCAAACCCTAATAAACAAACAGAGAGAAATAAGAAACCGGCAAAGAGGTAACATGGAATGCCGAGAGATCAAAGATCAACTGAGACCGAATACAACAGAGGTGATTGTTGATATAACAGGCAGTTGTGTTATTCGGGAAAAAAACAAAAAAAGATGCAGCACAGGAAAATCAGAAGAAACCAAAAGATGATAGGCGAGAAGATAGATTCAACTCAACATAGAAATCCCATTGCCTCCACGATTTGTATCAACATACAGCAAAAACAATCTGCTTAGGAATTGAATTTGGGAAAAAGGACACCGGTAAAAGAGAAAACGTGTGACATAATCAATCAATCAAAGCCATCACCAATCAATATTCATAGCATCCTCCACAATCTAAATCAACAAGAAAAACGGAAAAGTAAATAAGAAAAGACCACCCAAGCAATTTAGAAAAGTGAACATTCATTGTGGCAGACTGGCCGTTTTGTGACTAATCGGTGCAAGAAGTAATCTACACCCGAACATAAAAGCCACCTCACAGGTTGTTAACAACGGTCATGACTTATGTCTAGCTTTCTGCATAAGATGAGCTCAGACTAGAACAGTCGTAAGACTCCACAATATTCAATACAAAAACTACGTCAGTAGACATATTCATCTTAAGAAGGTCAAAAAGACAAGTACAAACCCATATAACAAAAGAACTTATGGCCATCTTTCATCTGACTACTACTAGACTGCAAAAGATTAGAGTCAAGTGATGGATGAAAGAAATCCAGCTGGAAGACACACACAGGAAAAAAAAAATATGAAACATACCAATTGAGATCAGCAACTAGTGAGGAAATCAAAGGCTAAAGATACCCAGTAAACATATAACAATCAGAAGAAATTTACAGATAGACAAATAAACCCAGAAAGATGGAATCCCCAAGTTCATCCCTGTGGAGAGAACTTGTAGACTTGAAAGGGATCTAGGCAAACAAGTCTAAACAGAACTTCTACTTGCATCATTCAAATTCACATAGAAAGAGAAACACCATCCCAAACAGAAGTGATTAGCATTTAAACTATAGAAAAATGCAGACATAAAATCAGAAAGAGTAAAAGAGAAGAAACCGCCAACGAGGTAACAGAGATACTGTAGATGAAAAGTTAACAAAATGGAACTACGTACCTCCTTCACATTCTCGACATTCTACAACCTAACACAAGCAAAGAAAAACATTAGCCTATCCGTGGACAGTAAAAATATAGCCAATATTGAATAAAACAAGTGATAGGCAAAAAGGTGTAAAGATGCGAGGCAACCTGAAACTTAAACTCAGAATTCAAACGCTCCCACAATGTTTGTTTTTTCTCTTTGAACCTCCAACACAGTAATCCTAGTTCCTCATGATCTGCATCAAAGAGAGACAGAGATGTTTTTTTCACTTTATATAGAAAGAAACAGAAAAAATCGGTTAAGAGGAAGAAGACTACCTGAAGATGTAGCGCAGAGAAGACAAAAACGATCCACTAAATCAAAAACATGACCAACCGATCAAGCATCCTCCTCCACAATCTAAAATAACAGAGCCACAAACAGGTAAAAATCCCATGAACATAATAAAAGAGCCTTGAACGATTCAATTTAGAAACCAAACCCTAGCAAAGCCATATGAATCAGTTTCTAGATGTAAGGTAGCCATAAAGTTAAACTCAGAAATCTTATGCACTCCCACAGCAATATTTTTTCTTCTTTTTCTCTTAGAACCTCTCACACAGTAATACTAGTGTTTCCACAATCTGCATCAAAGAGAGACAGAGATGTTTTTTTTCACTTTAAATAGACAGAAAAAAAAAAAAAAAATCGGTTAAGAGGAAGAAGACTACCTGAAGATGTAGCGCAGAGAGGACAAGAACAAGCCATCAAAACTAACACCAACTGATCAAAGCATCCTCCTCCACTATCTAAAATTAACAGAGCCAAGTAGAGTTAAAAATCGTATAGTATGAACATAATAAAAAAGCCTTGAATGATTCAAATTAGAAACCAACCCCTAAAAGAGCAACATGAGTAAGAGAGTGACAACGATCAGTCAGAGCCATCTCCGATCAATCGCATGATCAACAAAACAAAAACGACATTATGTAACTAGAAGATAAGACAAAACCATCGAACCAAAGTGACAATAAAGAAGTAAATAGAGATGAGTTTAGAGCAAGGAACCCATGAGAACGCTTGAAGACAATAACATGGATTAGAAAACGTGATGATTGGATCATGGTTTGCTTCCAAACGACCTGCAAAACGAAGAAAGAACCGTAAGGAACAAAACAAAACAGAAAAAAAAGAAGAAAAAGACGTGTAAGAGGAAGAACAAAACCCTTTGAAGAAATAGCACAGAGAAGAAGAGTGTACATCAAAACCATCACTCTTATCGATAAATGCATCATCCAAAACCTGAAACAACATAAGAGCAAGTAAATAGCATGAACATATATAAAGCTACCTATGCTACCCGGGGGTCTCTCGGTTGGGAGATGTTTTCTGCAGTTGGTTTGCTACTCGCTACTAATCTTTCACGCAATACTACTTTAAGTTTTGTCTTTCTAAGTTTCAATCCTTTTTCAAGATAAGGTTGCAAATATTGTAAAGGAAAACCGTTTTTTGGTTGAATAAAATTTACATTCATTCAAAAAAAAAAAAAAAAGAAAAATTAGAAACCAAACCCTAGAAAAAATCAGTTAAGAGGAAAATACTACCTGAAGATGTAGCGCAGAGAAGACAAAAACGATCCACCAAAACCATCACCAGCCGATCAAAGCATCCTCCTCCACTAAAATATAGGGTCTAAGGCTTAAAACATACATGCCAACATCACTAGAAAGATTAGCGACATTACTGTTAACCTGAAAATTTCAAAACATGGCAAAATAATGTTGAAGACTCCCCAATGGCACAGTCCAAAAGGAATAAATACCTGAATTTCTCGAGCGTTTTGCATGAGAGGATAAGATAGAAGAACAAACTCGTTTGCAAGACATATCTTACATCTGCGAAGTGAAGTGCTATCTGGAAAACAAACACAAAGGTCAAGAAACAATAGCCATTAGTTAATTAAAAAAACAATAGGCAGAGAGGTGTATATGTGAAGTAACTAGAAACTCGAAGTTATACGCAAACCATCCTTCCCTCCAACAAGGCCTTGAACCTCCACGATCTAACACAAGCAAAGAAAAACATTAGCTGATCTGTGAACAGTAAAAATATAACAAAGGGAAAGAAGAGACCGTGAAAGAGGTAACATGGAGCAACGACAGATAAAGTGAGACATAACAGAACAAAGGTCAACTTGTGCTTGTAATGAAGACAGTGGTAATAAAAAGATGTACCACCGAAGAAACATAAAAATATGACAGACCAGAAGAAAGATTTATCATACCAGTCCCACCGGTGCCTCCATGATCTGCATCAGAGAAGATATATTTTCGTTAAAAAGACATTGAATACAAAAACTAGTTACAAAAGACACAGTTCAAGAACAAACTCGTGTAGGAAAGAATCTGTGGATCATCGATCTCTCATCTGAATGTGTGTCCACAGCAACAACATCATCTGGGAAACACAAGAAACAAAGGACCAACACTAGCCAATATTAAATAAAACAACTGATATGCTAAAAGGTGCATAGATGTGAGGTAACCTGAGAGTTAAGATCAATGATCTGCAAGAGAGAGAGAGAGAGAGAGAGAGAGAGAGAGAGAGAGAGATGTTTTTCACTTATTTGGAAAGAACAAAACAAAAATCGGTCAAGAGGAAGAATACTACTACCTGAAGATATAGCCAAGAGAAGACCAAAAAGATTCATCAAATAAAACCATCACCAATCGATCAGTGATGGAATGACTACAACAGTGTCAATAAGAAGAAAGTGTATCTTTGGGAAAACTTGGTCTAAGACCTTCAAGGCAAACCAGCAGAACCACGAACAAGGATGTCAGCCTGTGGATATGCAATCAAAACACACACATAAAGGTACCAACTTTATGAAGATAATGAATTCACATAGAAAGATAGTTTGACATCATAAAATAAGACATACCTATAGCAATGTGGTGACACTACGATTCCACTTCATTATCAATTCCACTTCGTCTCAGGTCCCTACAACAATAAAATTCCCAGTTAAGCAAATTGTTTTCAAAATTTAATATGAAGAGAAACACTGATTATAAAATTTCAAAGGAACACAAGGAACAAATAATAACACAAAATCATACATAAGTGAAGGATGATATGAAATAAAACCTGGAGGTGTTCTTCTTCTCCTGCTTCTTGGACGTTGGCTCATGAATGATGTCATTTATGGAATTAGTTGTACATGCTCTCTACCTTCAATGATGATCTCCTTGTACAAACCTATATGTTAAGGATACAAAACTATAATTCACACACACACTAACTCAGTCAAAATCATATAGATTTATAAGAAGAAGACACAAAAAAAAGGAAAAAGATACATACCTCTCTCTGACTTGTTTGCTCTCTCGTCGCTATTATAATGCTTCAACGATTCTGAGAATCAGAAGACAAGAAATTTCTGACTCCTCTGTTTCGTCTTGATTTCAAACAAAGGGGAATGAAGGAGAAGATGCTTCAAAACGACAACCTCTCAATAAATGGACCCTAAAGAAGAATATGGGCCGCCAACTAACACCAAAAGCCCAATTCCAGAATTTTCAAAACACTGTCGTTTCAAGCCACAACGATCATCTTTCTTCATCATTCACGACACGACCAAAGGTAACAACAGAGCAGAGGTTAGAGTTCAGTTAGCGATGATGAAGTGAAGAGTACTCTAAGTAAAGTAAAATTACACAAAGAAGGACAAACAAACCAACCTTGGATCGTGGCAGAAATCTCCTTCAAGATAGGGGTCATTGTTTGGCTGGCTCGGAACCTATGAGAGAGAGTAAACAAAATCATCAGGTGATAGATAGTCAATGGAGAAGAGAAGAGGATTTGCCAATAATATAATAGAGGTCTGAGAACAAACCCTGACCGAGTAATATTGAACCACAGATAGATACTCTATCTGGAATAAGGAACCCATGGCTTTGAGGTTTAAAGCTCTAGGAACCATAATTCTCCATACCTACAGCAACATATTAAACCCAAAATCTCAGTCTCGATCAAAAATAAAGAAACAAGAACAAATCTATAAAGCGAATTCGACTCACAATTCATGGATCAGTTGAGTAGTAGATCCGAACCATCTTCATGTTGCTCTCTCTCTCGCTTTCTCTTATCTGTTAAATTTGTTGGGATGGAACAAAGAAAACAGCATCAGAAAGATGAGTGTAGGTTTATTCAAAGAGAATTGTCAATAGCGCGAAAGCACAGTGTAGTATCTAAATCTGAAAGAAAAGGTCACTCTATTAATTATCACCAAGATTCAGCAAAACAAGGCATGTGGTTAGTCAGGATAACGTGATAATGATGCAGTTTTGTACCTTTCTTTCGGTTAAACGATAATAGCTCAGCAGCACTCCGCTATGAGCATCAACATTAGGCCACGGGTGGTTCTTGACGAAACTCGCCATGGTCTGTAAACATCATCAATCCAATAGAAAGAGCCAATTAAACACCATCAATCCAATAGAATAAGTTTTAATTCTTGAAAGCATCTCTGCGATCTGCAAAAAGAGAGCAAAAAGTAGAACCATCAGATGCTAAATTGTAATTCTAATAGAAAGAGCCAATTAAAGAGAAAATCCCCTAATAAAGACCCTAGAATTGTTATACCTTTACTTGCTCGATCAAGCCAGATAAGAGTTGAAGAAGAAGAAGAAACGTCATGGAAACAAATGATGTGTCCTCCTCCGATACTCACTTGGCACCATATCCAGCTAATTCATCAACGATACTCAAGAGTTTAAAGACAGGAAAAGAGAAGAGAAGGTGATCGTCGTTTATCAATTTCTCTAACAGGAAATTGTACTTGCATGATGGTGAAGAAGAGTGAGGATGATTCTACTATTCATGTCGTTATTGTTTGGGTCATCCTCAACCCTAAGGCTAAGCAAAGCAGAAGTTTGTTTACCTCTGTGCTTGCTTTGTTAGGAGTAACTTGTTATTTCCTGAGGCTTGCTTTGTGTTGTAGCTACTGGTTCTATCACGACACTTTATCCTGCAATAACAAGAACGGTTAAAAGAAGTAGTTGAACTTAAACAGTAGTGATCGATGATTTGAAACAAAACCTTGAGAGGTTCGTTCTTCTTCTTTTTGGACGTTTGCTCATGGTCTCATTCATGGAAGTTGAACATGGTCTCTAGTCGATCTTCCTGCAGTCAGTGAGACAATCAACACATGAAAATAATAATGGTTAAAAAAAGTAGTTTAACTTAGTCAATAGTGATGGATGATAATGATTTGAAACAAAACCTTGAGGGGTTCTTCTTCTTGTTCTTCTTGGATGGACGTTACTCATGGTCTCATTCATTGATCGGTGGAGCTAGCTAGCAGCTATGTTTGTGACACTCGTTTCCCTGCAATTAGTGAGACAATAAATCAACACATGAAATTAGAAAAGAAAAAAAAATCTAGAATCAGTCAAATAAAGTAATAAGATGAGAGTAGTTAAAAGAGAAATACGCCATGGAAACAACAAGGTCCTCCCATCCTCACTTGCACCATATCTGAATTCATCAAGAAGAAAAAAGATAGAATTCAGTTGCATAACCTGAATTAAGCTCAATCAAACGTCAAAGTAACAAGAGACAACTTAAAAAATCAATGATGAGGAGGAATTAATTGCAGTCATGCAGTGAGATATGGAGTGAATCAATATGATATTCTAACAATTTGGCTGACCTGTCTTGATTTTGCAATTTTTCCACCTGCTGCTAGCGCATCTTTTCCAACAATCTGCACGCAAAACACAATGAGCCGGTCAAATAAATTCCTTTTAGAAAGATTTATGTGCTAAGACTGATTTTATTCTATAACTCAAGTCAAGTTTAGATGCCAAGACTAACCTTAAGATGTATATCGCTGAGACAAGAGGTCATTAGTCACGACACTAATACTTATACAAGGATAACTGACACGTAGCTGGACTATTTCATTAAGATCGTCTTTCATTAAGTGAATACACCGGTGACACAACCGTCACCAGCATAATCCCAAGCATGCTATGTTTCAAGCTCAAGTGAATAAAAATGCTCTGTCTCTTCCCAATGCCTTCTGGCATGTCCTCCCATGTGCCTACGATAAGTATATAACAAAGCAAAATGGTTGCACATGCTTGAAAAAATGCCAGCATTCCAATGCTTCATTGATCATTGAAGCTTAATCGGATAATATATCAACAAAAATGGTCTCAAACTGCATATATATGAAACAATCAACCCATAGTAATTATTTACACAATTTTCAAAAGAATTATCAAGGCTGACTAGTTTGGCAAAAGAATTTACCTGTTGGCGGGTCATCGCAGCATTGTCAACATACATATGTGACAGCTCAACATCAGGATATTCAGAGGCTCTCTTACTCGTTTCTTCCATAAAATTGAGGCCTGCAGAGAACAAATTGCATTGGCATCAGTGTTATATGTGTTCCACATGAAACAAGAGAGAGGAAAACAAGTAAAAGAAACACAGCTTGCCACGCCGTTTCGGAGCAGTATCAAAGGCAACACGAGCAGTTCTATCAATCTAAGTAACATAAGAAATGCTTTAAAGGATTAGTCCATCTCAGAGAGAGAAGAGGATTTCATTTGCCAATAAAATAGAGAGGTCTGAGAACAAACCCTGACCGAGTAGAATTGGACCATAGATAGATAAGGACCCATGGCTTTGAGTTCGAAGCTCCAGGAACCCTAATTCTCCATACCTACTAGAGAAACATAAAACAAAAATCTCAGGCTCGATCTAAATTGTAAATTAGAAACAAAAAGACAACAACTTTTAAAAGACAAATTCGACTCACAATTCATGTGCTTGCTTCGGTAAGAGTAACTTGATATTTCTTGGCTTGCTTTGTGTTGTAGCTACTGGTTCGAATAGATCTCTATCCTGCAATAATAAGAACAGTTAGAAAAGTAGTTGAACTTAGATAATAACAATGCAAGATATGTGTTAGCTACAGATGAATAACTCTAGAAAAGAGAAAAGGCAAAAGAAAGCCAAGATAAAGAGGAGAACTCACTAACATTGAGTGAACATGATCATTAACTGTGAATCCAGCTGCTTCCTAGTAAACCAATAAACTTACAAGTCACCACCAGTTATTGTGTCTCCCTCTGACTGCAAAAAAAAGTTGAATTCAGTTGAGCATCAAGACTAACACCAAATGAACACTTCAATAGAGAGATATATGCAGTCAAACAAAACACATTACCAAAATTGATTGGGCTGGGAACAAGTCCCAAGGACAAACTTTGTCAGAGACATGAACTACAAACCTGGCACAGCCGCACGATGAGACAACTCTTTTGACAGCCCCTGAACTTGTTCTTTGCTCTTTAATAAAAAAATCGCTTTTGAAGAAACGACGGACCACTTTCACAGGAAAATAAGAAACGGCAAAGTATGTTCTCAACAAGCGAACAGTTGTCGGTTAAAGAATAACACACACACACACACTAATTTGTAAGAAATATGTTTGTATTAGTACTCCATGCTGCAATTTGGGGAAAGTAGTAGATCGTACCTTTCAACTTGCAGCTTCATAGAGATATTTGTGACTGTCTATCCCGAAACAGAGTGTCTCCCACAATGACAAGAACCAACCTTAACCAAAGTATGATGAAAATAGTAAGAATGGTTAAAACAAAGTATGCAACTTAAACATAAGTGATGGATGATATGAAACAAAACCTCGAGGCGTTCTTCTTTTTCTTCTTCTGGTTGGACGTTGGCTCATGGAATGGTGTCATTCATGGAATTAGTTGTACATGGTCTCTACCTTCCTTGAATATGATGATCTCCTTGATCTGATTCACAAAATAATTAAACCTTAAAATTGTAATTGTAACCAAAAAAAAAAAGAAAACCAACAAAAACAGCAACTTTAAAAAAAAAACGCAAATTCATCGAACAAATCAGTAGAACCAGTTTATGTTGTTACCTTAAGCATGTTTGGCGACGATTGTGTTCTGAATCAACTCAGTCATGTAAATCACCGGCACCTGTTTCATAGAATCAAAAAGAAACAAACCCATCAAAGATACAAAACTATATTCGTACACACTGACTCAGTAAGAATCATAGAATTTATAAGAACACAAAAAAGATACATACCTCTCAGAGACTTGTTTGCTCTCTCTTCGCCATTATAATGCTTCAAAGTATCTATGAAATATCAGCAATCTTATCCGAAAAAAATTCTCACAGCAAAAAAATTCAGAACCTCTCACAGTAATCCTAGTGTGTCCACAATCTGTTAAATAGGCAGAAAAAAAAAATCGGTTAAGAGGAAGAAGACTACCTGAAGATGTAGCGCAGAGAGAACAAAAACGAGCCATCAAAACCATCACCAACCGATCAAAGCATCCTCCTTCACGATCTAAAATTAACAGAGCCAAGTAGAGTTAAAAATCGGAAGAACATAATAAAAAAGCCTTGAATGATTCAATTTAGAAACCAAACCCTAGAAGAGCAACATGAGTAAGAGAGTGATGATTGGAGCAAGGAACCCATGAGGACGCTTGAAGAGAATAACATGGATTAGAATACGTGATGACTTGATCATGGTTTGCTTCCAAAAGACCTGCAAAACGAGGAAAGAACCGTAAGGAACAAAACAAAACAAATAAAAAAAGTATAAGACGTGTGAAGAGGAAGAAGAAAACCCTTAAAGGCGTAGCACAGAGAAGAAGCGTGTCCATCAACGCCATCACTCTCATTGACAAAAGTATCATCCAAAACCTGAAAGAACATAACAACAAGTAAATAACATGAACATATATAACGCAACCGATGCAATGTAGATGTTAGGTAACCTGATCATACGCACTCCCCACAATGTTTTTTTTTCTCTTCGAACATCCCACCTGGTGCCTTATGATCTGAATCAAAGAGAAACAGAGATGTTTTTTTCACTTTTAATAGAAAAGTTCTTTATAAAAATCGGTTAGAAGAAGACTACCTGAAGATGTAGCGCAGAGAAGACAAAAACGATCCATCACCAACCGATCAAGGCATCCACCTCCACTAAAATATAGGGTTTTAGGCTTAAAACATACATGCCAACATCACTAGGAAGATCAACGACATTACTGTTAACCTGAAAAATTCAATAACATGGCAAAATAATGTTGAAAACTCCCCAATGGCACACTCCAAATCTCAGGAACCCGAAATAATTCATGGAGTACATTAAAACAAACAAATTGCAACAGATTTGGGAGGGAAAAAGGAATGAATACCTGAATTTGTCGAGCCTTTTTCATGAGAGGAAAAGATAGAAAAACAAACTCGTTTTGTAATGGTAAAATAAATCATAAAATTTTCATGTCAGGCAAGAATATAAATCCAACTTAACCTGAACTCCATGGAAGATAATTTCCCAAAATTCCTGGTCCAAGAGAAGAAACAAACAAACCTTGGATCGTGGCAGAATCTCCTTCAAGATAGGGGCCATTGCTTGGCTGCACCATTGGCTGGCTCGGAACCTGAGAGAGCAAACAAAATCATAACACACATTAAAAAAAGAAAATTAGCTTATTGATTAAGATTTTGAGACATGTAGAGACAGAGAGAGCGAGAAAAAACCTGTGGACGCTGAGATAAAGCCTCATAAGCTCTTTCATCTGAGGACTACCATATCCCAGCATGTGTGAAAAATTTGAAGCATAACCCAAAGAATCATCTAATGGAATGATGCTACCATCCTTGTACATCCTGCAATGTTAATTCATGAAACTAGAGGTCACAAAAAAAAAACACAAAGCAGAGACATGAACTACAAACCTGGCACAGCCGCACGATGAGACAACTCTTTTTGACAGCGCCTCAACGAGAGAGAGAGAGAGAGAGAGAGTCAAATAAATCAATCAACGCCCAGCTATTTCACAGAACAAAAACTTTAATTAAAGCGAAATATAGAGATTTAGAAGAAGAAGGAACAAGGAGGAGGTACCTCTTATCAATACCAAAAGCTCAGATCAGTCCCTCACTCCTCACTCCTCACTCCTCAGTCGTCACTCCTCCGTTCCGTTTTGTTTTCAGACAAGGGGATGGAAGGAGACGATGCTCCAAAACGACAACGTCTCATCAACTAATGGACCCTAAAGAAGAAATAAAGAATTATGGTGAGCTAATTAACACCCAGAGCCCAACTCCCATAATTCCTAAACAGAGCCCAGTGTTAAGACTTACGACAATGAAAAATCACATGAACATATATGTAAAGCAAGCAACCTATGCGCAATATTTTAAAAACCAAATCCTAGAGAAACATTAGCATAGATGAACATATATATACCTCACCAACAATAGCCATTAGTATAAATGTGAAGTAACTAGAAACTCCACAAGTTATATACTCTCAAACCATCGATCCATCCCTCCAACAGGTCCTTAACCTCCACGATCTAACACAAGCAAAAAAACAAAACATTAGCTGATCTGTTTGAACAGTAAACATATAACAAAGGGAAAGAGGAGACTTCAAAGAGGCAACAGGGAGCAACGCAGATCAAAGGCATTCTCCTTCAAGATAAACTGAGACATGACAGCAAGAACATCATCTGAGAAACAGAGAACCAACAAAACCAAAAATTAAATAAAAACAACTGATAGGCAAAATGGTTTATAGATGTGAGGTAACCTGAAAGTTCAACTCAGAAATCAATCCCACTCCCACAATGTTTTTTTTTTCTCTCTCTTCGATCCTCCCACACGGTAATCCTGGTTCCTCATGATCTGCAACAAAGAGAGACATTAGCTGATCTAAAAGAAACACTAAAATAAAATATAAAAGGGAAAGAGGAGACCGTCAAAGAGGTAACAGGATCCGACGACGACGACAGATCAAAGGCATCATCCTTCAAGTAAGTTCAAGATTAACTGAGACATAAAACAGAACAAAGGTGATAATAAAAAGATGACAGACCAGAAGAAAGATTTATCAAATCAGAGTGTACCTTTGGGAAGACCTTAAAGGCAAACCTAGAATTCCAACCAGCAGAACCACGAACAATATGATGTCAGCCTGTGGATATACAATCATAACACACACATAAAATAATGGTACAAAGTTTATCATATTAGTCCCCCTGTGCCTCTGCCTCCATGATCTGCATCAAAGAGAGAGATATGTTCGTTAAGAAGACATTGAACCAATAATTAAAAAGGGACAAATTTTAGGAACAAACTCATGTAGGAAAGAATTTGTGAACCCATCTCTCATCTGAATGTGTGTACACAGCAAGAACATCACCTGAGAAACACAAGAAACAGAGGACCAAACAAGAGCTAATATTAAATAAAAACAACTGATAGGCAAAAAGGTGTTAAAGATGTGAGGTAACCTGAAAGTTAAATCATACGCATCTCCCACCTGGTGCCTCATGCTCTGCATCCAAGAGAAACAAAGATGCTTTTTTTCACTTTATATAAAAAGGGTAAAAAAAAAAAAAAAAAATCAGTTAAGAGGAAGAAGACTACCTGAAGATATCGCAGAGAAGACAAAAACAATCCATCGAAACCATCACCAACCGATCTAAGCATCTTCCTTCCTCCACAATCTGAAATTAACAGAGCCAAGAAGAGTTAAAGATCGCATCGACATAATAAATAAAGCATTGAACGATTCAATTTACAAACCAAACCCTAGAAGAATAGCATGAATTAGAGTGACAACGATCAGTCAAACCCATCACCGATATCAAAGCCTCCAAAAATCTAAACCAACAAAACAAAAAAATAACGAAAAGTTAATAACATGTAATTAGAAAAAACCACCGAACCAAAGAGACAAATACAGAATCAAACAGATCTGGGTTTATATCAGGGAACCTGCGAGAACGCCATGATCATATCATAACTGGCTTCCAAAACACCTGCAAAAAAACGTAAGGAACATGAACAAAAGAAGAAGTAAATTAAATACGTGTGTGAAGAGGAAGAACAAAACCCGTTGAAGAAGTAGCACAGAGAAGAAGCGTGTCTAGCACTCTCATCATCCAAAACCTGAAACAACATAACAACACAACAACATTGGAACATATATAAAGCAAACCTATGCAATTTAGAAACCAAACCCTAGAAAATCCAATGATCGGTTCAAAAAAAAAAACAGAGACTGAGTTTTAGAAGAAGAAGAAGAACAAAACCCCTGAAGACGTCGTTAGCACGGAGAAGAAGCGTTTCCCTTCAATCACGCATCATCCAAAACCGGAAATAAGTACATAACGACAAGTAATTCAATCACATGAACATATGTAAAGCAAAACAACCGATGCGCAATATTTAAAAACGAAACCCTAGAAAAGAAACAAGCAAGTGAAATCCAATGATGGCGGTTCGATCGGAGAGACAGTACAAGCTATATATGCTAGAAACCACCAAACCCTAGAAAAAAGCAAAGGTGAAAATCCAATGATCGATTAGAAAGAAAAAGAAACATAGACGAGTTAAGAAGAATGTCACCGACCACCGTACGTTCGGAGTCGGAGTGACCGTTGTAGAGAGAGAGAGAGGAACTAATAAGAAGAAAAATAAAAATAAGGAAAGATGTGGGTGATGTGAGAAAAGTGTGAGAGAGCTTTCTTTTATAGATGAGGAGATTCTAGAAAACTTATACACATTGTCGGTTTAGCTATTTCCTTTTTTTCTTTTCCAATACGACAACGTCTCAACAACTAATGGACCCTAAAAGAAGAAATAAATAATTATGGTGGGCCAATTAACACCAGAGCCCAATTCCCAGAATTCTTAAACGGATTAAAATAAAACGGATCAAGTTCGTCACGGAGAAGAAGCGTTTCCATCAAAGCCAATCAAATCACTGATGATGATCCCATAAAAGCATCATCCGATCCAAAACCTGAAATAAGTACATGACGACAAGTAAATCACATGAACATGTATATAAAGCAAGCAACCTATGCGCAATATTTAAAAGCCAAACCCTAGAAAAGAAACAACCAATGTGAAAATCCAATGATCGATCGGTTCAGAAGAAAAAAAACAAAGACTGAGTTTTAGAAAGAGCGTTACCACCACCACCGTAACGCTCCGAGAGACTGTACAAGCTATGCTAGAAACCACCAAACCCTAGAAAAAAAACAAAAGTGAAAATCCAATGATCGATTAGAAAGACAGAAATAAACAGAGACGAGTTAGAAAAAAAAACAATACGCTCCGAGTCGGACCGTTGTACAGAGAGAGAGAGAGAGAGGAACTTAGAAGAAAACTAAAACTAAAGGAAAGATGTGATTTAGAGGTAAAAAAGAAGAGTGAGAGCCTTATTTTATAGATGAAAACTACATCGTCGGTTAAACTATCTCCTCTTTTAGTCTCTCCAATTTCCTTTTTTTTAATATGCTTATTATGATTTTTTCAAATAGGCTTCAATGTGATGACATGTTGTAATATATAATTTCCTCTTTTTCCATTTCTCTTTTTTTCTTCTATTTTCCTCTTCCAATTTTTTTTTTTTTTTCCTAACGGCTATGCTCGATTCTTTCCTTTTGTTTTTTCTTCCTTTCAATTTCAACTTAAATGTATTCATTGGTCAAACTAAACCAGAAACAAATTATAAGTTAGCTAGAAAATCGACGCAAACCAAATTAAATCTGGTCATCTTGAAACAATATTTTCTAAACCCGACTGCATATATATATATATATATAGTTATATACTCTTACTCATACGCTCAAAACTAAAGATAATATTAAACCTACCATCTTACCATGATAGAATCGCTGAACAAAAGAGACTTGTGAAATAATTTTCTTATTTCTTAATCGTAACAAAATATATACCAAAGGTTAAGGTAAACTATCTAAATATTGTTTCGTCATAAAATGTATAAATAATTGTTGAATTTATTAGGAAACTAATTGATTATGGAGTTCAATTTTAGTCAATGATTTATACATAAACTGCCTTATGGAGTTCAATTTTAGTCAATGATTTAGTCAATTTTAGTCAAATGATTTATGTATAAATAATTTTGACACTGCCTTTGAACTGTAAGGAAGAGAGTATTATGTTTAGTTTGGGGTTGGTATATTGTCTGCTGCATTTGATTGCTACCAGTTGAGAAGAGATTAAAAATCAACAATGCTACAACGATGAACTCTGAGGCAAAAATAACAACAGATTGCCACTCGCAAGCCCTCCTATTGAAGTTCTGAAACCTGTTTGTAAATTCTTCAGAGTCTGTACCCATATGCTGTCTGCCTCCTCTGTTTGTTTTTTAAGAAGGATCTCACACAAAAGTCAAAACGTGTGACACAATCAGTCAATCAAAGCCACCACCGATCAATATTCCTCCACAATCTAAATCAACAAGAAAACAGACAAGTAAATAAGAAGAAGTTCCAAAGATGGAATCCCCAAGTTCATTGCTTTTGAGACAAACTGTAGACTTGAAAGGAATCTAGGCAAACAAGTCCAGACAGAAGTTCTACTTGCATCACTCAAATTCCTATACGAAGATAATGATTTCACATAGAAAGAGAAAACACCATCCCAAACAGAAGTGGTTAGCATTTAAACAACCATCAAAAGCATATGAGAGTAGGATTAAACACTGCATATTATAAAAAAATAAAACTCAATCACAAGAAAATAACATGGCAAAATAATGTTGAAGACTCCCCAATGGCACTGTCCAAATCTTACTGTTAACCTGTGTAACAAGAATATGTCTAGCTTTCTGCATAAGATGAGCTCATACTAAAGACAATCCTAAAAGACACCAATATATTCGATACAAAAACTACGTTAGTAGACACATCCATCTTGAAAAGGACAAAAAAGAAGTACAAACGCATATAAAAAAAAAAGGAACTTATGATCATTCTTTCATCTGACTGCTAATAGACTGCAAAGGACAGAATCAAGTGATGGATGAAGATATACAGCTAAAAGACACACAGAAGAGAAATAATAACAAAAATGAAACATACCAATTGAGATCAACAACTAATGAGGAAATCAAAGCTTAAAAATACCCAGTAAACATATAACAATCAGAAGAAAATTACAGATAGACAAAGGCGTCAAGACAAATAAACCCAAAAAGATGGAAGCCCCATGGAGACAACTTGTAGACTTGAAAGGAATCTAGGCAAACAAGTCTAAACAGAACTTCTACATGCATCATTCAAATTCACATAGAAAGAGAAACACACATCCCAATTCCCAAACAGAAGTGATTAGCATTTAAACCATAGAAAAATGCTAATCATGAAATCAGAAAGAGTAAAAGAGAAAGGGGAAGAAAAAATGACCATACCTCCAAGGAAAAGAGAAGCAACCACCAACGAGGTAACAGAGAATACTGTAGATGAAAAGTTAACAAAATGGAACTACGTACCTCCTTCACACTCTCGACATTCCACGACCTAACGCAAGCGAAGAAAAACATTAGCTTATCACACTGTGAACAGTAAAAATATAGCCAATATTGAATAAAATAACTGATAGGGGAAAAGGTGTAAAGATGCGAGGCAACCTGAAAGTTAAACTCAGAAATCAAACGCTCCCAATGTTTGTTTTTTCACTTTAAATCTCCCACACAGTGATCCAAGTTCCTCATGATCTGCATCAAAGAGAGACAGAGATGTTTTTTTAACAGTAAAAATATAGCCAATATTGAATTAAACAACTGATAGGGAAAAAGGTGTAAAGATGCGAGGCAACCTGAAAGTTAAACTAAGAAATCAAACGCTCCCACAATGTTTGTTTTTTCACTTTGAACCTCCCACACAGTAATCCAAGCTCCTCATGATCTGCATCAAAGAGAGACAGAGATGTTTTTTTCACTTTATATAGAAAAAAATAGAAAAAATTGGTTAAGTGGAAGAAGACTACCTGAAGATGTAGCGCAGAGAGGACTTTGTAATAGTGATGGATGATTTGAAACCCTAGCTTGCTCGATCAAATCAGATAAGAGTTGAACTTAAACAATAGTGATGGATGATTTGAAACAAAACCTTGAGGGGTTCTTCTTCTTCCTGCATTGGTAGAGCTAGCAGCTATGTTTGTAACACTCGCTGCCCTGCAGTCAGTGAGACAAGCGAGACATGAAATTAGAAAAAAAACATCAACCACTAGAATCACTTTGAAGTTAATTAAACTTGAAACAGAACGAAGTAAAGAAATACAGAGGATATTGAGATTACTTACAGAGCAAGAAGAGGAATTTCCCATCTTTGGTCATAAAATAGTGATGAGGAGGAAAGAGTTTCAATCATGCAGTGAGATATGGAGTGGAGTAGAATGATGTTGTAACAATTTGGCTACCACGTGTCTTGATTTTGCTGAATCAGGTTTGGTTGTTCTAGCCGGCTATGTTTTTCTAACACTCGTTTCCCTGGAGTAAGGCCATCAACACACAAACACAAAAAAAATCTATTAGAAGAGGAACGTGAAACCATATTTGGGTAACAGAATGGTGATTAAGAATGTGAGGTACCTTTTAACATTTTTCTGATGAATGCCTTTGGCTTGAGAATAACTGTGACTGGTTTGTTTGGCTTGAGTGCAGATGGATTTCTCAGCGGACTAGCTAATCTGCTCAGACGTTCGCATCCCGGAGATTAGTGCTGAATAAACAAAAAGAAGAAGAAGAAAACGAATTAGAGTGGCCTCTCATGATCTCACTTAACAACAATACAAT
Organism: Camelina sativa; assembly: GCF_000633955.1. Classification (NCBI taxonomy): domain Eukaryota; kingdom Viridiplantae; phylum Streptophyta; class Magnoliopsida; order Brassicales; family Brassicaceae; genus Camelina; species Camelina sativa. The sequence continues at coordinate 21,476,962 of NC_025700.1, read as the reverse complement.
CTTACAAAGAATGATATAGAACCTGGCCTTGTTACCTCTGTGCTTGCTTTGGTAGGTAGGAGAAAGTTGTTATTCCCTGAGGCTTGCTTTGTGTGTTGTAGCTACTGGTTCTAACACGGCACTATATCCTGCAATAACACACAAGAATGGTTAAAAATAGTAGAGTTGACCTTAAACAATTGTGAAGGATGATTGAAACAAAACCTGGAGGGGTTCTTCTTCATCTTCTTCTTCTTGGATGTTGCTCATGGTCTCATTCATGGATTGGTAAAGCTAGCTAGCAGCTCTGTTTGTGACACTCGTTTCCCTGCAATTAGTGAGACAATCAATCAACAACAGATGAAATTAAGAAAAACCATCTAGAATCAGTCAAATAAGTAAAAAGATGAGAGTAGTTTAAGAGAAATACGCCATGGAAACAACAAGGTCCTCCCATCCTCACTTGGACCATTCATCAAGAAGAAAAAAGATGGAATTCAGTTGCATAACCTGAATAAAGCTCAATCAAACGTCAAGAGTAACAACCATTAAAAAGCATAACCTGAATTAAGCTCAATCAAACGTCAAAGTAACAACCATTAAAAAGCATAACCTGTGATCCCGACGCTCTGGCCCGTAAAACCCCACACCAAGAACCGGATATCCTGAAACACCACCAGATAAAAAAAGGAAGTCAGAGCAATTGAACACGAAACAACAACGATGGTGATGAGGTGATGAATAAGACCAAATTATATGCGAAGATGTAAAAATGCAAACCTCTGGTCTACAGTCTACAGAGCTTAATTAAGAGCCCGATCGAAGGCTAACGAGGCCATCTCCCTTGGCCATTACTTGACTGCAGTGTTGGGCTCGGAACCTGAGAGAGAGAGAGTGAGAGAGAGAACAAAATCATCAGGTCATATAGTCAATGGAGAAGAGGATTTGGCCACAAAATAGAGGATTTCGTATTCACTCTCAAAGCATAGAAGAATCACAGATATATATATATATATATATATAGAGTCAGAGAGAGAGATAGAGTGGAACCAGAGAGGCGATCGTAGCCGGAATGATAGACGACGGCCTGCGTCGGAGATGAGTGAATCGCTTCGTTCGACGATGGTACGAAACGCAGCCTCTCCCATCGTTTGTTTCTATCGGACGGTCTCGTCTCGTCTCCGATTGATGAGCGATAAAAACCCTGCCGCGTTATCGGACCGTAGATCGAACCTCCAGGAACCCTAATTCTCGAGAAACTTCAATTTTTTTTCAGTGAAGAGTCTCTCTCTCTCAGATACTTAAATTTTTTGATTTCTCACTCTCTCAGGGAAGAAATAAGAAGGAAGTGATGACGATTGACGAGAGAGAGTATTTATAAACAGATGTGTTTACGTTGCAAAATAAAAATAGGAAATCCCGAATCCTTATTTTTCTAAGAAACAACAAAAGGAAATTCTTATTTGTAATTATCGAAAAAAAGAAATTGCTCAATCAGTTTTCCCTTTTTTCTACACAATAAATTTATTTTATTATAACCTACATGAGCCTATTATTAACAAAAGCCCCACAACTTTAATTATGAGCCCAAAACAAAACCCTAATGAAGATTATATAATAATTGTCAACAAAACAAAAAAAACAAACGTGATTTTTAGAATCAGACTTCCACTAATCAATTCATTCATTCTTCTTATTTGAGGCTGTTCATGGAAGAATTATTTTGATATATAAACCACAAAGCAGGACTTTAATCCAATAAAATATAAGCGCAAACACTCATCCAACGGGCTTGATCCCATAGCTTAATCAGATCGGAAGCTTCAAGATGGTAAGAGAGACCAATTCAAGTTCTTTTTAGTGCGCATTATCTAAAAGCATATATATAAACTTGGGGACCAAATCCAGTTCACTTAATCCGTAAGAGGATGTATAAGCGCATTACACATTATTTATTCAAAGAAGGATGTAATCCAAATATGTTGGTTATTATATGTTTTTAAAAGGTATGGGAACAGAGATTTACTGATTGCTTCAACCTTCATGGATCCCCATGATCACAAACGCAGCTCCAACTCTATCACGCGGGATCAGTCTTAGTTCAGACCCATGCTTCAGGAACACGTTTCCTGCCCATCACTCATATCATTAACATTCGAGAAACTACTAGTTATAGAGGAAAAAGATAAATCATAGTGGACCACGAAGAAGCTTGATTTCCGTAATGACCACACTTCTGTTTAGTTGAGCATTAAACGGGACAGCTGAGAAATATTACAGCAAAACCCGACTGTGCGATAAAATAAAATCTAATCAAAGGTTGTTATCTGGCATTCCTATGGACACTGAAGTCACTTAGAGACTAAGCTCTTTATAAGCTTACAAGTTACTAGAGATGAGAAGAAGAAGACATTAAGGATCTTCTAAGAACTTTTGAAGGAGATTTGCAAACAAAAATAAAACTGGGAATTCCAATGACTTAAAAGATATAGAACTGCAGAGAAACAAGCAATCAACCAATCCAAATGTTTTAGTAGCACTATTGAAAATTATACCTGCACTCTGCTGAGGATTGATCCCGATCCCATCTGCACACATTATAATACAGATACATCACAACCAAAACCTAATGACAAAATCAGCCAAAACCAATAGACCAAACCACACCCCTAAAAATCAATGTTTAGTCTATTCAATACAACTCCCTCTTCTTCATCTTCCGGCACTAGAAAGCTTTTGACTTTTAAACTTTGTAGACACAGAAATTGCGGAGAGAAGAGAGTTACATGCATAAATATGACAACATAGCTGAAATGAATAAAAGGCCCAAATTCGAATTCGAATAACTCTGATCGCAATTATGCTTGGTGATGCGATTTCCTAAGGCCAAGATGAATCGATCTCAATATGAATTATGCTATATAATAAGGGTTTAATTTACTACCATTAGTGATGATGGCGCTGGTTTGTGGAGGAACCTTGAACTCCTCTGCTGCGAATTTCAGAACCGCCGTAAACGGAGCTCCCTCCGGTACGCTGAAACTGATTCGGAAAACAAAAACAACCCAGAGATCAATCACAAGGCAAATCCAATAACGTAAATCTAAACAATGAGGTGTCTGAATTAGCGTACACTTTGAAAGGAAGCTTAGGATCCGAAGTCAGAGTGACTTTGAAGGAGACTTTTCCACCAGTAGCCATTTTTTCCCGACGAGGGAGGAGATCAGATTAGCACGGCGATAATGGCGTTTCTTCGTTTTCCTCGCGTTTCGATGACGCGCAATACACCAAAAAGGTCCAAAAGGGTTCCGAGTCTTTGAGTAAACCAGTTAAATTATTATCATAAGTGGAACTTCACTTTGGGCCCATTTTTGGCCCATCTATTATTATATTACGAGTTTTTACATTTTGACCTCTGTATTTATCGTTTTCTTTAGATTATGATCCTGATTTTTAGAAAATTCGCAGTTTTGACCTGAAGTTTAGAATTTCATGTTTTGACCATCATTGTACGATTACATTTTGACCTGCATGCAGTTTTAAATTAACACTTTGGATTGCAATTATGTGTGTTTCTATCACACTCAAACCTTACATTTACCAACACATGAAATCTAAATATGAACAAATGAGAAATTTTCCACGAGAGAAAAAAAAAACTTATTTATCTAAAATTACGAGACGCGAAATTCTTAGCTAAAAACAACAAGAGAAAATATCAATACAAGCCAGAATCTCCCAGTCATCGTCTTAAATCCATTGCTGCATCCCAGCTTGTTATCATGGTACGTGCACACTGGCTTCTTCCTATACATACAAAACAACAACAATCAAAG
>NC_025700.1:21421564-21472608 GCF_000633955.1 Camelina sativa | reverse complement strand
CCCCCCTTACACAAACAAAATTTTTGGTTTTTATGGTGTTTAGGGTTTTTTTTTTTTTTTTTAAGGGTATTTTTAGAACAAAAAAAGTATATTAATTAGGCATAATTATAATTAAGGCAAACCTGGAGGAACAGAAAGAGATGATGTAATCAGAGGCGGAACAAGTGAAGATACTGGTCGGATCATCATACGCATAACTATAAGCAGTAGGACAAGCTTGCTTGAAGATCTTTGAGTAATATGTTGGTTGACACACCACGGGGTTCCCATAAACTCCTCTGCAACAATACTCATCTCTATCAAACACATCACAAGCACTCCTACACGATATCACTTTTCCGTTTGATTTAACGGCGAGCTCCGACGGACAATGTGGCCTCAGGTCGGCGACGCAACCAGCCACGCTGCAGTTCCCTTTCCCGTTCATCGGAGTTACCGCCATCGGGAGGTTGAATCCGTCGACGAGGCTCACGTCGTAGAAATCCACTGCGGCTAATGTGAACTCGGCTAGTGAAGCCGGTGGTTTTCCGGACGCTGAGCATTTTAGGGTTGAGCCGCATGAACCGGTTTCGCAGGTTCCGGTTCCGGTTGAGTCGAATTTGCAGCCGGTTCGTCCCCAAATTCTGCCTGACCAGCCTACTGGTGCGGTGAACACGATGGATTGACCCGGTTTGAGCTCGAATCCTCCGCCGTTGAAGTTTTCACCGGGAGTTATGGCCGGCCAGATCTTTTGGTCGCATGAGTTCACGATCGTGAACACTCGAGCTGATTCAGACCATTTTGTTCCTTTGGAATAATACACACAAGTTCTAATCGTTATCAAAACCCTTAAGTAATATCTAGACAAGGATTAAACCCAAAAAAAAATATCTAGACAAGGACTGACGTTGACCGGTCCAAAGTAATGTAATGTTTTGAATTGGTTACCTGATAAAAACGTGAGAAAGAGTAACAAGATCCTTGGTGACAAACTGAAACGAGTTGGCATCTTTACTGGAAAAGATTTAGCGATCAAATTATCATGTAGAGTTCGATCGGTTTATACGAAGAATTAATGAAGTGAGATTGCCTTTTTTAAGGGGAAAAAAGGAGAGGATAACTTGCATGGGGAGTCTATATGTCAAGATATAATAATCGTTTTAAGTATAGTCTAAACACACAAACCAAGTTACTATCTGTACGTATTTACTATTTTTCAGACAAGAGGTTCTTTGTTTTGGAATCTGGGAAAGAGTTAGTTATTGGTATTCCTTTCCTGATGCTTCATGCAAGTATTCTTCGGGATGCTGTTTTGGTTAAGGTAGTCAAGTTCAAAAGGTTGGGATATCATATAGTACTTATAATATATACTTATTATTTGATTAATATATACAGCAGTTCTGGTTGGACACACATATATATACTTAAAATATAATGGAAATGTCAAATAAATATTTTTTTTTTTGACAATCAATGTCAAATAAATTTATATAGTAGATATATGTGGCATTTTATCTGTCTAGTAATTTCTTCTATTTGTTCATGCAAATTTGGATGATTCTCTTGTTGTCTTGTATATCTTTATGTCTTCCTCTTGTATGTTAGCCTTCCATAATTAGTTTCCATGTGGCTTTCACTTAATGATATACTTAGCTAGGCCTACTTGATGGCTCATATGGCTAATTGATTTCAAATTCAAATGGATCATTCTTCGGCCCATTTCTGCAGTTTGTTTTTCAATAAATTTGTATTATTCTCTCTTTTCGTCACACTCACACTGTTAAAGAATATATATAGTGTAGTGTGTATGGTTTTTTTCGTCAGCAGATTTTATAATGAAGATAAACTCCAAACAAATATCACCATTCACCACACATGCACCAGTAAGATTATCAGTCACTTGCACTAATTTCAGGAATACTTATAAGTTATAATCAGTCACTTGCACTAATTTCCAATACTATCACCGATGATATCAAATCTTTGCTCTATTTGGGGATGGTAATATTAATTCATTTTTTGTTGTTGGATTACAGATAACACAATAGCGTATAGGTACAGTAAAAGGAAACTATAAGTATAATATATCACCAACCAAACTTAAAAACTATATAATATTGATATGTATATTTTATGTAAAATGGTGAGCAGTTTTCTTTCCGCTGCCATACATTTTTGGCCGGGTTAAAAAAGCTATAAAGATTTAAATCGATGATGCCGTCTCATTAATAATTCGATTCGATCCATTGTCAAAAGCTATAGTGGATATATATAGAAATTAGAAAAGGAGAAATTTTTAAAAGAGAGTGAGATTTAAAATAAGGCTAAGACAGCTAGACACGTGTGGTAATTATGTTAAGCACTAATCCCACCTGATTAGCCATCATTCTTTCCATTGGATCCATCTCCAACCCTCGATTACCTCACAAATCACTATTTCCTTCCTGTCTTTTTAACTAAATCAAGCTTTTGGACTTTGGATATGTCTGGTGCACAATATGGTAGACAGGGGCATAAATTTATGTAATTTCAAGTTCCAATTAACAGCTATGCAATATAATCGGACAAAACATATAAACTTAGAAATATAATTTGATTATTATACATCCTTACGCAAAAAAAAAAGGACCACTATGTTTAACTCATTGTTCTAGTTGTTACTACAATCATCATGATTCAAATAATTGTTAATGATAATAGTAGTTTTAAACTTTTTCAAAAACATCATTGTCGTCACTTCTGTTGTCAATTTACAATTAGTCTACTCTCACTCTTTGCTTTTAAACTTTAAAAATCTATGATTAGTGAACCCTCTTTATTTTGCATATTATCGGGGTCAATATAAAATAAACAATCTAAAACCGGGCCTACCCGCTCGTGTAATGCTTTAGAAATCTGGCCCATAAGCCCAACGACAAAACAAGCCCACTAAAAAAACAATCCACGCTCGCCGAAAACAGTAACACTGACAAGTAGGTGATATAACTCCGTCACCTACCAATAATAAACCAATATTTACATGACACCACTTCAGCTGTGACCAAAGGCTTTGTCCCGACACTCGTTACTCAATAATTGCCTCCAGAGGAAAAAGAATCCATAAGAAAAACAATAATTATTTTTTAAAAATTAATGGTTATCTTCATTAATCTATTTAAAGAGTGGAAGCAAAGAAGCTAAAGAAACTGAGAGAGAGAGAGAACTCAGAGAAGAAAGGAAAAAAATGGCGGCAGAGAAAATAGAGACAGTGGTCGCAGGAAATTACTTAGAAATGGAGAGAGAAGAAGAAAACATAAGTGGTAACAATAAATCTTCAGCTAAAACAAAGCTTTCGAACTTCTTCTGGCATGGAGGTTCTGTCTACGATGCTTGGTTTAGTTGTGCTTCAAATCAGGTACATATGCTTTACACATATATTTACAAGATTTATGTCTGTAATGTGATCGTCGTCTTTCTAAGCTGTGATAATAATGGCAGGTGGCGCAAGTTCTATTGACTTTACCGTACTCGTTCTCACAACTTGGGATGATGTCGGGAATTTTGTTTCAACTCTTTTATGGATTATTGGGAAGCTGGACTGCTTATCTCATTAGTGTTCTTTACGTAGAGTACCGAACTCGTAAAGAACGAGAAAAATTCGATTTCCGTAATCACGTTATTCAGGTTTTTATTCCACCTCTAATTCTTGTGACTAGTGTGTTATGGTATTATTGGAAATTTTAACTTTCTGTTTTGTTTTTTTATAAAGTGGTTTGAGGTGCTAGATGGACTGTTGGGGAAACATTGGAGGAACATTGGATTGTTCTTTAATTGCACTTTTCTTCTCTTTGGATCCGTTATTCAACTCATTGCTTGTGCCAGGTAAATTAATTAATATTTCGATTCCATTATATCTTGATTATTATATGTTTTTTTCCATATTGGGAAGTTTATTAATAATATAACAATGATTTTGTAGCAATATATATTATATTAATGACAAATTGGACAAGAGGACATGGACATACATATTTGGCGCGTGTTGTGCAACAACTGTTTTTATTCCTTCCTTCCACAATTATAGAATTTGGTCATTCCTCGGACTCGCTATGACCACGTACACTTCTTGGTATCTCACCATTGCTTCTCTCCTTCACGGCCAGGTCAATTGGATTTTTTAAGTCTTGTATACTTTCTATAATATATAGTCTTGGTTACTGTTATTAATTAAGATTAACCTTTTTAATAATTAAAGGCTGAGGATGTGAAACACTCGGGTCCAACCACAATGGTGCTTTACTTCACCGGAGCCACCAACATTCTCTACACCTTCGGTGGCCACGCCGTCACTGTGTAAACACTTTTTTTTTCTTTTCATAAAACTAGAATTCCTGAACTTTTATTAATTATATATATATATATATACTAAAAAATATGTTTTATCTAGGGAGATAATGCACGCGATGTGGAAACCGCAAAAGTTCAAGGCGATATATCTACTAGCGACTATATATGTACTAACGCTAACGCTACCATCCGCGTCTGCGGTTTATTGGGCGTTTGGCGATCAGTTGCTAACTCATTCCAATGCACTTTCTCTCCTCCCTAAGTCCGGTTTTAGAGACACGGCGGTGATCCTCATGCTTATTCATCAGTTCATAACGTTCGGATTTGCATCTACACCGTTATATTTTGTGTGGGAGAAATTGATAGGTGTGCACGAGACGAAGAGCATGTTCAAAAGAGCCATGGCTAGATTACCCGTGGTTGTGCCCATATGGTTCTTAGCGATTATCTTTCCCTTTTTCGGACCAATCAATTCTGCGGTCGGATCTCTCTTAGTTAGTTTCACTGTCTACATCATACCAGCACTGGCACATATGCTTACTTTTGCTCCTGCTCCTTCCAGAGAGGTTAGATACTTTTCCGTCTTCCAAAACATGTCATTTTATTTTATTTTATTGCATAAAGAGTTACATACTAAAATTTTAAGAATAAGGTTACAAAAATGTGTAGTTTATTTTTAACCATACTATATAAAAGTTTATTAGATAATTTTAAAGTTTATGTTAAAAATGTTAATTTTGATAACTTTGATAGAATGCGGTGGAAAGGCCGCCGAGAATGGTGGGAGGATGGATGGGGACTTACTGCATAAACATATTCGTGGTGGTTTGGGTATTCGTCGTTGGATTTGGGTTCGGAGGATGGGCAAGTATGGTCAACTTTGTTCGCCAGATCGACACTTTTGGTCTCTTTACCAAATGCTACCAATGTCCTCCTCACAAGCCATAATATATCAAGACCTTCTAGAAAGAGGGTTTCATTTGAGGAGAATTTTATTTTGCAAGGTCGAATATATAAGTTTAGATCATTTTATTAGAATTGAATTAAAAAAAAAAAAAATCACAACTCTTTGTAATTGTTTGACGACAATAATCTTTTTTACTTCGGGTTTGGTTAATTTGTTATGGTGAGTTGTTTTTGGTAAATTGGGGTTTTTTTTTTCCTTAGTTAAGGTGTGATGGCTATCTTACGCCAACCCTATGTATTAGTTATTGTTCTTATAATATTTCTTGTGTGTTTATGTGTGATCCCTTTATTTTTGTAGTACTTGAGAAAGAAAAAAAAATCGAAATTTTCCATAATTTTTTCTTTTTTGTAGTACTTGAGATTAAATTCTTTCCTTATTTGATGAGCATTGAGGGTTCTAATTTAAAATATATATATACATTTTTGAAATACATTTTGGATTTTACCTTTTTAATTTTGCTTATTTAACATTTTAGTCCCTAAAAATTGCACTAAAAGCAATAAGTAAAATATGGTAAATTGACAAAATTAATTTTTTATAGAAACTAATTAATTCTACTTAAATTACTTATTAATAGCAACTTTCTTTTCTATATATGTGTTCCAAGATAAAAAAAAATAGAAAATCAATCATTAAACTGTATACACTGAAAATAAACAATCAGTTAAATTAAACAATTATATATCAAACAAAACAATAATAGTATTATTTTAAATAAATAAAACAGTTAATTATTCTGATTAATCATACTATATTAATTGGGAAATACAAAATATGAAACTGACCTTAAAATGTGTAAAAAAAATACATTCAATTGCCATTAAAAAAATTGAATTAATCTTAGTTAATTAATTAAATAAAGAAAATTAATTAAAAAGAAAAAAACGCTACCAGATCAAATATAAAAAAATCTAAAAAATATATATATTTTCTCTCTCTAATAAATTATAGACGAAAATTACTAAATATATTTTTTAAAAATATAAACCAATCAGAATTTCAAAAACTAAGATTTTATATCCAAGTACACAATATAATTATTTTTAACAACTAAATTTCAAAGATTTTGTTAAGATTTCAAATTATGATTCTCCTATCATCTTTATATTCTTTTTTACAAATTTTTTAGAATTTTCATATAATACTTATAATTAGTAAAATGCAGAATGTTTTCTGCATATGTTGTGATTTGAATTTTTTAAAACGAAGATATGTTACTCAATCTAAAAAGAATGTGTGTTTTAATTTCTACATTAGCGGGTTGGTCTAACTAAATTTATATAGATGATAAATTAATAATTTTTCTTTGTTCAAAATTATAATATTAACACTACTACTTCATATTTCACAAAATAATGATGCAAATACAACAAACAAACAATATAAAACTGTAATATATGTCAAAAAAAATAAAATAATATAATATTCTAAAATAATTAGTATTCAAAAAGACTAATAGATTTACAGAATAATTTAGCCAATCTAGCTTTGAAATAGAGTCATAACAATTTAGCTAAATAATTCTCTTTGTAAAGATTTTCTTTAATCAATATATTTCATTTGTGGAAAAAAAAAAGATTTACATAACAATTAAAATAAATATTATCTCAAACAAAATAACTTTGTTAAAAAAAAATATAACAATAATTTTTATTATTATATTATAATTTTTTTAAAATGTTTATCTCCTGGTATAACTATAAATCTGCAATCAGTCCGTTGAAAATGATGTTATGGAAATGCATGATTTAGAATTATAATAACCTTTTGCATACATATTGTATCTTTGAAGCAAATCAAGTATATCTCGATTCTAAACATTTTAACACTTTATTTCTGAATGTGAGTGATCGTGAAATGAATTCATCATGGGCAAATAAGTAAGCATCACATCAAAAAAGGCAATTTTTCTTTTTTTTTTTTTTTCATAAAGGAGGCAAAAGCTTATGGCAGGCGGATGTCAGTATGACAATATGTTAAGACTTAGGCAGCCTTTCTTACAAGGCACTGGCTGACCATCACAATCGGGTTAAATTTCTCACATCACCCATTGATTCAATGGTTGGTAGAGTACTCAAGTGAAGAGTGAATAATTGAGTAATTGACATTGCGGAAACGTTTTGCTAGTGATATGATATTTTTCTTAGGATGTAATTTAAGGTATAAGCTACACGTCACAACAACAATAAAAAAGTGAACCATATAGCTTTTTAGTCGCAATAATTAAGTAGGAACAAGCTCACTATTTGGTTTACGCGAGAGACCTGACATTTGGGTTGATTTTTCGAGATGGTGACATTTGACTTACAAGGGTACTAACCAAAAAAGAAACTAATTAAATTCTAATAATCAACACTAATATCAAAACGAAACTATTATACTTATCTAATAAATATTTAATTCAGTCATGTTGATGTCATTCCGAAAATAATAGAAATTTGAAATTATATTAAACATTTAACCTTTGTATGAAAAAAACATTTACAGCATTACTCATATACATACGTAATTCATTTTATTGCATGCCGGAGCAACTAGCCTTAAAAAAATGATTGCACTATATAAGATATGATAAATAAAAAAAGTGCTTACTTGAAGAAAACACTTCCTAACAAATATTATAATAGCTTTTATGGATTCCCCAATCTACAAAACTGCTTTTTGACTAGCTTTCTAACTTCCATGCTCCAATCAATCTCATGGGAAGTTGGGTCACTACTATTCTGCCATTTTCTTTACCTGCTAAAGAAATACACAAAATAATACAAAAACAATATGGCCAAAACGATATGAAACAAAAACGATATCATAATCCACCCTTGAATATATTTAACCTAATTTCATTGTGTTGCAGTGATATAATACTACAAAAGAAGAAGTTCACTGGGAAAAGGACGAATTTGGGCAGATTTTGGAAACAAAAATAAAGTAAAATGTGGTTTAAAATTTTCGGTGATACTCCTTCAATTAAAAGGTGGTATTTAAAAAACAACTACACTCACTTTAGGTTTAATCACTATAAAATAAACAAATATGCAAAGACTACAGTTTCATTGACGAATAGCACTATTATCCATTTATCCTACATTTGTTTGGGTCTAAATTAAATACTATATATCCTGCAAAAAAATCATAGTTAAGGTCTTAATGACATGCTTTCATGTGTTTTCTGTTAACGTACTTTAACTAAAAGTTCGTACCTAAGTTATGTATTGGTTTGGAACATGAACTTCCAATATCAAGATTGCGATACATTTGAAGAAAACAAACGTATTAAGATTGAAAAAGTGTTGTATACTTGGTAGATTTATTCAAAAGATTTTTTTTTTAAAAAATCCGACAAGATCAAACTTAATATCATCAATAGACAACTGAAACAGTATCCAATCAATTTCTAGAAAGCTACGAGAATATGACAAGACACTAAAAATCAAGATGAACACGTTCTCACGATGTGCTAACTAGCTAAAAAAGCCTTCTTCGTGTTCGATTGCAAAAGAGATGATGAAAAAAATCTATTTAGTGAACTGAATTTTCTGCAAGTAAGCAAAGAAGAATGACAAAAAAAAAACGTGTGGATAAGGCTCGCACGTGCGTGGGGTCTTGGTGAAAAGAAAACAGAAGAAAAATCATCTTCGATATCTTCACCTTTTTTCCATCCCCTTCCTTAATTTCTGAGAGATAAAGCTACATATCTCACATGGCAAAATTCAGACGCCTTTCGTTTTATCTTTTCAGTTATCAAATTTCAAACAACGATTGTTCTTATATTCAAAATATAAATATAATTTTTTTTCTTATTTTATTAGATTCGGAGTTCATGCATGCACCGAAACCACACCGGATATATAGAACTGGCTATATACATTATAATCGTAACATACTAACATATATCCCATTTTCCAACAGGAATATTTTGTAATAACTAGAAAGCCATAAGAAGAATATACATATATAGTACTATTTCTAGAGTAATAACTAACACTTCAGTTTATTCGAACCAGACACTAGCTAGCAACTTATATAAAAGTATAGGTTAAGAAAAAAAAGGGATGGGTATACATGACAGATTTGTAAGTTTATGCGTTGGAGGGTTTCACATTGATATCATGATATTGATATGCATGAAAAATTGTATTTGTATGCTTGTGCTTTGAATATGTATACATGTAATGTACACTACGTATCGTATCGTCCGTCCTTTTCTATTGTAACTCTTGTTCGAATTCGATCGATACACATTTGTCTGAAAATGACAGTAAGATATTGATCTTCATCATCCACATGCTGCGTCTGCTTCTAGTTGCCAATCTCTATCCTGACTCCTGACCATATGTCCCAATTCACAATATTCTTATCGATTGCCTTTTTCTTTTTATGTTTATATAGTAGCTTAATTAAATAGATGCTCATATACAAATTACTTGAATTATTTTCACTACATGCATCGTCAAATTATTATATTAAAGTATTCAACAAAAGTTGATACAGTATTTTAACAGTATTATTCATTTATTTGAAACAAAATTATATCATCACATAATGTGTATTTTTTTCTGTTCTTTTGGGTCAACCAATGACATAATGATGTGTACAATACACTTTTTTCTATGACAGGCCGTTTGGAGAAACTCCGAATAATAAGCGTGGGCCGTTCGTATATATTTCCGTTTTTTTTTGTCAAAATAAAACATGCGAATAATTTGGATCCATAACAAAAACAAATTCTAAACTCGTGGGTCCTAAATTCGTCATATCACTTAGATTCTAATTTATAAAAAAAAAAATAAAGAGTTCAATAAATGAGTTTATGAACATTATGTTGCTAGAGATTGCTAAAGATTATTAAAGATTGCTAGAAAATTTTGTTGATTAATTTTTTAAAATATCGTAAAGTGCTCCAAATAATCTATATATTTTTATGATATTTTCAATGACTTTATTTTGTAAAAAAAGTATCTAAAATCATGAATCAATAACATAATAATTGAATTCATTAACAATCCTAGATTTTTTTGTTTTAATTGAATTACATAAATTTTTTCATGAATTTATAAAAGTCTGAATCCAATAACCCAATTTTTGTTAAGATAAAAATGACTTTTTACAAATCACAAACTAATAACACTAAACTTTAACAAAATTTAACAAAATCTTGATCTAATAATAACATTTAAAATTCTATTCAAATCTTAAACCAATAACCCACGCTTAAAAAAATAAATAATAAAATTTAATTATAACACAATAATTTTATTATTTTCTCTCAAACAGTAAAACACTAAACACATCATTCGAAGAAACAAAGTTTTTTTGTCACTTTTTAAAGTATCTTTTTTGGTACAATAAAATCCTTGTTTGATCATAATCATAACTTATATACTTTAAAGGGTAAATATGCTAAAACGAGGTGAATGAAAATCTAAAACTCTTCAAAAAGAAAAAGAGAGAGGGTCGGCTAGCTCAATAGCCATCCGATAAACAACCGAACCGACTCAAGCTCAATATATAAAAATAAAGTTTAAACGAAAAACAAAATGATGACTGTTCTAGAAAATGGACTCTAGCACTATAATCTATGGATGGTAGCTATGGATCGATGGACTAGGCGTCTTCTTCCAAATTTCTTAACAGAAATATATTTTTGGGTTAAAATTCTCAACATCCCAGAAGATTTTCGGTCTGAAGCAGTTGTTCGTGAAATTGGAGGCGTTCTAGGACATATTGATGAGGTCAGATTTCAAGATGCTACGGAGGAATCTAATGGAGAAGTTTGGGCTCATGTTTAGATGCACATCAATGATCGTCTGATCTTTGTTCGCTATATTGAGTTTGATCCTAGTAAACCACCAGTTATGATCAGATTTGTATTCCCCAAACTTCGAAAATTTTGTTTCCGCTGCGGATCTCTAAGGCATGAACAATCGGTTTGTGATTATGAGTCTCCACTCCCACAAATCGATGACGTTGCGATTCATAGAGCACTTGAGCCTAATCATAGTGAAGCTCAGCGGGAGGATGAGAATATGAGTGATCATGTTGAGTCCTCAACTCCAATAGTTGGAAATCTGAAACCTCGACTTTGTTCACTAGATGCAGATAATGATGACATGTCTATAACTCCTGGCTACATTCCTCTCACAATAAAGGAGTATGGAGCAACGTCACAATTGGCAAGTGGAAATCAGGGCCAGACCGTGGATACAAAACTTGAGGATGAAGCTTCTGCAACAATTCTAAGAAATGTCTCTTTAACCGCCAATCCCCCATCTCCTAGATTCCATCCAAATCAGAATGATCTACCGTTGCCAATAAATTTGATGAATCAGAGTCGGATGGATACTGCAGAGAAAGATTTGGATTGCACACGGTGTGGGGACAAAAGTCAAAAAAGAAAAGGAGAGGATCTTCCTTATGGGGATCAAGCCTCCACTTCAAAACCAAGAATTCAAAGTGTTTACCAGCTACAGGGGAGGGTGGATACCCCGAAACCACCCCTCCCAGAATGAAGATACTGCACTGGAATTGTCAGGGGCTCAAGAAGAACCCTCTGACAATTCCATACTTGAAGGATATCAGGAAGTCTTCTAAACCCGATATCTTGTTCCTCATAGAAACTAAAAACGGCTATAACTATGTGAATAAGTTAGGTGTAGATCTCAGTTTTCCAAACAGCTATATCATTTCTTATGATGGTATTAGTGGAGGTATGGCCATTTTTTGGAATGAGAAGGTGAATGTGCAGTTTGTTGATACACCTTCTCTAAATTATACTGATATGTATATCTCAGAGCTAGGAACACCAACCTTTTGTCTTACCTATGTATATGGTGACCCTGATCTGAAGCATCGTAACAATATGTCGAAGACAATGAGTCTAAGGGCGGATGCAGGTATGTACAGGAGTACACCACGTTTGGTCCTCAGAGAGTTTAATGATATAACAAGTAATGACGAGAAGTTAGGAGGACCACACCGCTCAGAAAATTCTTTCAAGAACTTCAGAAAAATGATAAGTACTTCTGGTCTTCAAGATTTAAAACGATTGGAGGAAAATACACCTAGAATGGACATCGGCATTCTTATTTAATCTGGTCACGAATAAATAGAGCGATGGCATCTGCAGATTGGCAAGATATGTTCCCAAAAGCTTATGTTCAGTTACTGGATTGGATTGGATCTGATCACAGACAAGTACTGATTCATACAGGTGATAGAAAAAAAAAAACATGGTGCCCTCTGTTCCGATATGATAATCGTTGGCGTTTCAATACCGAAGTCAAAGAGGAATTGTTAAAACATTGGAATTCTGACTCTTATTACCTCTTAGGTGATCAATTCCATGAAGCACTCCGAAGATGTAGATCATGTTTATCAAAGTGGAAATTGCAACACCTCAATAATTCAGCAAAGAAGATTCAGGAACTGAAAATTCGACTTCAACAAGAGTACAATTCTAATCCTATTGATCTTCATCAAATAACATCCTTGAAATCAGCTTTATTACATGAATATAGAATGGAAGAAGAGTTTTGGAAAACAAAAAGCAGAGTTCAATGGCTTCAAACCGGTGATCGAAACACCAATTTTTTCCATGCTAAAACTAAGCAACGGCGAAGCCATAACAGAATCAACGCTATCATGGATGCCAATGGGAAAGTGTGGACTTCAGAAGAAGGTATCAATAGAACTATAATCTCTTATTTCAACACTTTGTATCATTCATCAGATCAGGGTATCCATGAGCATGTGGTGAAACTTATTAAACCAAGAGTCTCTAATGAAATGAATGAAGCTCTAGCGAAGCCTATTACAGAGGAAGAGTTATACCAAGCTGTACATCATATGGCGAGAGAAAAAGCCCCTGGACCTGATGGTTTTAACCCAGGTTTTTTCCAAGATCATTGGCCTACAATACGAAATGGTGTGTATAATTTTGCTCAGTCTTTTTTTGAGGATTGCAAGCTAGACCCGAAAATCAATGATACACATATTTGCTTGATCCCAAAAGTAGGCCAGCCAAATGAAGTTAAGGATTATAGACCCATTAGTCTTGCCAATATTGCTTACAAAGTTTTATCCAAGGTAGTGGCAAACAGACTCAAACCTTGGTTGAACCAACTTATTTCACCAAACCAATCAACGTGTATTCCAGGGAGAATGATTACAAACAACATTCTAATTGCCTATGAGCTAATACATTCTCTTCATACTAAGAAACTGGCTCAACCATTTATTCCTGCAAAATTGGATATTAGTAAAGCTTTTGATAGAGTTGAATGGTATTTTATTGAAGCAATGATGAAGCAGATGGGTTTCTCTTCTAAGTGGTGTAATTGGATCATAAAGTGCATTACATTGTATCATATTCGGTGCTAATCAATGGCATTCCAGTTGGTCACATTACACCCCATAGAGGTATTCGTCAAGGAGATCCTATCTCACCATATCTCTATTTTTTATGTTCAGAGGCCCTATCTGCATTAATTCAAGAGAATATCCGGTTAAAGAAATTACATGGCTTTAAAGCAAGTCGAAACGGCCCTGCAATCTCACACTTACTTTTTGCAGATGACTCCTTAATATTCTGCAAGGCCACATAAGAAGAGTGCAACACTATCCTCGATATTTTGCAGCAATACGAGCAAGCCTCAGGTCAGAGCGTAAATTTTCAGAAATCTGCTATTACTTTTGGCAAAGGGGTTCAGGTACAAACGCGAAAAGCAAGAAGTCAACTGTTAAGAATTTGCAAAACAGAGGGTTTTGGTAGATATTTGGGGTTGCCTGAGTTTATTGGAAGGAACAAAGCAAATGCTTTTGCTTATTTGGCTCAACGAATAAACAAAAAAATGGATAACTGGTACACTAAGCTTCTTTCACCTGCAGGTAAGGAAGTACTCATCAAATCAGAGATTACAGCAATCCCATCATATAGTATGTCTTGTTTCCTTCTTCCATCAAGGATTATCAATCAGATTGCAAGTGCCATGAGACAATTCTGGTGGGCAAATTCCAAGGAAAAGCGCAGAATCCCTTGGATTGCATGGGATAAAATCACAGATCCAAAGAATGCAGGAGGACATGCTATAAGGGATTTAAAAGATTTTAATGTTGCACTCCTTGCTAAGCAAAGTTGGTGAATCCTCCAGCAGCCATCTTCACTTATGGCCAGAGTCTTTAAAGCCAAATACTTTCCAAAGCAAACTCTTCTTACAGCAACTCTAAAGGCAAACACCAGTTATGCTTGGAAGAGTATCCTACAAGGTACAAAGCTCCTTTCTCATGGTCTCAAATATACTGTGGGTAGTGGAAAACGGATTAATGTTTGGCACGACAAGTGGATGCTCACGAACCCACCAAGACCAGCCAGGGGATCAGGTAGTACCACGTACCCTCTGTTGACAGTTAGTGACTTGTTAGCTCAAGGCTTCTGGAATGATAATCTTCTGCATCAAATCATTGATCCAGAGGATATTGTCCTTATCAAGAACATTCGCCCGTCTATTACAGGTGTTGATGATGTGCTAAGTTGGACACATACCAAAGATGGTGTATATTCGGTCAAATCCGGATACCATCTTCAACGTACACTTTCGCACCTGCCTTCTCCCACACCGAATACTGTTAATCTACCAGTAACCATTTGCACAGGTTTGGAAACTCAATATCCCTCAAAAACTTAAGCATTTCTGGTGGCGATGCCTTCATAACGCTTTACCAACAGGGGATAATTTGAAGAAGCAGAAAATACTGGTAGATAATACTTGCCAACGATGTGGAGATGATGTAGAGAATATAAACCATCTTCTCTTCCACTGCAGAATCAGTCAAGAAATATGGACCTTTGCAACAAAAAACTCTAATACAGGTCCGTTTCTTCTTTCAAATTTGGCTACTCAAAATATTGATAGAATGTTAAGCCTGATTCAAAACCAACGAAAGGATGGAAGCTTATTCCCTTTCATTAGTTGGTGTATCTGGAAAGCGAGAAACGATTTGCTATTCAAGAATAAGCGGTGGTCTATTCTAGATACTATCAATAAGGCTTATTTGGATCTTCAGCGATCGAAGGATAGCTTAGCCTCCACTGCATAGAACTTAGACGGCAACCATTCTGCACTAAGCCGAGTACATCAAGACTCATCAAACCCATTACTCATAGAAGTAGGTAATACAAATCATACAGAATATTGTTGTCTAGTTGATGGGTCTTGGATTTCTTCAAATGAGTATGCTGGTATTGGTTGGATCCTTTATAATAAGAATGCACAGTTTTTCCTTAGTGGAGCGGCATCTATTAATCCTATGAATACACCACTTGAAGTTGAAGCGGAAGCACTCAAGTTGGCGATTCTCCATGTTAAGAGACTAGGATACAATAGTATTAAGTTCTCTAGGGATGCTGAAATTATATATGGCAAGGCTTTAAATCACTTAAATGGGATTTCAATGCAACAAGGACAACACTCTTTGTTAGCCACCTACTTGCAGGATATCAAGAGCATCGCCAACACATATGAGCATATAGTTTTCTCAAAAGTCTCACGTTCTGTAAACTCTGTAGCAGACAATCTAGCTAAGAATGCTAGAAAATATAAGTCCAGCTTTGTAATATCTTAGAATGATGTAGCTTAACTTGTATCAATTATAATTTATGTTTGTGGCCAAAAACGAAAAGGAAAATAATAAAAGAAAAAGAGTAAAAAAGGAAAAGGCAAAACACAGTCGGCGGATTGCGCCGACCAATCATAACGTCGTTTTCTTTTTATTTGCCAACCAAAAAAAAGATTTGATTCATTTATTAATTTTCATCTTCTCTTGTTCCTCTGGGCTCTGATAAGATTCAAGATCTTGTTTTCTTCTTCTTTTAATCAACTCGCGATTTCTTTTATTAATTGTTAATCTTTGATTTGGATTCCCAAATCTGTTTCTTCTTCCGTTTCTGCTTTTTTTTATAATCTGATCGGAAGATTCTAGTTTTTTTCTTTTTTTTTTTTCTGGGTCCTTAAGGTAGTTTTGTTTTTTTTACAACTCAGAGAGCTCGTTGAGAGTTTATTACTTGTAAGCAATGAAGAGTGATTCGACGGAGCAATCAGTTGAAAGAATCGAAAACGGTCACATCAAGAAGAAGAGGAACAGGCCAAGCAAACATATTCGTCGATCTAAGCTCACCTCAGGTTTTTCTAAAAATCTTTTCTTTAGGGTTTTTGTTTGTCAATTGATTTCGTATAATATATGCTTGTTTGATAGCTCTAGGGTTTTGCTATGAAACCTGTAGACTTGAAAGTTGATAATTAGGGTTTAAAGTTTGGATTTTTTTCTTTTTTCTTTAGTTCTTCTTAAACTGATATGTTTCTTGGGGTTTTTAGTTTGAATGTTAAATTGAGGATGAAGAAAAGTGTTTGTTGCCTTTTTACCTTACAAGTTTTCAACTTTAATGTCTTGGAAAAGTACCTGTAGAAGATACACATGTGGAGTCGTCAGATGGTAGAGATAGTAGTAGGGGTAAAGCAAAAGATTCTACTTCTTCATCCAAGCAACAGCGATCGGATACTTCCAATGGACTTGGAGTCATGCGAGCGTCTAATGTTGCTTTCAGTTCTGTGCCGCCTTTGTATTTTGAGAGGCCAGCAGAAACTAGTTATCCCGGGAGATGCGCAAGTCCGTTGCTTCCTTCTCCTGATGTTAGTAAACAGTTGTTATCTAAGTCGTGCCCTGATCCTAGGGCTTGTGACCAGTCTCCTAGGATGGATGGTGACTTGTTTCAGCAGATTAAAGGTTCCTCACAGCGAAAGATTTTCTCTTCACACTGGTCTCTCGATGCTGTTAACGAAGCTTTAGAGGTTTGTTTGACATGTTCTCTTTATTGTTTCTCATGCTTTCTTCAAGAAAGAACATTTTAAGTTATATTTTCTGGACCTCATAGTTTACTTTTATGCATTGTATCAGAAGGGGGAAGCTTTTAAAGCACTATTTCGGGTGAATGCTCATAACCGCAATGAGGTCAGAAGCAACACCTGATTTTTCCAAGAGATTTTGAGTTTCTAAACCGTTGATTTCTTATGTTCATTTTGAAACAATGTTTTCTTCTTTTTCTTTTTGAAGGCTTACTGTAAGATCGATGGAGTTCCTACAGATATTCTAATCAATGGAAATGTTGGCCAAAATAGAGCAGTAAGTTTGGTTTATTCTCTACACTAGACTTCCTGACTTATGTTTTTTCTGCATTTCTGTCTTAGATCTCTTTCCTTTTGACTTATCCTTTCATTGGTTGTTTTTTAAGTTCAAACTTGTGTTTCTTTATGTAGGTGGAAGGAGATATTGTTGTTATTAAATTGGATCCGCTCTCACTGTGGCCCAAGATGAAAGGATTTGTTACTGAAAGTGTTGCTAAGTCTGAAGTAACAGACAGTCCCCCAGAGAAAGATAACATAAATGCTCGACAAAAGAAATCTGTTGATGTGGTGGAAGGTTTTGAAGATGGGTTCTCGATAAACGGATCACCAGTTATTGGTAAAGGAGGTAAGAACTGTGTTAGTCGCAGTTCGTCACCATTACTGGATTCATGTTTGGGTTCTTCTAGTGAGCAGAAAGGAAATGGCAGTGCAGTTGAGAAGTTATGCGGCGTCCTTAATTCCTTCCCCCACAAAAGACCAACTGGACAAGTTGTTGCTGTTGTTGAAAAATCACTTGTAAGGGATTCTATCGTGGGCTTGCTTGATATCAAGGGATGGAGTCATTACAAGGGAGGTGATGCAAAAAGGTGCAAGTCTCCTTCGTCTCTTTCTGATGATGAATACGTACAACTGATGCCTGCAGACCCTAGGTTTCCTAAATTGATTGTTCCCTTCCATGCCTTACCTGGAAGCATTGGAGAAAGACTCGAGAATATTGATCCAACTCTCGAGGCAGAGCTGGTAGCTGCCCAAATTGTGGATTGGGGCGAAGGCAGTCCATTTCCCGTAGCCCAAATTACACATCTCTTTGGCCGAGGCAGTGAATTAGAGCCTCAGATCAAGGCAATATTATATCAGAACTTGGTTTGCGATTCAGACTTTTCTCCTGGCTCGCTTACTAGTCTTCCACGTGTCCCTTGGGAAGTACCAGAAGAAGAGGTTCAACGTAGAAAAGATCTGAGAGACCTGTGTGTATTGACCATCGACCCCTCGACGGCTACAGATCTTGATGATGCTCTATCAGTGCAAAGTTTACCCGGCGGGTTTTTTAGAGTCGGTGTTCACATTGCTGATGTCTCCTACTTTGTTTTACCAGAGACTGCTCTTGACATAGAAGCTCAGTTTAGGTCGACAAGTGTTTATATGCTGCAGAGAAAAATATCAATGTTGCCTCCATTACTGTCAGAGAACGTAGGTTCACTTAATCCAGGAGCTGATAGGCTTGCATTTTCTATCTTCTGGGATTTGAATAGAGAAGGGGATGTGATAGATCGCTGGATTGGTCGTACAGTTATACGGTCGTGCTGCAAGCTTTCATATGATCATGCTCAAGATATTATAGATGGGAAAACTGATGTTCCAGAAAATGGCTGGCCTTCGTTGCATGGATCTTTCGAATGGAGTGATGTAGTTCGATCTGTCAAACAGCTTAGTGAGATTTCCACCACTTTAAGGCAAAAAAGATTTAGAAACGGGGCTTTGCAGCTGGAGAATTCGAAGCCTGTATTCCTATTTGATGAACACGGAGTTCCGTATGATTTTGTGACATGTTCGAGAAAGGGTTCAAATTTTCTTGTGGAGGAGTTTATGCTATTAGCAAATATGACAGCAGCTGAGGTTATTTCTCGAGCTTACCCGGATAGTGCACTTCTCCGGAGGCATCCAGAACCGAATACACGCAAGCTCAAAGAATTTGAAGGATTTTGTTCAAAGCATGGTATGGATTTGGACATATCTTCTTCTGGCCAACTCCAGGAGTCATTGGAGAAAATTACGGGAAACCTCAAAGATGACTCAGTTTTTGTAGATATTCTCAACAATTATGCTATAAAACCTATGCAATTAGCGTCTTACTTTTGCACTGGGAATTTGAAGGACAGTGTTGCTGAGTGGGGACACTATGCACTAGCTGTTCCTCTCTATACTCATTTCACATCTCCTCTTCGACGGTACCCGGACATAGTCGTTCACCGTGCGATTGCTGCTGCACTTGAGGCTGAGGAGTTGTACTCAAAGCAGAAACAAACACCAATTGATGAAGTGAGAAGCTGTTTCACCGGCATACATTTCAATAAAGATGCTGCTGAATCTATGGAGGGCAAGGAAGCATTATCGGTCGCTGCTTTGAATCATGGTGTTCCCTCCACTGAAATACTCTCTGATGTCGCTGCTTATTGCAATGACAGGAAGCTGGCTTCTCGAAAAGTCAGAGATGCATGTGATAAGCTCTATACTTGGTTTGTGCTGAAGAAAAAAGAGGCAAGTAAATCAGAACCTTGCATCATTCAGCTGCTTCTTATGTTTATGGTTGTTAAGAAATCTCATTTGTTTCCTTTTCCCTGCAGGTTTTTCCGTGCGAAGCTAGAGTAATGAACTTGGGATCAAGATTTATGACTGTTTACATTAGCAAGCTCGGGGTAAGTCCCCACTGGTTCATGTATCTCCTATTAAATGATCTAAATCCCTGTCTGCTTAATACTAATCGATGCTGATGCTGTCACAGATTGAACGAAGAATATACTATGACCAAATCGAAGGCTTGTGTGCAGACTGGCTAGAGGCAACGTCTACGTTAATTCTTGATAAACTCTATTTCAAGAGAGGAGGAAGAGGCTATTTCAAGCCCTTGGAGGAAGTTGCATATGTGGTGAGTCCTAGTGACCTATGTGCTGCAAAATGCAGTGCATTGTCTGTCCATGACACCGAGTCATCAGAGGCTGTGACAAAAGACGAAGTAGCCCCTGCGGTTTTTCCGTTGACTGTTCAGCTTTTCTCATCCATTCCGGTGGTTCTTCACGCTGTTGGTGGAGATGACGGTCCGCTCGATATAGGAGCGAGACTCTACATGAGTTCATATTATTTATGATTGGAGCAAAGAGAACTCTTAACAGGCAGACTGTAGCAACTGCTGTATATTTTTCAGATTAAAGTTGCTGGAGAAAAAAATCATGTGGGACGAGAACAGCTCCGTAGTTGGATGATATATAGATAGACAGAGACCAGTGTGGGGACTTGCCGTTGTATTTTTTGGTTCGGTCTGGAATCCCCATTGGTTCGATTCGAAGTTGAGTTAAATGTGTTTCTATTTCCTTTGTTTACATAGATTTGCTTGCCCATTATGTTTTAGTTTTGGGTTGGCCAAAATCATCAAAAGCTTTCACTTGTAAAATTCCATCGAGTAAACAAGCCTCTCTGCTAATAGTAAGATTACAACAGAAAATCTCAATTGCAATTGCTCCATGTTGTCAAAAAGTTCTTTAGGACTAAAAGATATATTGGTACAAGGTTGCTTGATGTCAGAAAGATCTACTAAACTTCTTAGGTGTAGGTTTTGGTTTGGCGGCTGCATTCTGAGCTGCTTCTTGTTCCTGTAATTTCATTTGATGTTCTGAGAACTCTCTTTGGCGCTGACTGGCTTGGCAACTAACTGCAACCAACACGCCTAAGACTGAGAGCAGAGAACCCACGTCCCTAGTGCACTGCAAAGAAGAAAACTTTAGGTTACAGAAACGTTCAAGAGAGACACGCTTGAATGTGTTTACCAAATATCTTTGCTGTCCTGAAGATTTGGTACTTCACATTCTAAGACTAGGAAGATAAAGAAAGCAACTTACATGACTTGAGTTCGTAAACACATTCCCCTGACCTGTAAGTTTTACTCTGTTTTCGAAACGTAGCGAAACTCGGTTGACAATGGGCATAAAATTCTTTAAACGGAGGCAATACTTCACGCCTAGCGGATCAAAACTAATTACAACTGCAAATACCGTCCAAATAATACATATGACATAAACAATGTTTTGTGCTGCACAATGATATCAAAACTTAAAAGCTAAACACAGAAATCAACAGCACACTAAGTCAAGCATTTGAGATAAGAACTACACATAGCGAATGAACATTTTTAGCGAAGATAAACATGAAACAGATCATTGCATCTACAAGAACAGCAGAAAAATATTGTCTTTGATCTCACGGAAAACAGAACGAGAGTGAACCGGAACATGTGGACAGTAGGAGAGCTTCGATGGTCGGACTGGGCCTGATTGGCTATAATAACATATATAAACTCGTATTATAAAGAAGCCCAATTATATAAAATCTCCAATTATTTTGGCTATGAAATACATCATCAGCTCAACTAAAAGAAGCAAGTAGTATATACACTTCACAATCCACGAGTTTTACCTTTCGATCACAGACAAAAGAAAAAAGGTATACTTTTTTAAACTTGGCCACACAAAAAAAGGCTTTACATTAACCCACAAAGAGTCTGTGGAGGAGTCGAAGCCAGCTTTGGTGGGCTTTGCCACTAACCTATAATAATAATACCCTTTGCCTAA
The DNA here is from genome assembly GCF_000633955.1 of Camelina sativa. Lineage (NCBI taxonomy): Eukaryota > Viridiplantae > Streptophyta > Magnoliopsida > Brassicales > Brassicaceae > Camelina > Camelina sativa. Next base: position 21,450,817 of record NC_025700.1, on the reverse strand, counting down.
ACATATGTTTATCCTTTTATTAGTTGACTAATTCCTTGTCGTTTTGTTATTTTATTACATAGATACTACTAGATTCTCTAAACAAAAAAGGTTAAACTTGGCTGCGTCATCATCTTCAAGGCAGCATGGCCCATGAATCATCATGAGTCGTGTTCTAAAAAGCCCACTTGATGTTAAAGTTGCAACTACTCTGAAGGAAAATTCCTAAATCTCGGAATCAAACCCTAAAAAGCTTATCTTTTTTTGTGGTAATGCAGCAGAGTCAATGTACCTGGACACAAACGGTGTGATACTCAGACATTTTACCTTCAAATCCTCACTTCTCCCAATCACGACTCATTCCCGACGAAGCTACGCGAATACCCATCGTTCAACTTCAACCGGAGCCACCATGACCACCACATTTTCGACTCAGAACGAGTCGACTCAGCAAACTCAGAAACCCGTCCAGGTATGATATTCTTTTTTTCCAAATTCCCCCGTGGGGTCTTTGTTTCTTTAGTGATCTCAAATAGTCTGTGTCTGTATTATTTACTCAAATGATGAAAAAGGCAACATATGCTTCGATTCTCGTTTCTTGTGTTCTTGAAAGATCTAATTTTTGAAAGGGTCCTCTTCTGTTTTGTGGAAGCTGCTGTTCTGTCAATTTGATGTTTTTTTTTTTTTTTTTCCTCCTCTGTTCTTCGAAATGATTTCAAATTTTGTCCGATTTGGATTCCACTCAGTTCATACTTGTACGTCCCCATGGTACTACCTTTAACAGTTTACACTATCCATCAATCCCAGTTTCACCTTTTAGCTTGGTTGGTAGCTCTAATATTGTATTTTGCTTTAAAATGCCAATTTTTATACTAGACTTCACTTAAACCATCGGAGAGTTTTAAACCCAATAACTGATCAACTCAGTTTTGCAATTTTGGCTATATAGTTTTTGAGATATTAGTAACAGTCAAGAACCTCTACAAAATCTGTAATGGGATGATTTCTTTATATGTTGGTTATCTATATTACAATACATTACTCATCTCCAGTTATAGCTGCAACTTTAGACTTCTTGATGTTATATATCCTAAATCATTTTGGCAACTTAATTTCATAGGTGGCTAAGCGATTAGAGAAGTTCAAGACTACTATTTTCACTCAGATGAGCATATTAGGTGTGAAACACGGAGCGATCAATTTAGGCCAAGGCTTTCCCAATTTCGACGGTCCTGATTTTATTAAAGAAGCTGCCGTCCAAGCCATTAAAGATGGTAAAAACCAGTATGCTCGTGCATACGGCGTTCCTGAGCTCAACTCTGCAATTTCTACCCGGTTTCAAGAAGATACAGGTCTCGTTGTTGATCCGGAGAAAGAAGTCACTGTCACATCTGGTTGCACTGAAGCCATAGCTGCATCAATGTTGGGTTTAATAAACCCTGGAGATGAAGTCATTCTCTTTGCACCATTCTACGATTCCTATGAAGCGACGCTCTCTATGGCTGGTGCTAAAATAAAAGGAATCACTTTGCGCCCACCTGACTTCTCTATCCCTTTGGAAGAGCTCAAAGCTGCGTTTACTAAAAACACCCGAGCCATCCTCATGAACACTCCACACAACCCAACGGGGAAGATGTTTACAAGAGAAGAGCTTGAAACCATTGCATCCCTCTGCATTGAGAACGATGTGCTTGTGTTCTCTGATGAAGTGTACGACAAGCTTGCTTTTGAAATGGATCACATTTCCATAGCTTCTCTTCCTGGTATGTACGAAAGAACTGTGACCATGAATTCCCTTGGAAAGACTTTCTCTTTGACCGGATGGAAGATCGGTTGGGCGATTGCACCACCTCATCTGACTTGGGGAGTTCGACAAGCACACTCTTACCTCACGTTCGCCACATCAACACCAGCTCAGTGGGCAGCCATTGCAGCTCTCAAGGCACCAGAGTCTTACTACAAAGAGCTGAAGAGAGATTACGCGGCGAAAAAGGAGATTCTGGTTAAGGGTTTGAAAGAAGTCGGGTTTACAGTGTTCCCATCAAGCGGGACTTACTTTGTGACCGCGGATCACACGCCATTTGGACTGGAGAACGATATAGCCTTCTGTGAGTATCTTATTGAAGAAGTTGGAGTCGTTGCAATCCCCACAAGCGTCTTTTATTTGAATCCAGAAGAAGGGAAGAACTTGGTTAGGTTTGCCTTCTGTAAAGACGAAGACACTTTGCGTGGTGCAATTGAGAGGATGAAACAAAAGCTAAAGTCAAAAGTCTGAAGTTTGAATTAGTAAACCACCTCCCTATTTTTATTGTTGTTGTGTAGTAGTAGTACCTTGTGTTCGTAGTTTTTCTTCGGTTCCATTTCATGAGAGACTTTGAATCAGCAAAGCAAATTAATAAAGTTTGACGTTATTAAATGGCTAGAGTAAGCATTGTCTTTGTGTTTTGTTTAATCTTGAAAAATCCTAAATGAGCAAATTAATTAATTAAGGTTGAATGTTCTCTGAAAGACTGAGATTGATGTAATTATCTTTTTATAGGCCGAAAGTTATAAAAAGTAAATGAATACTACATCAGAAGAACTTAGACTTAAGATCTCAGTGAAAGCGATGTTAACTTAATTAATCAAATACTAGAAAAGCCATTTATATAACCTCATCTTATTACCTTAAGCTTTGTCGTTTTCGATCTTTTGCAAAGAAACCATAAGAGATGCTGAGATTACTTAAACGTTTTCGAATATAGATAGATATTTTAGTAAAATTAACGCATACATGTAAATAATTTATTTTTGCAGTAGTATTGGGAATATAATATTGTCCCATGTGAAAAGTATATACTATAAATATTTGAGGCCTAGTAATGCGGAGGGCACCATGCGAGGATGTTTGGTAAATATGTTTTTATTCACAAATATGATCCAAACCCATTTTTTGTGTTTCTTTCTCTTTATTTGTATAATTTATTTCCGTATCAAGTAATTCATCTCGATCGTCCGATTTGGTAGACTACCTATATACTCCTTTATACAGTTTTCACCAACTATCTATCTTCTTCCCAATATGAATCGTTGATTTTATTTGTAGTCTATGGTTTACACCTTTTTCTATTATTGATAAAAAGTAAAGTATACTTGCCATGAATAAAGACCAAAATAAATAAATATTCTTTTGAAAGTCTAAATCGACTGTAATATTAATATAGAAAATTCTCCCAAAAGCAGTGATGTTTTCACCGAATTTTTCATTTAAAAAAAAAAACGAAAAGTTTAAATTATATTTTAAGAAAAAGAGTGACCAACCAAACCAAAAGAGATGTGTGTGTGTAGCGGCACGTGCCGGCCTGCAACAGTAAAGCTAAAAAGCGTCTCCGCCTCCTAATATTCCCCGTCAAGACCGTGACTTCTTCTTCTTCTTCTTCTTCCCCCTTACTCAGTCAGATCCAACGGCTACGCTTCGTTGCTTTCGTTAAATCAACCGTCAGATTTTTTTTTATCTAACGGTCAATATTGAATCTAACTCCTTTTTTTCTTGACTGTCTCTTAAAATAATAATCTCAAACCCGCTTCAAAGTTCAAAGCTTTCTCTCTCTCTCTCTCTTTCGATCTCTCTCTCTTAAGCAAAGTGAGCTTCTTCTTCTCCTTCTACGTTTTTATTAGCTTCACCGTGAAAACTCTCCGGAATAGAAAAAAAAAACGACGTAAAAGATCAATATTTTTGGAAATAGAGTTAAGAGATCTCTCGTGTTTGCGATGCTCGGCACGGTGGTGCAGTGGTGGCTAACGTATTTCCGTTTAACATTTGGCCGGAAAAATCGAGAAAGAAAGTGGTGATTCATACTCTATATCGAGCCTTCTCTCGATCGAAGCTTTTTGAATTTTTTTTTGTTGCTCTGTTTTATTTTTATCAGAGGAGATGAGCCAATCAAAACTGACGAGGACTCAGTCGTCGTTACTCAGATCATCTCCGACGATTCGATCATCGATTCAAAGCCTTTCGTCAATCACTGAATGTGATGACTTCAACGAAACCTCTCACCACCGCTGCGAACAAGATCTAGAAGCCGGTGAGAAAGAAGAGAAACAGAGGAGGAAAAAACCGGTTAAATCATTCGGGTCAATTAACCGAATTAAACCGGGTCTCGCCTTCACGCTCGCTTCTCTCTCTTTCCTCAGTCTCTCATCTTTCTTACTATTCTTCGTCGATGAGGTCTTCACGTCGGAGAATCTCTTGCTCGGTTTGATCTTCGTCGCCGTTGCTCTGTTCTTCGCATCGCGCAACATGGCGGTTATCAACCAAACCGTAATCGCAATCAAACAGATTCGCGTAAGAAGGTCTCGAACCAAACACAAACCGAAACCGGTTCAATGGTACATCGGGGATTCAAAACCGGAACCGATCAAAGAAGATGAAACGAGGAGACTGGCCGTTAAAGAAGGAGTTCGGTTCTTTAGCAATGGTGACTTCTACGAAGGTGAGTTTAACAAAGGCAAGTGTAACGGAAGTGGAGTTTACTACTATTTCGTTAATGGAAGATATGAAGGAGACTGGATCAATGGAAGATACGATGGTTATGGAATCGAGTGTTGGTCTAAAGGAAGCAAGTACAAAGGACAGTACAAGCAAGGACTTAGGCATGGTTACGGAGTTTACTGGTTTTACACTGGTGATTCTTACTCTGGTGAATGGTGCAACGGTCAAAGCCATGGCTTTGGTGTTCAAACTTGTGCTGATGGAAGCTCTTTTGTCGGAGAATTCAAATTTGGTGTCAAACATGGACTTGGATCTTACCATTTCAGGTATATTTAAATATATAAAAAAGGAGACAAAAGCTTATATGTCTCTGTCGTTTTTATTTCTGAGTTATGATGATTTGTTGTAGAAATGGAGATAAGTACGCAGGAGAGTATTTTGGAGACAAGATTCATGGATTTGGTGTTTACCATTTTGCTAATGGTCACTATTACGAAGGAGCTTGGCACGAAGGTCGTAAGCAAGGCTATGGCACGTATAGATTCAGAACCGGTGATATCAAATCCGGTGAATGGGATGATGGTAATCTCGTTAACCATCTTCCTCCGGAATCCGGCCCGGTTCATAGAGCGGTTCAGGTATTATTCTATATATATTATTCCAAAAAGGATGATACTTTAGATGGAAATGTTAAAACATTGATTTGGATTAAAAGATACTTAATGGTATAATTAATTGCAGAGCGCACGAGAGAGGGCGAAGAAAGGAGTGAACCAAAGACGGGTCGATGAGCAGGTGGTACGAGCTGTGGCTGCAGCTAATAAAGCTGCGACGGCTGCCAGAGTTGCAGCTGTGAAAGCCGTTCAGAATCAAATGGATGGTAAAATTTGTGAAAATTAAAACATTAGAAAAAAGAAAATAGTGAAAATGACAAGTAAAGATGACAAAGGAAAAAAAAAAATGTATTAGATTTTTTTGTTTTGTTTTAAATGTAACCCTGGTAAGCTTTGAATTATGAGAAGCTTTACTATGGAGGGTTTTTTTTTTTTTTTTAATTAGATTTGTCTAACTAATGTAAATGTACATAGAGGAAGTAATGTTTGGTTTTTTTCTTTTTTGTAAAAGAAAATATGTGGATGACTAGATTGAGGTTTGATATTGATCTGAATCACTGACAGATAGATAGATTGATTTTTTTTATTATTTTTTTTTTTTGTAGTTTGAAATACTAACCTTAAATCGGAATCTGTGATTTGTTTCGTAGTTGATTTGATCTCTTTCTTTTTTTAAGAGAACTCGGATTATAGTATTATTACTATCGAGAAAAAGAAAAAGATAAGATAAATCAATGAAGAAGATTCTTCGTACCCAGACTTGTCAAGGTAGGTTAAATAGTAGCCATATCAAGTAAAAACTATAAAATCAACGGATCGATATGATTAATGGCCTGTAACTGTTAAGTGGTCTGACTGAATTAGTTGCAAAAAGCCAAAACCTCTCCCGAACTCTTTTCGTATTATTATGTATGTATTAGGTGGTGGCAATAAATATTTCTAGCATTTCTAATTTTTTTGGAGCTACCAGAATCACTAAAATACTGTAAATAAATTGTTACATGTAACAATTTCAAACCCGTAATAGTTTATAATTGCTTAAACTAAATGTTTAGAGCAGCTTGTCTGATCGTGGTCTCACAAATTAAATAATTTGTGGGTTTATGTTGATTAATGTATTATGTATGTCTGGGTTTTTACCATAGTATGTTTTATGAGTCTAGATCTCGGTATAAACACTATTACGATTATATAAACAAACAAAATAAAAACGGAACTGGTTTATTATTGAACAAATGGATTTAAGAATGACACATTCTTGAGTGTAAGAGCTAATATAATCTCAATGTGTCCTCTTATTTACTTTTTTTTTTTTTTCAGTAAAAGCGTATCCAAATATATATATATATATAGGTGATACTTGATAGCTAAAATCGTATCATATACTATATACCAACGTGCAGTATATATATATATGTCTTTGGCTAAATCTTATATATATAGTTACGTTTGCAATAGCATGTGCCAATGATAAAATATCTACTATACATGATAAATACTTGTATATACATTAAGTATCTCAATTCATTTGTTATCTGGGCAGAATCATTCATATCTTGCGTGTGTGCGTGGTAAATCGGCTAACTGGTACTAGTCTTAAGGGAATGATTTGATGTCATGAAGATCCTGTGGTAATTTTGCTTACATCAACAGTTTGACTCAAATCTTTAGAGATTCAAACTTTGAAGTCTTTCTATTCTAACCACTCAACATGCAATATTCCCCTAAAGAAAAGAAAAAAGCAGGTCTAATTTTCAAGTTCTATAAACAGAAACTGTACTATGCCTATAAATGAAATTTCAATCGCAATAAATATACTGTATATCACCCTAGAGAAGCTACGAGTAACAAGCATTTATTGAAATTATTGATATATATTATACTGTAATTTATTTCTTTGATTGGTCGACAACAGATTAAGGCTGCCATACTATTCAATATACGACATCTATGCACAGCCAATAATTTGGATAATTGCACGAATACCACTTGTTTAGATTATTTGATCATCCATATATTAATCAATACCCAAAACAATTCCTAATAAATTTTGTGGACGAGAGAAAAAAGTTATTGTGTATGTATTGCACGTACATTAGCTTTAAGATAAGGTGGTATATACTACTTATTTCGCAAAAAAATTTGCATGATTGTTCTATTCATTTATTAAGCGACGAGTTTAGTGACGAAAATATATAAAACAAAAAAAAATGTTGTACTGTATTTCATATCTTTAAAGTTTATATTAGACTTTTCTTTCTTTTCCTCCATGATATAATGATAAATGATTTGTTCTGTCATACATATTTTTATTACTAAATTCCTAAGATTCCATCATTCCGAGTTCCACGTCCAATAATGGCAAACTACAAAGCGGTTTGATTTCCCTTCTGTACCCCGAAATATGCTTTCATAACCTGGTTGGTCATGAAGAACAGGCTTTCAACTGGGGACATGATGCAAAACTGGAACCTCAATGTTGATCATAGCTCCAAACTATGCAACAACCTCATGGAAACACGAGATTACCTATTTTTTCATTGTTCTTTTTCATAGAAGGTGTGGGAAGGAGCTCACTAGAGGTCTGCTTTTGCACAAGGACACTGCAGATTGGCGACACATCATAGCACTGGTCAGTGGTACAGAGTTTGATAAGACATCAAAGTTTATTATTGGCTACACTTTCCAAACCACCCTATATTTCATTTGGAGAGAAAGGAATGACAGGCGACACGGTAACCAATCCTTGTCGGCAGAGAAACTGATTAAGCTAATAGACAAAAACGTACGAAACAGGCTGAGTACTATCGGTAGCTAAGAGAACACCACCATTCAGACTTGATTTGCTACATGATCATATTAATCCCATAACACAATACTTTTAGCAATGTATTAAGAAAACAGTACTTAGAAACAGCTTTGTTCTTGCATTGTAAAAGATTTATTTTTCTTTTAAATATAATTTAACATTAAATTCAAAAAAAAAAAATTCTATCGTTCCATTTTCATATGACATGCATGTCTATATTGCCTCGTTTATTACAAATTTATTTAAACGCAAAGAGTAATAAAGGCATCATACTGATAAATTTAATGGGTCTGTATATTAAACTCGCATACTTAATGGAGATTTTTAAATGAAACTTATGAAGGGATTGATGAAAGTGCCTGTCCAATGGGGTTCTTTGTTTGACCCAAAGCATATTTGGTCAAATAGCTTTCCACGCGACACTCCGTATTCAGTGATTAATGCCATCTTTACATTATTATAGCTAGGGTTACTTCACTACTTTGATACACCAAAAAAAAAAAAAAAATGAACTTCCCTAAATAATGAATCAAACAGGAGCAGCCAAATGGTAAACCTCTCGAAACTCATACTCCTTTTAATTTGGATCATTGATATATAAAGTTGGTTGCTACAAAACATGCAAAGTAGACAACATAATTACAAGTTGCATTATTAACACTAAAATTCAAAAAATAAAAGCAAACCGACTTTTCCATTTTTTGTCACCTCGAGTTTGGCAATTACCACCTTCCTATGGACCATTTCATCTTTCAATCGCGCGGCCGGCTCCTATCTTCCAGTATTATACTTTAGTGTATAACGATCAGCAGATATATATTTGCATATGATATGATTATATATTTAGTTGCTTACAGCTTCATCAAAGCCTATCTCCAAGAAGTTGCGAATTCGAATATAACAATTAAAATATCCAAACTGATTACTAATATCTACATATAATAAGGTAACACAATGTTTTTTTAATATATATATCAACATATACTTAATTAAATAAAAAATCATCATAGCAATTAGGACTATCAATGAATTATGAGATAATTAAGGTTGGGACTTAAGAGCCTCTAGTAAAACTAAAAGCAAAGTACAAACTAAAAAGAACAAACAATTGAAAAAAAAAAAAAGTAAAAAGACAGCTAAGTAACATATGGCTTCTGTGTAACAGTCTAGCAGAGCCTGTTGAATCGACGAAGCACATGAGATTAAACTTATAAATTAACCTTTACAAATTTTAAGTATCTTAATTTTGTTAAAAGACTAGTATCATTTTCTCACAAAGCCTCTTCTTCTCAAAATAAAAACATGTCTGGCTGTTTTGCTACAAATGTGTAAAACCTGCTCATATTATCTCATATATATATTTACTATAAAAAACGTAAACCCCTTTTATTTGTTCATCTATCAAATATATATGCTAATTATAACCATCGATTAACAATCATATATACTTACTAAATACTTCTTTTTCCTTTCATTTGAATCAGATTTGATGTTATTGGCTTATGGCATACACAGAGAGAATATCGTTAAGTCATACCCGTACTGTACCTCTAAAAATTGATTTACTTAAAAAACAGATCAGGTGGATCGTGTGGATGAAAATTCTAGGCCCAATATGAGAGACCGACCTGACATATTACAATCTTAAAACCCTAATGTAATCAAATGAGTATTGGCGTCTTGGCGACACGGCACTTTTGACCGTAGTAGAAGACAGAACCGTTCCTCAACGAGATCCTAGTGTTTGTAGATGAATCTCTTGTCGTTGCAGAGCGAGTACCACTTATTGCATGCTGGTTTGAATCGTATCAGAGATTCGATGGGGAACCCTTTGAAGACGAAGCCATGGGGAAAAGAAAAAGAAAATGCCGCCCAATACTAATTTGATTACATTAGGGTTTTAATATGATTGGGCTCTCTATACATTAGCTCCCTCCCTCATATTGGGCCTTGAATATCAAGAAATATGTAGTTGGACTTGGGAATTACATGATTTTTTAATGAAGAAAACCAAAGTACGAAACTTATTACAAGTGTGTTAATTAAATACTAAAATACATGAAATTCAAAGTCAAGAAGTGACAAAAAAAAAAAAGGCACCTTGTTCATGTGATCTTCTTAAATTAGTGTGTGTATATATATATACTTTTCATACAGATAATCGTTAATTCGCTCCTTGCAACTTAAAGAAACAAATAACACGAAGAATGACAAGTGATGATAAATTTAAAAGAATGAATTAAATGAAATAATGTGAATTGAAGTGTGTCCCATATGGACCGTCGGATCAAGTGAAACTCCATAGCTTAATATCAGCATCGTCGTACAAGTCATCCATCGTCGTCGTCGTCTTCGAGCTATTTAAATGTGAAGAATAATCAAAGGGAGCTCTGTTGGTGAAGAACATCTCATTGTGATCAAATCCATACCATGACGGATCCATCAATGACACGTGTTCGTTGTAGTCCACGAAAGATTCCATCAACGATACCATATCGCCATCATCATCATTATGATGACCACCATCATCTGGTGGGGAAGATGCAGTTGAAGAAGAAGGAGATGGATGGTGGTGGATTCTGTCATCATGATCATGGTGATGAGATTCCATCAACGGTACCAAGTCACCATCATCATCATTACGGTGAGGTGGAGAAGATGCAGCTGAAGAAGAAGGAGATGGATGATGATGGAGTCCATCATCACGATCATCATCGGAGGGAGAGGGAAAAGGGTCAGAAGAGAAGGAGTTAGCGGCTTGAGCGGCGACCTTTTGGATGGATTTGGGGGAAAGAAGGGTCTTTTCATCGATGTTCATAAGAAAAGGAGAATTCGTGGTGATGTGAGGGAAGTTGAGATTGGCTTTAGGTCCCTTAAGACACAAGAGAGCAGCGTCGTAAGCCCTAGCAGCTGCTTCTGCGGTCGAGTAAGAACCTAACCAGATCCTTGTCTTTTTATTTGGTGCCCTGATTTCAGTAACCCATGATCCCCAACTTCTCATCCTTACTCCCTTGTACTTCTTTATCTTGTTCTTACTAGATTGATGATGATGTAGTGACGATGACGAAGAGGTAGAAGATGTTGAAGAATGAGAGAGTGATGATATTGAGGAAGTAGTAACTTGGATCTTGAGTTCTTGTTTCACCATGATATGTAGTGTAGTAATGTTGGTATTGATGTTTGAATAAGAGAAAAGTATTTTGGATGGCAAATAATGTCAAGGATATGAGATTATATATATAGCATCATGGACTTGATACGGGGAATTGAGTGAGAGGAAGGGGGACAATAATGGCTTATTTTATAAATTTAAAAGTGGTCAAATGAAATAGTATGGTTTTTGTGTATGAATGTGACGTTTTTTTTGGTGCATGACAGGTGTTTTTAAAATTAGTATTTTTCACCCGCATAATCACAAAATGGATATGTCAGATTTTGTTTCTTAATGTATATATAGTTATATTCTAGTAGCTATATATATTCCTAATTTATATAAAGCTGTTTTAGATAGATGATCAAGAGATGAATTTCAAACTAACTTATGAGATATGTAAAACACTAAATGATTTCTTTATGTAAAGCGTTGAGAATTCGGACGATGACTTAGATCAAAGGAGACATTCTCCACCACTTGAACACCGAGTTAGTGGAGTAACATTCGAATCCGTTGTTTATTACGTTTGAAGGTTAAATTATATTTATAGGCGTGAAAGTAACCAACAACTAACCATTATATGGAATTTGTATATTTTAAAAGTATAACATCAATTTTTAAAGTAAATATAAATTCTTTCTGATGAGTGTACAGCTAGCTGTACGGAAGCCACTTGGTGGGGAAATCAAGGTTTAGTAGTTTTGAGGTTGAGAATCTTTAAAGGTAAAAAAAGAAAAATGAAATTTATATTTTAAAGCTATCACTTTCCGAAATTGCGAATTACAGCTGCATTTGAACGTGTCAAATCCTAAGATATTTCGAGGAAAGAGACCCTTTCAAACCTGGTTATTGGTCTATGTTTTGTTTTATTTTGGTTAATATTAAACGAGTTAATTTAGATGGTGTGTTTTTAATCAGTTGGTATTAGTAGTAAAAAAAAGTCCGAATATAACATGCAGAAGAATGCTAATTATATAATATTATGATTTAATCAGATAAACCATGCATTATCAGATTAAGAGGGTTTCATCAAAATTTATGCGAAACCTTTGGTCTATATCTATATCTAATATTTTATTGTAGTAAGTAGTAACTCACACTTAAACAAATTGTGTTTATCTATCTTTTACCCTTTAAAAGAGTTATAGACTTTGTTTTATGTACATCTATTAGTTTGACTATAGGCTAAATAGTAAATTGTAAACTTTGTTTTTAAATACCTCTATTGAGAGAATAATAAAAAATAATAAAAAAATGAAAATCAAAAGGGAAGAAAATACATAGGATTCTGATATGGAGGGACAAGGGGAGGCAGCTTCATGAAGTAGCATGTGAGGTCTCTCAAACAAAAATGATAAACTAAAATAAACCTAAACATTAATTTAAGCAAAATATTTATGTCTTTGTAGTTTGTACTATCCAATATTAAGATATTTTGTTGATAAACTGATATTATGTGAATATTATTAAATTAGTTATAATGGAAAATGGAAACGCGCAGCCAAATAGTGATGACTGAAGTAAGTGAATGAATGAATCACTTAACAAAAACAGTTGTTTACACTCTGTCTCGCTACTGCACAAAACCGCGTTTTTTTCTTATTTTATATTTTAGTTTTGATAAACAATATCATACGTTCCCCACACTTATAACACACTTCAGAAGATAAGTTCATTCCCCACACTTATAACACACTTCAGAAGATAAGTTCAATTTGTTTGTTTAGATATAGTGTTTATCTGATGGATTCTGTCGAGATTAATGGCTAAAAGAGCCATCATCTCGAGGGGGTGTGTGGAGAAAAGATCCCACATATGATAGATGTAAAGGGACTTGAGTAATATATAGAGGGTTAGGGCCTCTCCACTCATTGCCAATTGGTTTTGAGTTGGAAGCCCATAGTAAAACCCTAATTTAACATGGTATCAGAGCCTACACACGTTGGCCCGTTAACTAGTCCGGCCCGGATAGAGACCCGATCACCCATTAATTGATGGTCCAAAGGAAGGCCCAATTCCATCGAGATAGCTAAAAAAAGAGAGCATTATCTCGAAGGGGAGTGATGGATTCTGTCGAGATTAATGGCTAAAAGAGCCATCATCTCGAGGGGGCGTGTGGAGAAAAGATCCCACATATGATAGATGTAAAGGGACTTGAGTAATATATAAAGGGTTAGGGCCTCTCCACTCATTGCCAATTGGTTTTGAGTTGGAAGCCCATAGTAAAACCCTAATTTAACATTATCTTCCGTATTATTGTTAGTTTGCCTTTGTTTTTAGTGTTGGGTTCGTACTTTTTCGTTTGTGGCTAGAATATCTCTATCGTGTAATTCTAGTTGTTTACGGGGACTTTTCGTTTGTCCGTCGGCTTAGCCTCTCTCTTTTGAGCTTTAGACTTCAGGGATATATCTGTTTTCCGCTGGCTTAACATGTATTTCACAATGTATCCTTTCAAGTATTATCAATAACAACAGATGACAAAAAAAAATAAAAAATAACACACACACCCATAGAAAACGAACTGTATAAAGTAAACCTAGATATATCATATATGTCAAAATCTTGATACAATTGTATTATCTGATGATGCGTACAACCACTTATACTAATTTGCTTTGTTGAACTATAATATTTTCAGAAAGAAAAAAACGCGAAACAAAGTTACGTGGGATTAGAGATTAAAGATGGATCATGTGGTTTATATCATACTTAAGTCTACTTTTAAGTTAACTTTCCCCTTTGCTCTTTTTTATTTATATAGGATGACGCCGTTTTCTAAACTTTGAGGAGATTCTCCACGTCGAATCTTAGCTAAACTACACATCTAGATTTGCTAGCTAAGTTTATACTAAAACAACCAAATCTCCATATTGCATTTATATAACTACATAACAATAACCATACAAATAAGGGGATTGTAACTATTAAACTATGTACTTAGTTAGTATAGTTTCATTTCGTTGGTGTGAATCAATAACTATAAATACTCAGTCGATCAGGTCGACGCTTATCTACATTACAAAGAGTTTTTTACCAAAAAAAAACATTTCGGATTTTACCAAAAAAAACATTTCGGATATTTAAAATAGAGCTCCAATCTAAGTTTAATTACAAATAAAAGTTCTATAATGACTGCATGAACATTTCAAATAGTTTAATTTAGGTTTTCTGGTTTAGAAGTCTCTCGATAATTAAAAAATAAATGTTAGATAGATACCACAATAATATATATATGCAATGCATGCATGTGAGAATATGGAAATGTGTAGATAGATACTAAAGCAAGATAATTATTTCAAAAGAAGCATGTGTATTTCGGCAAAAAAAGCCAAAACAAACCTTATATAGAACTTTAAGACACGCAAGAGCACATGACGATCGAAGGAGTTGAGAGATGGGCATGTTCTTTTTGGGGACAACCTTGACTTTCTCACAAAGCCTTGAGAGCTTATGAGATTTGTCTTCGCTTAGGACATTTCACACTTTGGTCCTAAGCAAACCCTTAAAGGTCAAACAGAGGCAATTTTTGTCAGCTTTACAGCCTCAGCTTTACAGCCCCAAAATATTCCTTTTTTCTTTTTTGCTAATAAAGCATCTCGAGGCTTCTTCCAATTTCTTTATACGGTTTTGGCAATGAAGTTTTAGTTTATCATCCAAGTCACATGAAAATAAGAAAATTATCCTGGTGAAGCGGTTTCCCATACTAGTGGCCAGCTTCTCTGGCACCGTACCCCCTCCGTACTTTCCCAACAACTAAACAAAGAGATGGCCCGGCCCTTAACATTACAAATCTATTATCTTTACAATATCTTTAGTTACCTCTGAAGTCTGAATATAAAACATGGATAGATTACAGATAGGTGCATTTAATTTATCATGGATAAGAAACTGGTACGATGGTACGGCCTTTGGCGTGAGAAATTTCGAAGAAGGTGCAAAATAAGTCATGTAGGGCTAAGGTAGATATGTAATTAATTAAATTTGCAGAATCGAGAATTTTCGATTTTATTGAAATTAAATATGTGCGCTACATGTTTTTGTGTGGAGCAATTTCTTGGAAAGTGAAGATAATTGGGTTTCATCATTATGGGGATGCTCGTACATTAAGTAGGTTCAACTACCTAAATCCTATTTATTTGTTTCATTTTTTTAAGTTAAGTTTCAACAAAATTATAAGAAAATCGATGGCATAAGACCAAATTTTTTTTTTTCAAAAATGGAGAAGAATATAGAGTGTACAAAATTAATAAAACGTATTAATATTTTGCTGGAGGAGTTATATGAAAATTCGAATTAATGATATATACTCGTATAATAAAGTTATTTTAAAAGTATTCCGATTACATCCAAATAGTTTGGGTTGGGCTTTTAGAAGTAGATGTTCGTATTAAATATCTGAGATCCATAATACAATAGTGTGGGCCTCGTAGGTTTGATCAAGATGTATTTATTTAGATATGCTAATTAACAATCACTAACCAAAGAAGTGTTGAGGAGTCAAAAAAAAGAAGTAAAAAACAAAGAACTAAAGCCAATAATGAGATTGTCTTGCATTCAAACCAAGAAAACAACAAAAAAGCAAGAAGCAATGGAGATGAGAAACGCAATGAATGAGTAATAGCTCGATGGACAAGAAGCGAAAGAGATACTCCCGCCTGGACCGTTAGCTGGATTGCCCGGGATTGAACTGCTTGAAGGAACCGTAAGTCCTCTAGGTGAAGCCGCTGGTGCAATTATGATTCCTCCACCAACAACATCATCATCAGAATCTGGCGGAGGTGAAGGTGAAGGTGAAGGAGAAGGTACATACATCAGTTCCTTTGGAACATTATCAGGAGGGGCTATAAGCGGCGCTAATTGTTGCGGTCCTGCAAATTGTTTTACCAGTTACATATGAGTTAGAGACCAAGATGTCATTCATTGGGATTATGATAAGGCATTAGACAGTATACTTACCAGGACATCGTGGTTGAAGAGACATGGATAACCTGAAAAAACAACCCGAGAGAGATTGGTTACATAGGTTGTTAAATTCGTTAGAAGGTGAAATAAGATGAGGAGAGAGTCATTTACGTGGTCAAGATAGTGCCGCTAACGAAACCATTGTAACTACAAGTAGTAAGTTTACAGCCCGAGCTACTCTGCTGCGAAGAGATGTTCCCGAGCATGAAGTTGCTGTTTCTACATTGCATACTGGAACAAGAGACTGCTAAAGAAGCAGGCTCACAATACATACTGTGATCACATCAATGTAAAAGATTAGCAAATCAGCCAAAATACGTTTAACAAATACTCAAATTGCTTAATACCTGCGGCTTCCAAGTACACAACTACATTGTACACAGTGGCCAGCGGTGAGAGCATAGCTTCCATTTGGAATGATCAATCCGTAATCCGTAGCGTATTTGGGAAAATTTGAACTACAAGCTGACAAGTTTTGACACAAAACATTCAATATCTGTTATTTTCTGCACTTAATTGGCAAATTTCTATTCAAAGTTTGACACTTTAGAACTTTGAGAGAGTGTGGATTTGGATGGTACCTAGCAATGGGACAGCGAGGATATCACCAGGATTAATATCAGGAGCTCCCATGGCATTCACATTAGTTAAATCCGAAACACTAGTTGAGAATCTCTTAGCGATACCAGCCATTGTGTCAATATCCCTCACAACGTAAGATAGATAAAGCGCCGGAAGAGAATCATCAGTACCATTGAAGCAAGCGCAAGGCAATGGGATCACAAGCTTTGTACCTACATCAAGAACCGAAAGGTCAGTGTCCGAATTCGCCACCTGAATCTGCTCAGGCGAGACCAGACCACCGTAAACAGAGTCAGCGATCGATCCAAGCGTGTCGGTAGTACGAGTCTTGTAATGAGTGGAGAGGGATTTTCTGATTCCGTCGACGCAGGAGCAAGTGATTGGGATCTTGAGGAAGAGCTTGGCGGGAAGGAGATGGTTCTCGACGTCTGGGTAAGAGATATCGATGGAGTTAGAGAGGAGCATTGAGACTGGGTCAACTTGGAAGAGAGAAGCGACTTCTGTGACTTTGAGGTCGGTGTAGAGCGTGTAGCCTAGCAATGAGTTGCAAGTGTCTTTGGTGGAGCAAGGCTCTATTGTGGATTTTGCAGTCGCCATTGATGCTAAGCTCGAAGCTAAAATTAGAAACAGAAATAAGGGTTTTTCTGGGTTCTTATTCTTCATATCGATTTCGTCGTTTCTGAGTGAGTTCCCTTCACTCAAACTTGGCTAGGGTTTCTAAGAATTTAGGTTCTTCTAGCGTTTTACAAAGTTTCAATTTTTTTTTTTTTTTTGTAGGGTTTCACACAATTTCTGGAAAATGTTTTTTGAAATAGTTAACAGCTGTGTGAGTTGCAGACAAAAGACAACAACGGTAGGAGATAACATCTTAGTCAATGACGGATTTAACCCTCACGGTTTGACCCTACCGGTTTAAGGTACATCGTGGATTAGTTCACCGGTTTAAGGATCATCATTGATAAAGACATAAAGTTCAATGAAATTACCAAATTTTCTTTTTTAATATATAAAATTTATTAAAATTTAAGATAAATGTAGCAATTAGATTGTGTAATTTACCTTCCACTACAAACAGAAATAAGGGTCATCCAGTAAATTAGTCTTCTGAATTGAGGCCCACTTGAAAGCCCACTTTCCTTTCTCTTTTCCGAGCTAAAGCAAAGAATTTATCGGCAAGAGAAAAAAAAAGAGAAGCGGTTCTAAATCCTTTTAAGAAGAGAGCCTTCGCGGGAAATAGCAAAAAGAAATAATTATCTTCCCTCCACATTCTTACCCAACTATAAAAAATCAAATCTTTTTTCACCTAAAGAATCGGACATATGTCTCTTCTTTAACCTTATCGTTTTTTTTTTAAATTTTTAACCTTACCAAGATCCCCAAATTCAAACATAAACCCTAGATTCGATTCTACCGTAACTCTGATTTCTCCTATTTCTCTATTGCATAAACACCTTTGATTGTAATGGATCAGACTCCACGGAGGAATGTTCGTCGGAAATTGGTTCAGTCGACGTTGGTCTCACCTAAATCTGATGAGGTAAACGGAGATCGGATTTGCGATGTCGGCAGTAATAAAGAGGAAGGTGAAGGAGGAGGCGAAGATGGTGGTTTATGTAGTAGTCAAGGGAAGAAGAAGACGAGAAAACAGAAAGAGAGAACTCCCAAGAACGGAGCTTCCAAAAAGGTTTGTTTTTTTCCTTTCTTATGTTTTAAAATTACTATGTTTAGCTTGATAGGCTTGTATAAGTAGTTGAATTTTAGATAAATAGTCTACAATGTGGATTGCTTTCGAGAAGAGTTTGTAAGTGTGGTCTCTTTTTTTGGATGCAGGTGGGCAAAGGAAAGAGTCCTCGTAAAACAACTCCTAAGAAAAGTGCAACTAAAAATGGGATTGTAGCTGCTGCTGATCAGATGATTCCTGGTGCCAATGTTTCACCTCCAGTTCCCAATTTGCGTCTTGAAGCTAAGTTAAGAGCTGAGGTAAGTTTGTCCTTCTTGTGGTTCGTATGAAGATAATTTTTTTTTAGGAGACGAGAAATACGGTTTCACTTAGGTTGGTGTATCTTCTTTAAGTAGTTGCAAACACTTGTAAAATTCTTGGCCTGATGTAAATTTTGGTCTGAAGTCTGGGCATTATGTTGGTTTTTATTTGAATTAGGAAAATTTGCGGATGTCTGCTGGCAAGCAAATACATCCGTTTTTCTCGTCTTGGAAAGGAGGTAAAAGAAATCAAGAAACCTCTGCAGCTGAGAATGGTACGTGTCAGGGTCAAGGAAGAGATAAAATCGTCACCTTCGGCCCTATTCATGTATTTGAGAGGTTTCAGGTATGACAGATACATATAGGGTAACTTCTTCGATCATTTTAAATACTAAAGCAATCTGACTAGCAAAATCTTCTTAGGATGATTATCGACCCATTGATTGGAATAATTGGACTTTCTATGAGCAAACATCTACCACTGCGAGTCCTGATCAGCAAATAAAATCCAACTCTATTGAACCCGGACCTATGGAGTTTGATTTAAATGAACTGCCAACTCTTTCACATCCTGACGTGTGCGTCATCAATGATGAGGAGCCTGAAGAATTTGCTAGTCAATCAGAAGTTATCGCAGAGGAATATCCAGTGGTCTTAATAGCAGAACAGGAGGAGACACGTGGGTACCTTGCCTTCTCAGGTGGAGCAGAATCGGTGATGAGCTAAAACTTTCTCTTTTGTTCTATGTTTTTCATTTGTTGGAACCATTCATGACAAAGGGTCATTTATCATTCTTTTTAGGTCTGTGAAGTTCATGAAGCAATTGACTTGTCTGATCATGCTGGTGGTGCAGCAGACATTTCGCAAAGCCTGTCATGTCGAGAAAGGTATTGACTTTGTATTTGATATCAGTAGCAGTACACGTGTTTAGGTTGGAATGATAATTTCTTCAAAAATAGTGCGAAATAACAACATAGGCCAGCGACCTCTGTGGTATGCTTGGAAGTTCTGTTGGGCATAGTTTTTATCCTTTCTAGAATGATTGATCTATAATTTCTAATCTATGCAGTAATGGCTCCAGTGCCCAGCCTCGTAATAGCTTATGGGTAGATAAGTACCAGCCAAAAAGTGCCTCAGAGGTCAGACAATTTCAGCACACTGCATTCATATAGGATATGCACATAATCTCTATTTATAGAAAAGTAGCAAACACAATTTCTCCTTTCTTACCCACAAGTATCTTGCAGGTATGTGGTAATACTGAATCTGTAAAAGTAATGAATGAATGGCTGCGCCAATGGCATGAGAGAGGGTTTCAGCCAATCAAAGACTTTTTGAGTAGTGATGAAGATAAATCGCAAGATGCTGATTACAACTGTTCTGAAAGTGACACTGACTCGGAAAATATTGGTGCTGAAGACTGCCTGAAAAATGTTCTCTTAATCATTGGTCCAGCTGGGGTGTGTGATAAAATATTCTGGCATGAACTGTCAATTTTTACGTCTATATTGATTTTTGAGTTTCTTGTATGTGACTCATGTTTGTGAGTACAATTGTGTCTGTGTTGCAGAGTGGGAAATCTGCAGCTATTCATGCTTGCGCCAAGGAACAAGGATTTAAAATCCTTGAGGTATGAACTGCTTCCGCTTTAAGGATCTAAACGACCTTTTTCCTCTTCTGGCATGGAAATATTTACCGTCGCAATTGTTTGTCTCTAATGATTTTTGTCTACAGTCCAATACATCAGAATGCCGAAGTGGAATAGTAGTCAGGCAGAAATTTGGAGAGGCTCTTAAGTCATATAGCCTGTCAAGGTACATAGAATTGCAGCAGTAATGCTTGTATTTGCTATCTTCTGCATTTCAATCGGAACTTTTAATCTGAAACTAGCGTTTGTGATCACATGATTTGTTTTTTTTTCCAGGTCCTTGGACCCTCTTTTCAGTTCCTGTACTGATGGCAATGGGTTAGAGGATGTAGTTGAAGTGGTACCCATATTACATATCCAGAATGATGCAGCTAACTTGAAGCCTTTAATTCTTTTTGAAGATGTAGACATTTGTTTTGCTGAAGATCGTGGTCTTGTTTCTGCTATCCAGCAGATTGCTAAGAAAGCAAAAGGACCTGTGGTATTGACTGCCAATGGTAGTGTATTCTTCCATGTTAAAACAATATTTTTGTTTCTTTTGCAGTTCATCTTAATTAATCTGCTGATTACATGCATATTTACAGACAAGAATCATGGTTTACCAGACAACTTAGAGAGGATAGAAATATGCTTTTCATTGCCATCAAAAGAAGAACTATTTAGCCACCTTTCTCTGGTTAGTATTCTGATGAGTAACCTTTAAATTTCAATGGATTCGTCTAATATTTGTTATTTCACAGGTTTGTGAAGCAGAGGAAGTTGAAGTTAATCCTGGTTCCCTAGAGCAATTGACGATGTTTTGTGGTGGTGATATACGGAGAGCGATTATGCAATTGCAGTTTTGGTTTCAGAGTAAACTAAAAAGAGGTATTTTGGACGTAAATTTCTACATACGAAAAATGATTTTAGTCCCAGTGGTCCAGTAGTTAAAGACAAGGTGTGAATTTTTTAAGTTATTTGGAAGGTTTTGACATTTGTTTTTTCACGGTTTAATTTCCCATACACAGCCAGAAAGGTGAAGAACACATTTAATCCAGATCTCTTTGATCATGAAGCTGGCCACTTGCTGCTTCCCAAGATAATTTCACGGGATTTCCCTTCTCAATTGTCTCAGTTGGTAGAGAGTGAGATTGCTAAGGTATTATCCATGGAAGAGGAAAGATATAACACAGTTGAAGTATTTGTTGAAGAGGTTGAAAACGAAAAAATGCTGAATAGATTATGGAGGCGGAGCACAGGAAAGAACAGCATACAAGCCAAGAAAGCAGCCATGTTCAAGCAGAACACTTGTTTTGAAGATTATGATGAATTAGAAGACGTCTTAGGTATTCCGTGTGAACTCAGCAACACTTCCTACCAACCACTCTCTTTCTCTCAGCCAAACAGAAGGCGGAAGCTCAATGTTGTGATGTCTTCTGATTCAGAAGATGAGCCTCTGACTGACATTCGGGTTTCCATTTTACAACATCAGAAGGACGACAGAGTAGTTTTCCAAGAAGATGGTACGCTGCCCTCATATTGGCCAGATATGCAAAAAGAAACAATCGTACTAGCTGATCCTTCAGTTCCTTCCAGAGCAGAACTATTGGAGGCAACTTGTTATCAGTATGAGACATCAAAAGTTTCTTGCATTAATGAGGTATCCCAGTCAGTTGATGTATCATGTGTACCAGAATCTTCATATGTTCCAGAAACTTTAATGGATTGTGAAGCTGAGCTGTCGCCAAGGGCGGTATCTTGCGGGCATTTTGATGGAAGAATAGAAGTGTCCATGAGTGAGGACGTTGTACAGACTCCCCCATCAAAAGAGATATACATAGACAGATTTCAGATTTTTGATTGTTTAAAGAATACATGTGAGATAATTGCGGAATCTTCTGATGCGACAGTGATGGAAGACTGTTTCAAGGAATGTGTAGGGACTTCCCAGAAGATGCAACAAGTTTCAGATGAATGCAGCCGTATAGATTTTGGTAAGACATTCAAGACGGCTGAGAAACTGAAGCTTGATACCTCTAGATATGCCGTGCAAGAATCATGGAAAAAACTCTGTTCGAGTCATGCTGATTTCAAGCCATACTTGGATTCAGAACCAGTAGAAGCTCCACAACTTCTTGATCTCACTCATCAGATAGCCAATCTAATTTCGGAATCTGACCTAACGCATTCTAGATGCCTGAACCTTGTGAGTATTGACCTTCCCTCTGTTTACAAAGTTTTCAGCTCAGACATTTTTAATTTGTGGAATTCACTTATTTAGGGAGCTTTGGAGCCAATGATGAACGCTTCTGGAGATCTTGATATGTCTGGATTATGTCAGATGCTTGAACAGATGACATCCGCTGTGGCACAGCAAGAGTTTTGCTTTTTAACAAACCAAATTGCTACAACAGGATCGGTCCCCACGTCATCAGCTACCATGGTAACAGGAAGAGGGTTGGCAGTAGATGAGGCAAGGCAGGATTACACATGGAGCAATGGAATCGGCTTGGATATGATACCAGAAATACATGAAGAATGGTAAATAATTTTCTTTCAACGTATGATTATTACATAATTTCCAATGGGTTCATCTGTTGCGACGGAATATTCTTGCTGACTCAGTTTTCCACTGTTCTCTTCTCATTACTGGAGTTTCTTTTTTTCTCTTATGAATGCAGTAGGCGAATGGTACGCCTTTCGGGCGTATTAGAGTCAGTAGTGCCTCTGCGATCATTGAAAGGAAGAGCTTTCCATGAATATGCTTCATTCATAGGGCAGATTTCAAGAGCAGATCCCTCCAACTTATCTGGAGCCATTGAGAAAGGCAGACGGCGAAGGTCAGTAGCAGTTGGTTCACCATAGTGTTTGAGTATGATTAATTTCTCTCATAACCTCCATTTTTCTCGATTCAGGTCAAGAGAAGCTCGACATTATCTGTCAATGGAATTATCCTCAGAAGATATTGCATTCTTGGGCCAACACAGCACATATAGTGGAAATGAATAATAAAGCAGTTTGTATAGAAATTAGAACAGCTCCACACTTCAGGAATAGTTATTTTATACATGTTCGATCACAGTTAATTTAGCCGATGAATCTCTCGACACTTGCTATGTAGAGTTTGACATTAGTGCATATAGTGCATATACGGAAACTTTTGAAGAAAAAAAAACAAGTAATGTAGTACTCTCCAGTCTCCTCCAGCTTTCTGAAAATGTATTTGATAAATTAAAAATTCTACATTTCACAGAGAGATAAATAATAGGAACCATTATCTCTTCTACGATCCCAAATAAAAACGAAAAAAAAAAATGTTACTTTTCTCTATTAAGGTTTTTGAGTAAAATGCATATATAGTAAAATTCAACACCCCTTGTGTGAATGTTTGTCTTCTGCATCACCCTGAACCAGTCAGTACTAAACTGAGCTGAAGATAGGATAAGATCAGACTTTGCCTTCGAGTTTATCATTATTAACAAGAGGAAGTAATTCCATCTTGCTTCTTGGGGTACGAGGAGTCCTAGGAGTTCCCGGTGTCTGCTGTGAAAGCATATGCCTCACATATCCATAAAATGTGCAGCCCACAAGCGTAATACCGCATCCAACAGCATTCATATATGATATTGGGTTACGGAATATCAACCATGAGACCAATACAGCCACTGCAACCTGAGAATCATATGAGAACCATTGGAGTGAGTTTAACAGTGTCCAAGGCAACAAAAAAAATAGTACGCTGGTGATGACAAGACCCTAGCAATTTGCCTCGAGAAATTTATATTTTAGTAACTTGTTTAAAATGAACTATATGGATGCAGTCATGCCAACAAGTAGGAATAAGACCTATAATAGAATATGAAGCATGTTCAAAAGATGTAAAGGGCCGGTATGCAATATCTTGTACCAACTGTTACTTAGCTTTGCCAGTAAATTGAATTAAAAGTAAGTTATCCTTTGGTTAGTTTGGATCATCCAGAGCAATCCGAAAGAAAAATTTAGTTACGGGTTTAGGGTAGTCTTTGTTACCTTAAGGTTTCCAGCTACGTTGAATGTGACTGCAGTTGTGGAGTGAATGACGTAAAAGATGGAGAAGTTGAGGCAGAAGGCTAAAACACCAGAGCTGAATATAATGATGAGGGCTGACCAGGGAGCTGGGTGTGCTTCAAACCAACTCATAATTCCGCTGCCTTCCAGTAATAACGCTGGTATCCCGAGAATCATGGTGGCAAAAGGCGCCATATAGTATACGGTGTTTATGCTAAATAAAGAACAACAAAATAAAAAAAATCAAATATTTCTTCTATGCAGGTGGATAATGATAGGTTTACTTCTAAAAAGGTGATGTAATTGATTCTTGAACAGAAATAGAGATACATCAATCAAAGTGAATGCTTTTTCAATTTGAACTAAGATGCCATCACATGAATATCTATTGCAGTATAAGAAAAATGATTGCACATCAAATCCAGAAATACATAACACGAAGATGTCCCTAATATTTGAAACTAAGTGCAGTTTTATGAATCGACACCGATCATGGAACTTCAAATTCCAAAACTTGAATAATATCAACACAAGAAAGTCAATAGAGAGACTCCAGGAAGAGCACTGACCTGTCAAATTTGTAACCATGAAGAAGAGATTCGGCTAGAATGGTCTTGGTGGAAGTAGCTAAACATCCAAACAGGGCAGCACAGAATCCAAACATGTTAAAACTAAGCTCAGTAACAGAGGTGAGAAGGATTCCTCCAACAATGGGGACAAGAGACGCCCAAATACGCCAGTCGAAGTATTTCCTCCATCCCAGCCACTGTAACACAACTGCTCTCAAACACACACACACACATATAAATAGGAAACAATCAGATTATCTTGACATCCAAGACCATACAAGAGAACGATCACAAATTCCATATCAAAAACCCTAACCTGTGGTTGCTGGAGTGAAGGATTTGATGGTCTGCATAAACGAAACAGGGATGTAACGAAGGCTGACGTTTCCCAACACAATGTTAATACAGAAGACGAAAGACATTGGGAAAATCCTCCTCCATCGATCTTCAGGATCAACCACAATCAAAGGTTTAAGCTTGAGAACTTTGATAACGATGTATGCTCCAATCGATGAACATATGAAGTGAACACATGAAACCGATAGTGGGAACTTAAAATCCAGTTTCTGCAAAAAATTTCACAAAAACATATATCATCACATCACCACCAATCCATGAAACTGAAACCAAAATTCAAATTGTAAAAAAAAAAAACAAATCAAAAACATCAAACAATACAAAATCCACAACAACAGATCAGATCAATAAGAATATAGACAATAAAACCTAAAACACAGGGTAAAGAGAAACCTGAAAGATCCATTTGTTCATGATGATGACGGTAACGTTGAAACCCCACCACTGGATAATAGCTAAGAGAGATCTGAACAAACTTCCTTCCTCCATCTTGTCTCTCACTCAGATAAATTCAGCAACTTTCGGAATCAGATCGAAGAATTGAGAAAAACCCACGAAAAAAGTAACAAGCTTTTAACAAGTGTGAATTTGGGGGAGAAAGAGAGCGAAAGCTGCGCAGCTAAATCAGAGGGAGAGAGGGAAGAAGAAGAAGAAGAAGAAGGGGAGAAGAAAACCCTAATGAAGGTGAAGAGTGGAGAAGGTAACGGTAGCAGTGAGCTCTGCTTCCATGTGATTTGTTTCGATTTCTCTTCTTCTGTTCATCAATCTCAAACGTCTCTCACTAATATGTGTCTCTTCTCTCTCTCTCTCTCTCTCTCAAGCCATGAAAATAATGTTTTTGCTCTTCCGTAGGTTTCTATTTATTATAAGAAAATGTTTTTAACCCAAAAACAAAACTATTATTTGTTTATTTTTGGCAATTTAATTCGGAAACTAAAAAGTTAAAAAATAGAGATGAGTAAATCACAACATAGTATTCCCATGATTTATGATGGTTGAGTCAAAAGTTTTAATTTCCAAAGCTCAATGTTTTTGGTAACAAAATATTGATGTACCTGGACTACACCATATGGTAATAAATATACTTATGACTGTTTTCTATTTACCAGTGCTAAATTTTATTTATTATATGAAAATAATATATTTACATAACTGCACATTATGAAAAAGTATTAAAATGCGCAATCTGTTATAATTTTTTTTTTTTTTTTTTTTTAAATTGTTCATGGTTTAATCAAAAACGTTATGATATTACTTTAATTATCCTACTATATCAATTGGGAAGTACAAATATGAAACTAACTTTAAAATGTGTAAAAACTTACATTCACTTACCATTAAAATTTTTAATTAATTAATTAATTAATCTTTATTAATTATCAATAAACGAAAAAATTATAGACAGATCAAATTAAATTAAATCTACAAAATTAAATAAAATCTACAAAAGTAAATAAAATCTATTCGAATCTAAACTAATTCGTACTTGGGAAAAAATTATTATTAAAAATTTAACAGCTAAAATTTTAAAAATCTAATTTAATAAAATCTACAACTACATATTTTATCAACATTTTTACTACAGCGGTTTAAATTTTTTATCAAAAATCTAATCAAAGAAAATCTATATCAGTTTAGTTTAACAGTTTAGATTTTAAAAACTAATAAATAACATATTAACAAAATAAATTATTACAATTTTTATCAAAAAGAAAACTTCACTGTGCGGATAAAACGCATGGTTAGTACCTAATTTTTAATTAAACGCAGCAACATATATTTTTGTTTTGTGGTACATAACATCCGAGGATGTGGGGGAGATAATTGCCGTCCGATCAAAATACATATTTTTTCTTTTTTGACAATCAAAATACATTTTTTTTTCTTGACATTGACATGCCACTATCTTATAGTCGTGTATGAAATATCTTAATTAAGTTGGTTATTAATATTAATATATCGTACAAACTCGTAAATTTCCTGCTTTATAAAAGTTGAACGTTTTGTTGACAAAAATGAAAAATAAATATCGAACGCTACATAGTCCCCTATTAAATTTACTGTTCATGGTTTTGTAATTCATAAAGAAGTATAATTCCTAAACAGCGTTTAGTTTTTCAATAGGATTTTAAGTTGTTATACTAGGTTCGGCAACCAATTTTATCTTTGAAAAAGTGGCGACGTTATTTAACAATGATCGGTCATGAATTGTAAATTTTATCGGAACTCTTTATGACAATTGACAAATCTCATATTCCTAGCATCACAAGCAGAGTGCATATTATACAGATTGAGCTATGGTAAAATGTTATATAAAATGACATAGCTCAATCTGTATAATATGCATTCTGCTTGTGGACGTTATATATCACGACCATTCAATGTATTGAGTTTTCGACAGCCGTGGTGAAACCACGAGAAAGTCAACCGATTGATGGTCGCACTTTATGTGAACAATAAGATAGTGAGAATTATTTATCGAAATAATAACTTTACCAAAAGACGAATTATATACTTCAAGATATTGAATGAATTAGGCAGCAAGTTTTGGTTCTCCTATTGCATAGTGTAAGCAACTAATACAATCTTTGACTTACTTGCATAGGTAAATTGTACAGGCAAGTAGAAGTAGGAGTCTTCAGTTCAGTGGACACCTAAGCGGTAAACATTATTTCCCTATCAATTTTTTTTAGACGATTAGATAAGCATAGTATTAGTTGTTGACCTCATGATATGTATAAGTTTTATGGATTTACAATATTGGATGATATATTACTTTATATACGCATTATCTTGCAAAATTTATAATATGCTTTCAAGATAATAGTTCTCATCTGCTCGATGAAAAGATATTAAAAAATCTCATCCGCACATTTGTGAACCAGTATGGAACCTATAAAATCATGCTTAATTAGGTTCATCTACTTGGATCAGTAACATAGATTCTTATAGCATATCGGGTAACTAGCAATCAATTAATTGGTCTATGTCATGATGAGGATCCTAACAATAAGCATAATAGTTCATGACATGTTTTTAAGTTTTTTTCCATGAATGAATTATGTAGATGAAGATATATACTATAAATGAACAACAAAAGCTGATCGGGTATTAATGTGGTTGTTTAAAATCATAATTAAAAGAAAAACATAACCTTTGAAATGTTTGTTTATAAATTCGTTTTCATACCTCTCTTCGTAAAAAGCAAGTCATTTTCTCACATTATACATTGGTTCGTGACACATAAACCAATATTTCACAAAGCAAATGTACGACAGAAACTAGCTTGAAAGATTGGGGAAAGAAAAGTCAAAAACGCATATCTTATTTTAGAGAAACTCTTGTCCTATTGACAGCAACCATTATTGCTATATCCTGAATTGGGTTTCAATTATTGAACATTGTGATTCAAGAGAGATTATAAATCCAGAAACGAAAATGATCATTATGGTAGAGAGTCAAGTGGTGTTGCCACTAAGTGTATTCAGAGCGAGCATATGTATATTATTAAGCACATGGGTGTTCTTGTCCCTTTGCTTAAGTATACCAGCGAATGAGTTATAGGAATCATAAAACTAATAAATCAACTATAATACATATGAGTAAATAATTATAACCTATCTTCCATAAATTTATTATCGTTAGACGCTAATCAGATGTCGGATCATAGTAGGTTTAAGCACTGATTGGTTTTAGGATGTGTTGCCTATATATATGTTCTCAAGCACTGATTGGTTTTAGGATTTATAGCAGGTTTAACAAAAATATTGATAAATTTATGAGGTTCAAAACGGTCGGCTTATCGATAAAGAAATGCTGACTTTTACAATTGAGAAACCCGTTTCCATCACAATTTTGTTTTTACAAACCGGTGAGACGACGTCGTTTTAAGACGGCTAATTTGATGATAACAAATATAACTGCAGCTTCTGATATAATTATATAAGGCCTTTTGGTAATTTTAATTGGGCCTATAGGCCCATATAGATAAATTTCCTTTTTTTCTTGGTCTGTCGTCATGTGTTACACATGATGTGTTGTATTTATACAGTAGAGTCTCCGATGAGCAATAAGAACAAAAGAAAAAAAAAAAAAAAAAAAA
>NC_025700.1:21395721-21421541 GCF_000633955.1 Camelina sativa | reverse complement strand
CCCGCCCAAAGCTTCCCTCTCCGTTTTCATCGGAGACTCGCCGTGGGAAATCTGATTCGCTCTCTCTTCTTCACTCCACGTGGCGTTTCTAGGGTTTCTTTTCTTTTATTGATTTCGATTTCAAGTAGCGCTGGAAGACCGGAATGGAGAAAACGCCGACGCAGAAAGTTTCCGAACTGGGTTCTCGTTTGCTTCAGTTATCTAGTCCCAATAAGGATTCTCTGGTCAAGTTATTACGGGTATTTTTNGGTTTTTTTTTTTTTTTTTTTTTGCTTTCTCTTAAGCATATTCTGATGAAATCACTACTTTACTGGGTTTTTTTTTTAGTTTACTCGATTTCATCACTTTTAGGTTTTGATTTCTTCACTGTTTACAATNAATTTTTTTTTTTTTTTTTTTTTTTTTGTAATCACTCCGTAAAAAGCTTGATTCCTTGAATTTGAGTGGGGTTTGTGAAGATTTCTTCATCTCTCTCTCTCTCTCTCGTGCGGTTTAGCTTGTTGCTCAAGGGTTTTTGAGTTAACTGCATCTCTCCCTATGCATGTTTGTAATCGATTTTTTTTCTCTGGGTAATCTACGCTTACCTGTAAGCTAATCGCTGATCTTACTATGGCTTGAGCGTTTTTTTGTTTTTTTTTTTTGTTTTGTTCTGGTGATATGATTTTTATATATATATTCTCTAATCAGATCGGAAATACTTAGCGTTCACCACCTTCAATCAAGTTAATAATATGCTGACTCTGTCATATATTTTTTTTTTTGTGAATTTTGTAGGAAGTTGCTAATACTCTGTCACAAATCGACCAGCCTCCAGCCATCAACAAGGAGAAAGGTCTGAAACTGGTAGAAGTTGAGTTAAGACCTCTGAAGAAATCCTTTATAAATCATGGACTTCTTAAACATGATGATAATGACGTGAGTCTTTTGGTCACTATTTGTGTCTCCGAGCTTTTTCGGATTTTAGCACCTAAGCTACCTTTTGAAGACAAGTATCTCAGGGTAATTACGACTCCTTCCCAATAAACATATTTCTTTCTCGTTTACTCGCACTAACATGTCGTATCTCGATTTCAGGATATCTTCGATCTCTTTCTTGCTGAGTTTTCTAAGCTATCTGATACTGTAAGCCCTTATTTCTCCAAGAGGGTGAAAATCTTGGAGACAGTCTCTCGATTGAAATGTTGTCTTCTAATGCTAGACGAGCACCAATATTTAGCTCACGAGATGTTTAGGAAGTTCTTCTCTCTTGTAGGGTAAGAGATGAAACGATTTACTCCGTGATTTTGTGGCTACTTTGATTTTATAATTTCGTAGTTGAACTGCATTAACATGGTTTTTTTTTTTTTTTTGCCCTTGTCTTTACAGTGGGCATCATCAACAGAGTTTAACTAACCAGAAAAATAGTAAAACGCAGCAGGGAAAGGCTAGCGCGCAGCAAACACAGCAAAATTTATTTAACAACATTTTAACGATAATGATTGATATTCTGGAGGAAGAGGCAGATTCGGCTTTTGTCATTATTATTCTGGAAAATCTTGTGAAGGAGGGAGAGGTATGGATGTACAACGATTATCTCTATTGATTGATTATGGTTTCCAAAATGATTAGGTGATGTTTTGATTCTCGTGTGCTTACAGGATACAACTTCTGCTGCTGATAAGCTTGCCAGTTCTCTCATTGAAAGCTGTACCGACAAGCTCGAGGCGTTGATTTGCAGCTTTTTAACGTCATGTTTTCTGGAGAAAGATTCCATCCAGACCAATCTCAAATATTCTTATCACGAAATCATATTTAAGATCTCCTTAATTGCTCCCCAGATGCTGCTAGCAGTTATCCCGAAATTGACCCGAGAGCTACTGGTACATATTCAAACTTGCGTATTTATAAACATTTGCTCTAATTTTTCTATGAGATTGTTTAAATTGTGCTATTTAAGCAGGTATAGCCTGTTTTGTTTTAAGTTTGCGTTTATATTCATGTTTGAGTTTTTTTTGGTTACTCACCAGGGTCGTTTTTTCTATGTCTGCAGACTGATCAGGTCGATGTGCGAATAAAAGCCCTTAACTTAGCTGGAAGGATTTTTGCACAGCCTAAGCACTGTCTTAGCTCTTACGGAGAGACATATCAAGATCTTTATGCAGAGTTCTTGAGAAGATTCTCAGATAAATCTGCAGATGTCAGAATGGCTGCACTGAAATGTGGTGAACAGTATTACTTTGCGAATCCGTCTGGAAACAAAACATCTGGAGTTCTCAGTAATATTTCCGAAACTACTTTCTCTTTTTGCATTCATTTCTGCCTATTTTCTAACTGGTGTCCTCTATTCGTATTTTATGTGTCAGCTGCTATCCAAGAACGCCTATTAGATTTTGATGATAAAGTTCGAACACAGGCTGTGGTTGTTGCTTGTGATATTATGAAATTTAATATGAAGTATGTTCCTTTGAATCTGATTTCTGAAGCTAGTGAGAGGCTTCGGGATAAGAAGGTATTCTAAGTTGCAGTATATGAGGTGTGACTAAGGAATTATTTTTTTCCAGATTACTCACCTCCTTATTTTATATTGTGCTTTTGTTTGACAAAGATATCTGTTAGGAAGGCTGCTCTGCAGAAGCTGACAGAAGTATATCAAGATTATTGTGACAAGTGTTCAGAAGGAGACATGACAATAAATGAACATTTTGAGCAAATCCCATGCAAAATCTTGCTACTTTGCTGCGATAAAAATTGTGAAGAATTCAGGTACCCTAATATACTATCCTTGAATTGTTTTTTTTCTTTCTCTAAACATTTCTGAAAAATTAATATAGTTCTATGCATCATTTAGGTCCCAAAAGTTGGAGCTTGTGCTTTCCGATGATCTTTTTCCTCGCCTTCTTCCAGTTGAGGAGAGGATGCGGCACTGGGTCCAATGCTTTGCCATTATGAATAATATCCACTTGAAGTCACTCAATTCAATTTTATCTCAGAAAAGAAGGTAGACATAGTAATTCACCATCAAATGTAGGTTAAAAGTCTTTCTAGATATTCACTCAGTATGTTTCCAGGTTGAAAAATGAATTGCGGCATTGCCTAACCCTCTGGAGGACATCTAAGGTCTGTTTTACACTTTTCTCTTAAGTTTTGTTGTTTCATGGATTCTGAGGGAGTCACAAACCTTACATTGCTCAATTTATTATTAATCTGATACTTGCTCTAGGATGGCAATATAGAAGAAGCGCAAAGAAAGAAAAAGAGCTACTTCGTAAAGCTTTCAGCTTGCTTTCCAGATGCTTCTGAGGCAGAAGATTTCTTTCAAAAATTAGACGAAATGAGGGATGCATCAATTTTTGATGCTTTAACTTTACTGCTGGATGAACTGTCATCCACAAATGCCCAGATCATTAAAGTAAGTTCTAATTTTTCTGAGCATCAGAGAAATTATTTACTAGTGTGAAATTTTATGTTCAGTTTCTTCACAATGCAGAACATTTTATGTGAAACATCTACAATATCTTGAATATCTACTATTTTCCATTCTTAACTTATTCAGAGATGCATTATTTTAGTAGTAGCAGCAAGATATTTTACAGGAAATGCATTGGGATTCAGAATGAAGAAAATAGATAGTCGCTTTAGTGTGACCATTTTCTCATTATTGTTCTTTATTTTTATTTTTCAGGAGAAGTTTCTCAAGACGATCGGTGCTAAACATTCTCTTTTTGAGTTCCTGCGCATACTTTCTACAAAATGTTCGCCTAATATATTTAGCTCAGAGCATGTTCAGTGTCTTTTGAATCAGCTTTGTGGCAGCACCTCTGTTAACACACAATTGGAGGCTGCTTCCATCAAACTTCTTCTGGTAAGGAAAGATGCTGGCATCCTCTGATTATTATCCTTTCATTTAAGTTATTTTTTGTTCGAATTGATATCTATCCTTTGTTCATTTTAGGTGTCCCTTGTTAACTTTTGTTCTATAACATTTAAACTTTTCTTTTAGGTATATTAGCGTTTTTAGTATGCATTACTATTTTGCCTACATCGTCTTCGAATATGCAAATGAGACATTGTTACTGATTGCCTGAATCAGGTTATTCTCAACATGTTCCCTTCTTACCTGAGAGGTTCAGAAAAGCAGTTTCTGAAGCTACTAGAGGAGAATGATCCAGCTGCTGACGAGCTAACTGTAGTTTTATCAAAGGCAGCTCCTTACATATCTGTCAACTTCGGGTAATCTCTTCTGCACTATTTGACTTATAATGGGTTTAGGTTAATTTGTTATTATTATGTGGCATTTTTGTATGTTTCGTATGTCTATTTGATATATGTTAAAGACGTTGTTCTAGTTGGAGGAAAAATTAGAAAATCTGTGTTGCTAAAGCAAAAGTCTTGCTAGAGAAATCTGTCAACCTGGCATTTTTTATACTTTGTTTTCTTACCCAGACACAAAGTAAATAAAACAATTTGCAAAAGGTAAATGATTTAAATGGATTTGAATCACTTAGCGCTTACTGTTCCATTTATCCCCGTACTGCAAATATGTTTTGCTCATACATAAACTTAGCGAATTGTTAGGCTTAAACTGTTATACCTCTTGTTTGCTCTGTACTCTGATAGTGTACTCCTTCCATAGTTAATAGAAGTTGTTTGATGCAAAAATAATTAAAGAAGTCTATTATTGACCACATACTCGTAAGGTTCATGATACAAATTTTTTAGATATAGGCACGTCATATAGTCTAATTTTTTTTGAATAGTAAATACATTTTGTCAGATTGATTAGATGCTGTAAGTTTGTTCAAGATATATTGTTCTTCTTAAATATGGCTTATGTAATAGCATACATGGACAACAAATATCTGTTTTATGGATTAATGAGAACTAGACATACTTTAGACATTGGTTTCCCTTTGCAGTGACTATTACCCTGTTCTGGAGAAGGTGTGTCTTGAGGGTACTCGTTCTCAGGCAAAATATGCGGTTTCTGCCATCGGTTCATTGGCTGGATCATCTGATAAATATGTCTTTTCCGAGTTATGCGAGGTTATTTTTTATGCAACCTGATTTTTTTTGTTAGTTTCCTTTACCCCACATTTACTTGTTCACATTTATGTGTATGTTATGGAACTAACATGGGAAAATCCTTGGCGTATAAATTTATTGCNATCCCATGCAAAATCTTGCTACTTTGCTGCGATAAAAATTGTGAAGAATTCAGGTACCCTAATATACTATCCTTGAATTGTTTTTTTTCTTTCTCTAAACATTTCTGAAAAATTAATATAGTTCTATGCATCATTTAGGTCCCAAAAGNATGGTTTTCGTTTTTAGAGAAAACTGAGTGTTGTCACGTTGATTGATTTGCCTTTCTNGGATGCGGCACTGGGTCCAATGCTTTGCCATTATGAATAATATCCACTTGAAGTCACTCAATTCAATTTTATCTCAGAAAAGAAGGTAGACATAGTAATTCACCATCAAATGTAGGTTAAAAGTCTTTCTAGTTATTCACTCAGTATGTTTCCAGGTTGCAAAATGAATTGCGGCATTGCCTAACCCTCTGGAGGACATCTAAGGTCTGTTTTACACTTTTCTCTTAAGTTTTGTTGTTTCATGGATTCTGAGGGAGTCACAAACCTTACATTGCTCAATTTTTTATTAATCTGATGCTTGCTCTAGGATGGCAATATAGAAGAAGCGCAAAGAAAGAAAAAGAGCTACTTCGTAAAGCTTTCAGCTTGCTTTCCAGATGCTTCTGAGGCAGAAGATTTCTTTCAAAAATTAGACCAAATGAGGGATGCATCAATTTTTGATGCTTTAACTTTACTGCTGGATGAACTGTCATCCACAAATGCCCAGATCATTAAAGTAAGTTCTAATTTTTCTGAGCATCAGAGAAATTATTTACTAGTGTAATTTTATGTTCAATTTCTTCACAATGCATAACATTTTATGTGAAACATCTACAATATCATGAATATCTACTATTTTCCATTCTTGACATATTCAGTGATGCATCATTTTAGTAGTATCAGCAAGATATTTTACAGGAAATACATTGGGATTCAGAAT
This sequence comes from Camelina sativa, assembly GCF_000633955.1. Lineage (NCBI taxonomy): Eukaryota > Viridiplantae > Streptophyta > Magnoliopsida > Brassicales > Brassicaceae > Camelina > Camelina sativa. The sequence goes on along the minus strand of NC_025700.1, from coordinate 21,415,490 downwards.
GAAGAAAATAAATAGTCGCTTTAGTGTGTTGACCATTTTCTCATTATTGTTCTTTATTTTTATTTTTCAGGAGAAGTTTCTCAAGACGATCGGTGCTAAACATTCTCTTTTTGAGTTCCTGCGCATACTTTCTACAAAATGTTCGCCTAATATATTTAGCTCAGAGCATGTTCAGTGTCTTTTGAATCAGCTTTGTGGCAGCACCTCTGTTAACACTCAATTGGAGGCTGCTTCCATCAAACTTCTTCTGGTAAGGAAAGATGCTGGCATCCTGTGATTATTATCCTTTCATTTAAGTTATTTTTGTTCGAATTGATATCTATTCTTTGTTCATTTTAGGTGTCCCTTGTTAACTTTTGTTCTATAACATTTAAACTTTTCTTTTAGGTATATTAGCGTTTTTAGTATGCATTACTATTTTGCCTACATCGTCTTCGAATATGCAAATGAGACATTGTTACTGATTGCCTGAATCAGGTTATTCTCAACATGTTCCCTTCTTACCTGAGAGGTTCAGAAAAGCAGTTTCTGAAGCTACTAGAGGAGAATGATCCAGCTGCTGACGAGCTAACTGTAGTTTTATCAAAGGCAGCTCCTTACATATCTGTCAACTTCGGGTAATCTCTTCTGCACTATTTGACTTATAATGGGTTTAGGTTAATTTGTTATTATTATGTGGCATTTTTGTATGTTTCGTATGTCTATTTGATATATGTTAAAGACGTTGTTCTAGTTGGAGGAAAAATTAGAAAATCTGTGTTGCTAAAGCAAAAGTCTTGCTAGAGAAATCTGTCAACCTGGCATTTTTTATACTTTGTTTTCTTACCCAGACACAAAGTAAATAAAACAATTTGCAAAAGGTAAATGATTTTAATGGATTTGAATCAATTAGCGCTTACTGTTCCATTTATCCCCGTACTGCAAATATGTTTTGCTCATACATAAACTTAGCGAATTGTTAGGCTTAAACTGTTATACCTCTTGTTTGCTCTGTACTCTGATAGTGTACTCCTTCCATAGTTAATAGAAGTTGTTTGATGCAAAAATAATTAAAGAAGTCTATTATTGACCACATACTCGTAAGGTTCATGATACAAATTTTTTAGATATAGGCACGTCATATAGTCTAATTTTTTTTGAATAGTAAATACATTTTGTCAGATTGATTAGATGCTGTAAGTTTGTTCAAGATATATTGTTCTTCTTAAATATGGCTTATGTAATAGCATACATAGACAACAAATATCTGTTTTATGGATTAATGAGAACTAGACATACTTTAGACATTGGTTTCCCTTTGCAGTGACTATTACCCTGTTCTGGAGAAGGTGTGTCTTGAGGGTACTCGTTCTCAGGCAAAATATGCGGTTTCTGCCATCGGTTCATTGGCTGGATCATCTGATAAATCTGTCTTTTCCGAGTTATGCGAGGTTATTTTTTATGCAACCTGATTTTTTTTGTTAGTTTCCTTTACCCCACATTTACTTGTTCACATTTATGTGTATGTTATGGAACTAACATGGGAAAATCCTTGGCGTATAAATTTATTGCTCTTTACATTCTTGGGAACCTAACTCTTGGCGCAAGTGACATTATTAAAGTGATGATGTGACGATGATTGTAGGGGGAGTATAGATTAATATATTAGACAGTGCTGTGTGCACATATCTTTCACAGTACTTCCTTTGAATAAGTGATGGTTTTCGTTTTTAGAGAAAACTGAGTGTTGTCACGTTGATTGATTTGCCTTTCTTTTTACTCAGATGCTCTTGGATTCTTTGCTGGCTGGACGGAACATTCCAACAACTTTGCAGTCTTTGGCGTGTGTTGGGCAATATTCTGTTTTGGCATATGACAATATATATGAAGATATCACCAGCTACATATACCAAGTTTTTCAAGTAAGTGACAAGAGGTGCTATTCTTCATTAGATATCCAGCTAATTCTCTGTTTTCTGTTTAATTTTCTAATTGTTGATGTTAATATTTATAGGCGGAACCATCTGACAGTCAACTGCCTTGTGATCAGTCCTCTGGTTGTTGCAACTCTTGCAAGCTTAAGGCAAGTGGTGGAGAAAGAAACACTTTTGCTTCCCATTTATTATTTCTGAGAATATTCACTTTACTATTAGACCCAAAGTAGAACAAGTGTGACTGTTGGTAAATGCTTCTGCTCAACATTTGCAAGTTATTTGTGTACTTTGGAAGAAGTTCAGCACTTTCATGCTTTACTCCAGAATTTTTACGAATAATGCTGCCACATATAGAAAATGTGAATCACATTATTGTGAGGAATGATGCTATACCTTTATTAGCTATAGAAGGATGAGCTATATTCAGTTTTGACTTGTTGTCTTTGGCAGATATATGGGCTCAAAACACTTGTGAAAAGTTTCTTGCCTCGTCATGGTCAAGTCGTACGGAAGATCGATGACTTGCTAGACATTTTGAAGAAAACATTAAAATCACAAGGACACGATGGCATCAAGTCATGGTATATTCTTTTGGATAGTTATGCAAATCAATCATGTTGTACAGGCTCTTAACATGAAGCCGTCATTTTAATGAGCTTTCACAGTTCCATAATCAGTTTCTCTTGAAATTTGTAGCGATGACACAGGGGCTAATGTTAGACTGGCTGCTGCTAAAGCTGTTCTATTGCTTTCTAGGAAATGGGACTTTCATATTTCTCCTGAAATTTTCCGTCTTACCATTTTGATGGCAAAGGTAAAGTGACTTCCATCTTGCACAACAACCATACAATTTAGAAAACATTCTTGAATATTATCCTAATAATTTCTACTGCTTTTTTTCAATTTGTCTTTGTTAAGTGATGGTAAGTCATGAGTCGTCTGTTACAGTGGCTACGTACTGCATCCTACATTTTTGTCACTTATGAGAGTATCCATCCTTGCAGTTTCATATGGGAAGTATCCAAAAATAGCTCTCATTGTATAGGCTTAGGTGTATGGTAATTTATTTCTGAAAGAAAGGTGTTTATTGTAGTGTTAACTTTGTAACGGCAGTGAGGGCAGTCTGCCTTTAAATTGCTTTCTTTGATTTCATGTACTGGATATTTGTGCTTAGAAAGTTGTATTTACGTGGTTTATGATTGTCTTTTTGACCGTTTAATTTTGTCATCTGCTAGGATTCCAACGCCTTTATTACCAAGACTTTTCTCACCAAATTGCACAAGCTAGTGACCGAACATATGATACCCAGTCGATATGCATGTGCTTTTTCGTTTTCTGTGTCTACTCCTTGCAGAGATCTGCAAAATGATGTAACTTTCTCATACTCCTCTCTCAGAGTATTTTAGTTGTTTCAATCCTTTAGGTTCTCTGAGAAATTTCTTGTCTTTTTGTTCAGTCATTTAGATACATCAATGGATTCATCAACAATGCTACAAGAGAATCTCGAGCATGTCGGGATTTAGATCAAGGAGAATCACTCACTGATAGTCCAGCTTACATGATAGTGTTCCTAATTCATGTTCTTGCACATGACCCAGAGTTCCCTTCAGAAGACTGCAGGGAAGAGCATGTCTATGCTCGCTTTTGTGGGTAATTGCTTTGTTCTTACTATTTATGGTGGTTGGTTTCATTTTGAAGTTTTGTTCTCACTTATTTCCTCTGGCAGCCCTCTGTTCTCGGTCTTACAGGTGTTACTTAGTATAAAAAATAATGGTTATACAATCAAGGAAACCGCCCCTTTCTTGTTTTGTATCTTCCGTGCAATTAAAAGAGCTGAGGATGCTGTTGATTCTCGTAAAACGCCTGTAAGTGTGGAGTGATAGCACTGAATTATACATATGCTTCTTTCTCATTCATATACCTTATTATTTTATCCTCTGAACTGCAGAGGCTGCACATTCTAGCTGATATTGGTTACTCAGCTGTCAACATATTAAATAGTAATGTAGTCACGTCTCCACAAACCCCACGGTCAATTTTGCTGCCATCATCATTGTACAGTCTCACTAGCATAACGAATAACCAGGCAAGTCCTGCATTGTGTCAATAAACTCTACTTGTGACATGAACAAAAATTTATGATTTCGTGAATTCACTCCGCAGAATAAGGCTAAGTCTCTTGCCCAAAATGCCTTGAAACAAAGTTTCATTGAAAGAGTAGTTCATATATTCCAATCACAGAATTCCCTGGTATATCCACACTGCAACATTTTACTATCCTTCTACCATTTTGCCTGCTTAACTTTTCTAATCCTGTTTCTGCATACTTAAAAGCTCTCCAAGCATGATCGGAGGTGTCAAGAAGATAGCCTAGCAGTTGGCTCGGAAGATAAAATTTTACCTCCATTATTGGGCAATCAAATCGAAACCTCGATTACTGGTTCAACTGAAGCCAGCAAAAACAACACGAGGTGTAGCAGAAAGCGAACTCATCAGGGAGAACAAATTTCTTGTAACTCCAAATCTTTGAGAACAGTTGAGTCGGAAATTCCTATAAAGAAGCTAGAAAGACACAATACTCGTTCAAAGGAGAGTATCGACGCAAGTGTAAGCAATAAAATTACATCTTCCAAACACTCCGGGGTAGTATCTGCTTTAAAGGTAATTACATTATATATGTTAGATCTTTATATAACTATCCATATTTTCCTGTGATACCAGTTAATAATTGTCACAGGATATCAGCAACCACGGCGAAGCAATTATTGGGCAGCGGATTAAATTACTCTCTCCCGCAGATGGATGGTAGAAATTTCTTATACTCGACCAAATATATGTTGGAGCTTCTGTAATATATTTTTGTCCTTTTTTACCAGTTTCTATCCGGGCACTGTTGAAAAGTTTAACTCTAAAAGCAACTCTCATAAGGTATGCATGTGACATCGAAATCCTTATTCTACTTTTTCGTTGATGACTCTTGATCCATCCATCCCCATGAGTGTTGCCTTAATTCAGTAAGAAACTATTTATCAAATGCTATACTTTTTTAGTGCGGAATATTTCTTCACTGCAGATCCTTGGCATATGATGAGATGATTGACAAGACAATATGTATTGTCATTTAATTGTCCTTTGTGCTATATTCGGATGACACTGTATTCATGTAGACTTTAAACATGCTCTATTGAGTTCCTTCGGTTGAAACTCCGTAGTATGAAGGGGTCATTAGTATTTTTTCTTCAAATAACCACTTGATTCTATGTGCTGGTTATGGTCGAAGGTGGTCGTATAGAACTCGAATAGCGTACATCTTTGCGAACCTTTTGCTTTGGCCCCTTCTCTGCCTTCTTCCTGCTGCAGTCTGTGTCATGGCTTTTGTTTTGCTTTGTTGCAGATTATTTTCGATAATGGGGATGTTGAATTGGTTTGCTTGGATAGCGAGAGCTGGGAGACCCTGAGCCATGAATCCTTGCAGCAACAGGTACGTGGAATGCTATATGTGTAATCCATGATTCAAGTGCTACCACCTCGGAACCTAAAATGAACTTGACACCAGTACAATAGGTAACGATCTCTGTTTGAATTTTCGTTATCCAGGAAATATTGGGAAAGGAGACGGAATCGTTTGGTTCTCAGAATTGGTAGGTTAAGATCAACCAAATTTCTTTGAACTCCTGAATCTCTGATTGCATTTATCAACTTATAAGATTGATGGTTCTTTTGTTCCTTCCACTGGATATCATTGATTTTGTTGTTGACGCCCATTTCCCATGTCATCTTTAATGATTATGCGAAAATACTTTGCTTTCTGCAGCGTCCCTGGAATTAGTCATACACTTGCAAAGGCTAATGCCCAAAAGCAGAAAACGACAGCAAAGCACCAGAACAAAAAGTTGCCGACCAAATTGAATCCTCCAGCTGGTAAATTGTTGCAAACTTCTCAACTATGCTTTGCCCATTTCGTAAGGCTACTTGAGATATTTGTCTCGTTAGTGTCTGAGTCCATCCTGGTGGAAGCATAAACACATGCGGCTTCCTTTAACTATGTCTAGCTTTCACAATGAATGAGTCTTCCATAGTATGGAGAACATTATCGTCTCATAAGTGAAAAGAAATTTCAAATTTTGTTGACAATTTGTTATATGCTAAAGCTTTTCTTGATTGCTTTTGGATTTGATATCTAATCAAGACTCCCATGTTTCATAATGTCAGCAAACTCAAAGAAAGGAAATTCGGTTTCTGGAGAAGGATCAGTTTCAGAAGTGACCGACGCAAGCGACAATATTGTAAGCCTCCTCTCTTTTAAAACTCGGTAGTATAAGAGAAAGCCTTGCTTCTCTCTTTCTAACACTGCTAATATGACCACCACTCAATGATCATAATTCTAATCAGTAATCAGAATACTGTCTCTGATTAAAAAGCTGTTAATGTAATAGTTCAATTTTTCAGGGACTCAGAAGAAGTCGGAGACAGAGAACTTCTTAAGAAGATGATCATCTCTATAGCAAACGGAGTTCCTAAATTATGTTTATAAAATCACCTCGTACAAAATAATTTAACGAATCCATTGTCTAGAGTTAAAAGTGTTGATGACCCACAACCAAAGAAAAAGAGAAAAAGTTGTTCACTTTTTTGTTTCTCGACTTAGAAGGTCAATTAATTTTCATACGTATCTAAAGTTCAACCAAAATCTTCCTAATTTCCTCAAAAATTTATTTGTCTTCTTAGTTGGAAGTATTGTTGAAACTCAAAAATGGCAGTTAGATTGGTCGTGAAATTAGGTGCGAAATTTGACCTGAATTGAGCGTTTTGTGCAATGAGATTTGGCGTACCAACTGGAAGAGGTTATTTGCATGGCCGTTTGTCAGATCGATGACCTAACATAACACATCCTACGGTCCAGATCTTCTGACTGATCCCTCCACGTGTGTGGGTTTATTTATTTATCTTCCCTTTAAATAAAATTCAAAAACTATTTTTATTTTGTTTTCTTTCTTATATTCTTCGTTTTGTCTCTCTCTCCGCCTCCACAGTCCTCTCGACGTCTCCGCTAAAAAGGACCATTATACCCTTCACTCTTCTCTGTCCTCTCTGTCCTCCTCCTCCTCTCTAAATTGGAGCCTCGCGCTCGCTGCTCTTATTATTATTATTATTATTTATTTTTTTCTTATAATTGTTATCTCCGACGTCTTCTCCGGTTTCGTTTTGCTCCGATCACGGTATATTCCACTCTCTTCTCTTTCTTATGCTTCACATTCCCGATTATATTCTTCGAATGTTTGTTTCATGGAAGTGTGTTGTTCTCTCCTTTTTAGGCTTGATTAGTTTGTTCTAGCACTCGTCTTTTTTTCTCAGATCTTTTGAAACTTGAACTCGATTTTGTAATGTAGTTATACACACTTAGTTCTCGAGAGAGCTCTACTTAGCGAATGTGATTTTACTTTCGTGTAGCTCTTCTCTGTAATACTACAGCTATCGCGTGTATTTTAGAGTTGTTTTTATTTTGTGAAATTGATTTATGTTAATAATGTTGTTCAATTTGTGATGGGGTTTTGGTTTCAGGTGGAGGTGTTCATTAGCCATATATTTCTTCTTTTGTTTGGTGGGTTTAGTGAGAGATGATTCCTTATGCAGCTGGTGTTATTGTGCCTTTGGCTTTAACGCTTCTGGTTCAGAAATCTAAGAAAGATAAAAAAAGAGGTGTTGTTGTTGATGTTGGTGGTGAACAAGGTTACGCCATTAGGAATCACAGGTTTGCTGATCCTGTTACTTCCCATTGGGAAGATATCTCAACGCTTCCGCAGCTCTTTGAGATATCCTGTAATGCTCACAGCGACCAAGTTTTCCTTGGCACCCGGAAGCTGATCTCTAGAGATATTGAGACTAGTGATGATGGTAAAACATTTGAGAAGCTTCATTTGGGCGACTACGAGTGGCTCACTTTTGCCAAGACACTCGAAGCTGTCTGTGATTTCGCCTCTGGCCTTGTTCAGATTGGACACAAGACGGGAGAACGTGTTGCCATTTTCGCAGATACTAGAGAAGAGTGGTTCATTTCCCTACAGGTGATTTCCCATTTTTTGTTTCCTGTTTTCTCTGCCTCAATCCGAATGCACTGTTGGTACAGGTATGAAATATCCTGTGTGATTCAATGTTTCAGGGTTGCTTCAGGCGCAACGTCACTGTGGTAACTATCTATTCATCTTTGGGAGAGGAAGCTCTTTGTCACTCGCTGAATGAGGTACCCATTGCTTCTCTTCTCTGCTTTCTCTTTCATATGGCGTCTTATACATACAGTATGGTATGATTATGATATTCACATAGGGTAGAATGAGCTTTATGTTATCCTGTGGTTAAGAATTTTCATATTTGTGTAGGCTTTCCTTTTTTTATATTCATGATCTCCTTTCTTTTACTTTCCAGACAGAGGTCACAACTGTAATATGTGGTAACAAAGAACTGAAAAAGCTCATGGACATAGGCCACCAGCTTGAAACTGTGAAACGTGTGATTTGTATGGATGATGAGTTCCCATCTGATGTGAACAGTAATTGGATGGCAACTTCATTTGCTGATGTGAAGAAACTTGGGCACGAAAACCCTGTGGATCCGAACTTTCCCCTCTCAGCAGATGTTGCTGTTATAATGTACACCAGTGGAAGCACTGGACTTCCCAAGGTTAGAAGGTTTTCAAACAAAATATACTTTCACATCTGTTGTTTCAGAATAAGATTTCTTCCTATGGGTCTCAAAATTGTCGTATCAGTTATTTGTAACTGGTTGTGCAAAAATTTACTCATACTGATTTTCCCACTTCCCAAACTGTGTAGGGTGTTATGATGACACATGGCAATGTCCTAGCTACAGTTTCAGCAGTGATGACAATTGTTCCAGACCTTGGAAAGAGGGATATATACATGGCATATTTACCTTTGGCTCACATCCTTGAGTTAGCAGCTGAGGTATCTCAGAACTTTATTGTCCAATGATTTATTCACTTTCAGAGAATCTTAATACGGCCTGAAATCATTGTTGTAGAGCGTAATGGCTACTATTGGGAGTGCTATTGGATATGGTTCTCCCTTGACCCTTACGGATACGTCAAACAAGATAAAAAAGGGTACCAAAGGAGATGTCACTGCACTTAAGCCCACTATAATGACAGCTGTTCCAGCCATTCTTGATCGTGTCCGGGATGGTGTCCGCAAAAAGGTTCGTGCATGTTAGATACACATCCAAATTCTTTTGACTGGTTATCCTCTACGTAGCTTTTGCTCTACTAGTTGTTTAGATGACACCAGCCACCTCCCAGCAACCAAGATGCGCGAAATTGTCTCCATCCTCTTGTGAGTATAACCTTATAGTTAAATAACCACCGACTATTTATGATCATCAGGTTGACGCAAAGGGTGGATTGTCGAAAAAATTGTTTGACTTTGCATATGCTCGGCGATTATCTGCCATCAATGGAAGTTGGTTTGGAGCCTGGGGACTGGAAAAGCTTCTATGGGATCTGCTTGTGTTTGGTAAAATCCGTGCGGTCTTGGGAGGCAAAATCCGCTATTTGCTCTCTGGTGGTGCCCCTCTTTCTGGTGACACTCAGAGATTCATTAACATATGCGTTGGGTAAAAGCATCCTTGAATATCTCCTTGAGGCTCACTCATCTCCAACCTTCGATATTTATGTTTTTGTTCCTTTGCCGTTTCTATGATCTAACACTCTGATATTCCTCAGGGCTCCAATCGGCCAGGGATATGGGCTCACAGAGACTTGTGCTGGTGGAACCTTCTCTGAGTTCGATGACACATCCGTTGGTCGGGTGGGTGCTCCACTTCCTTGCTCCTTTGTAAAGGTAACCTCTTTACCTGATATGTCCACTCTTAATTCTTTGTTAGCTTTTAGTCCTTTATCAATTTGCATGCCGTAGTCTCTTATGATCATATATGCTTATATCTTGTTTCAGCTAGTAGACTGGCCGGAAGGCGGGTATCTAACCAATGACAAGCCAATGCCCCGTGGTGAAATTGTAATTGGTGGCTCAAATATCACGCTTGGGTATTTCAAAAATGAGGAGAAAACAGAAGAAGTGTACAAGGTAGCAATCAACATCATTCGTTTTGGCAATGTTGAAGAATTGGTTGGTTTGGCTTTACCTCTAACTGTTTTGTACACTTGGATGTTCAAAGGTTGATGAAAAGGGGATGCGGTGGTTCTATACAGGAGACATAGGGCGATTTCACCCTGATGGCTGTCTCGAGATAATAGACCGGAAAAAGGATATTGTGAAACTTCAGCATGGAGAATATGTCTCCTTGGGCAAAGTATAGTCTACTCAAAACCGAAACTTCTCTTTTATTTCACCTTTACTCAGTTCTCCAGATAAGCTTATTAACAGACTCTTTTTTTTCCGCAGGTGGAAGCTGCTCTAAGTATAAGTCCCTATGTTGAAAACATAATGGTTCATGCTGATTCATTCTACAGTTACTGTGTGGCCCTTGTGGTCGCGTCCCAACAAACACTTGAAGGTTGGGCTTCAAAGCAAGGAATAGACTTTGCCAACTTCGACGAACTGTGCGGGAAAGAAGAAGCCGTGAAAGAAGTGTATGCGTCTCTTGTCAAGGTATGTTCATTGCTACCCAGCGATTTGAGTCCCCTCTGAAAGTTCCTTTTATGAATATACAATATATATGTGTGTTTGCAGTCGGGTAAACAATCGAGATTGGAGAAGTTTGAGATACCAGCAAAGATCAAATTGTTGGGATCTCCATGGACGCCAGAGTCGGGCTTAGTCACAGCAGCACTAAAGCTTAAAAGAGATGTAATTAGGAGGGAATTCTCAGAAGATCTCACAAAGTTATATGCCTAAACTTTCTTATTCCGCTTACTCTACTTTGTGTGTTCCATAGACACAGCAGGATGCACAAAACTTGTTTCTGTTTTACAGTTGTGTCTCCAACAATCTTTTAGGCTTTGGGACCAAAGTCTTTACAACTTAATGGGCCTTTTTATCAAACCAAGTCATAAATTAATCTCTGTAATTAAGCCAGTACAGATAAGTAGTAGTATAATAATTGTAGCTTAGTTATTTTTTTGGGGACTCGAGATAAACGACAAGAGGAAAGAGGCTATTAATTGAAATTAGAAGTGAAAATAAAGTAATCTTACCAACTGCCCCAACAATTAAGAAAAGATAAATTGGAGCGTAGGAGTTAATAAATTACTCGGTATTGAGATTAATACTAGTGTGTAAAATTAATGAATTGTATTTTCTATTTAAAAGAGTTAAAAAAAGTAAAGTAAAGTAAAGTAGGAAGCCGAAGAGATTCAATCTCAGCCGTCGGATAAATTGTGTATCTCACTGATTTTGTCAGTGAGAAGTGAGTGAGAGAGTGAGAGAATTGACCAGCGTCAGCGAGACGCGTGAGAGAGAGCCTCTTTTAAGAAAATAGTCCCGTTATTATTAACATAACCTTTTCCGTTAGTACTTTTAGCTTAAACTATTACAACAACATCCTTAAATTCAAAAGCTGCTTTCGTAATTAATTGTTTCCTAAATTATTGTCAATAATGTATATTCGCGGGCCGTAATTAATTTTTAAATTTTTTCCTAAATTATTGTCAATAATTTTTTCGTAATTATTTTTTTTCCTAAATTACACATAGGTTTTTAATGTCAACAACAATTCAAATTTACGAAAAATACGTTTTACTACTATCTTACATTTTTATTATAATAGAAATTCCATTATAAAAAATATTAAAAATAAAAGCTGAAAAGTTTTAAATGTTTGAGACTTTGAGTTCACAGCTCCACATACAGAATATCACATGCTCTCTCTCTCTCTGTCTCTCTCTCTCTTTCTATCTTTTGAATTAAAGAAGAAAAAATGTTTTTTTTTTTAAAGATTAGAAAATTAAAAATAGCAAAAAACAAGATAAAGAGAATTCTCTATCCTTCTCTCTCTCTCTTTCTGCCTTGTCGCTGTTAGTAATCGTAATAGTGTTTCCAGGCACAGTAGAAGGAGAAGAAAACTTTCTTCTTTTGTCTGTTTAATCGCTGATTCTTTTCTTTCTTTTTCCATTGGGGCATTTTCGGATCTCAAAGCTCTTCAGATATCAGACAAAAAGGTATTTAAAATTCATAATATTCTCTTCCTTTGTTAGTTCATCTCTCCTTAAACCAACTTTGTGTTTCTCAAATGTACCAAAGTTTGGATTTTTTTTTTGTGTTTTACCTCTCAACCTTGTTTATTGCAGGTTTTTTTGAAGATTAAGACTTTACTTACTCAACACTGTTGTATTACCTGTCGTATCTATTTGATTCTCTTGGATTTGGTAGATTTCAAACTCATTGTTCCATTTTTTGATAAATGAATGAAGCATTTGAGTTTCAAATTTAAAGTTTTGAGCTTTCTACTTACTTCGTCTTGTAGCTTTTTCTCTACCGTTGTTTTTTGTTTGTTTTTGATTATGGAAACGGACATCTGGAACCAACAAATGCACATTTGTTACAATAAAGACAAAATCAGTTTTCTAATAATTTAGTGTGTGTGTTAAATGATTTATTCAAGATTTTTCTCTTATCTTGCATGTTTGGTGATTGGTCTCAGTTTTCTTCATCTTGAAGTTTTTGTTCTTCTTTGACTTTGTTTGTTTATGTAACTTTCAGCATTTTTAAAGAATCCAATGTCTGTGCTCTCTCTCTCTCTCTCTCTCTTTCAGATCCTGAGTCTAGTGTTGTTATGTGCTGATTGAATATACTGTTGTTGTGGTCTTGGGAACCAGAAATGGAGAAACGGAAGAGAGAATCATCTGAGATAAGCTTTGGTGAATCAGAGTCAGTGTCTTCACTATCTGAGAAGGATTCTCAAATTCATGTAAGATAAAAAAGAACAGAGATCTTGCTTCTCTTTTTTTCTTTCTTTTCTTGATGTTATGTTTTTTGTATCTAAAAGATTATTGTGATGACTGATGTTTTTATCAAGCCTGAGAGCACAATGGAGTCTCATGATGATGAGATACAATCATCAACGGTTTCTTTGGAAGAAGAAACTGAAAATGAGGATTTGAAAGATAGTATAAGGACTTTGACTGAGAAACTTTCAGCTGCTCTTGCGAATGTAAGTGCTAAAGATGATCTGGTGAAGCAACATGTCAAAGTCGCTGAAGAAGCTGTCGCTGGTAAAAACAATTTTTTTTTCTTCTGCATTTTGATTATGATTCTGTGAGTTCTTTTTTATTTTTTAATCTTGGTGAATATATGCTATTGTGAAGGGTGGGAGAAAGCTGAGAATGAAGTGGTTGAGTTGAAGGAGAAGCTTGAGGCTGCTGATGATAAGAATAGAGTGTTGGAAGATAGAGTAAGCCATCTTGATGGAGCTTTAAAGGAGTGCGTTAGACAGTTAAGGCAAGCAAGAGATGAACAAGAGCACCTAATTCAAGACGCAGTGATCGAGCGAACCAAGGAGTTGCAGTCGTCTAAAACCAGCCTTGAGAACCAGATTCTTGAAGCTGCTACCAAGTCTGAGGAACTTAGCCAAATGGCGGAATCCGTGGCGAAAGAAAACGTGGTGCTGCGACATGAGCTTCTTGCACGATGCGAAGAGCTAGAGATCAGAACCATTGAGAGGGATTTAAGCACCCAGGCAGCTGAAACCGCAAGCAAGCAGCAGTTAGATAGCATTAGGAAAGTGGCAAAACTCGAGGCTGAGTGCAGGAAGCTTCGTATGTTGGCTAAATCATCAGCTTCGTTTAACGATCATCCATCTATAGATAGTCATTCTGATGGAGGGGAGAGAATGGATGTAAGTTGCTCTGATTCATGGGCATCATCCACATTGATTGAAAAGAGAAGCCTTCAGGGCACTTCCTCTTCCATTGAACTTGATCTCATGGGTGATTTCCTTGAGATGGAACGTCTTGTAGCATTGCCCGAGACACCAGATGAGAACGGTAAGAGTGGACCTGAATCAGTAACAGAAGAGGCTGTTGTTCACTCAGAGAACTCGTTGGTTGCTGAAATAGAAGTATTGACTTCTCGAACTAAGGAACTTGAAGAGAAAGTGAAGAAGCTAGAAGCGGAGAAAAATGAGCTCGAAAGTGAAGTTAAATGTAACAGAGAAGAGGCTGTTGTTCACGCAGAGAAGTTGTTGATTGCTGAAATAGAAGTTTTGACTTCTCGAACTAAGGAACTTGAAGTGAAACTGGAGAAGATAGAAGCGGAGAAAGATGAGCTCGAAAGTGAAGTTAAAAGTAATAGAGAAGAGGCTGTTGCTCACTTAGAGAAATCTTTGGCTGCTGAAATAGAAGTATTGACTTGCCGCATTAAGCAACTTGAAGAAAAGTTAGAGAAGTTGGAAGCAGAGAAAGATGAACTCGAAAGTGAAGTTAAAGGTAACAGAGAAGTGGAGACCACACTGAGATTTGAGCTCAAAGCTATTGCCTGTGATAAAACGGAGCTGTATGATAAGTTGGAGAGGATGGAGGCTGAGAAAGCTGAGTTGCAAATATCTTTTGACATAATCAAAGATAAGTATAAAGAATCTCAAGTTTGTCTGCAAGAAATTGAGACGAAGCTGGAGGAGATACAAACGGAGATGAAACTTGTTAACGAACTAAAAGCAGAAGTTGAATCTCAAATCATCGCATTGGAAGCAGAGGTAAATACTAAAGCCGCGAAGATTGATTCATTGGAAGAAGACATGAGAAAGGAGAGGTTTGCTTCTGATGAGCTTAGGAGAAAATGTGAGGTTCTTGAAGAAGAAGTCTCTCTCTATCAAGAGAACGCCATCAAGAGGGAAAATATAGAACCCAAGATCAAACAGGTCTGTCTCCAAACTTTGGCTATGTGGTTTCATCACAATCCTTTTCTTCCACTAAAACTTGATTATATATTGTGTAGGAAGACATAGAAACAGCTGCAGGGAAACTTGCGAATTGTCAGAAAACAATAGCTTCACTTGGGAAACAGCTGCAGTCTCTTGCAACACTTGAAGATTTCTTAACCGATACACCGAGTATTACAATGGCTGCAAACGGTGTATGCAGCAGCAGCAGCAACTCAGAGAGCTGGAAGGTTCACAAGAACGAAACTTTCCTGACGAGAAATCATCCGGAGTCCATCAAACCAATCAAAGAAACATCACCTTCCGCTGCTGCTGTTGTTTCAGTGCCAGTTTCATCAAACCGAGGGAGTTCTGAGAAGAATCGCAATGGGTTTGCAACAGTATTCACAAGAAGTAAAGATGGGATACATCTAGCGATTTAGCATAACTTTGGCAGTAGGCAGAGAGACTATCTCTTAGGTTTTAAAGAGATCTGTTTTGAATGGTTTTAGAAGATCACTCTAGAGTATGCAGGGGATAATGTTTCTAAAGATTTCAGTTTTCTAAAAGTTGTTCTAGTAATTTTCGATGTCATGTTGTTATGAATCAGAGTTCAGAGAACCATGTAAAGACTAAAAAGAAGAGAAGCCACCATCATAGGTATAAGAGAGTAAGATCAAAGACTTGCATAAAAAGATAAAGGGCTTACATGCCCCAGGAGATGGATATACAAATTATACATAATGGCAATAGATCAAAACATAAAAGAAAAAGCGGTTATATAATACAAAGCATGATTATTCATTACTACTAAAGTAACTTATACAAGAAGTTATTATGATGATCAAATTTGTAAGTGTTGCAAGAGACCCTCTACTTGAACTCGATCTCTCTTGGCTTTGGCTTTAGCTATCTTTGCATTACGTTTAGCCGTCAAAGCTTCGTTCATCATATACTTCAAAAGCCCCGGTTGATCTACGACAAAATACTCGTGTCCAAACTCCAACTGACCAGGCCCTGTAAATTTTTTAAAGCCATAAGAACGAAGCTTGGAGAGAAACCATGAGAAGCTTCTACCAAATTCAACACATGTCGGCATAATCTTTCTGCGAAACTCTCTCACGTTCCAGATGATGAAACTGTCGTAGCTTTTGCTCCACGAGATGATGGAGTCCGAGGAAGGATCATTAACAACCTCATAGACTCTGATGTAGAACGGAGACAATCCCCTTGGAAATTTCTGAACCATCCTTCCAAGTCACCAAAAATTGTTTTCTAGGTTTCCAGACGAGAGGGGTCGCATTATTTATAGAGAGATGAGCTATAGAATCAATTGACGGTTTAGATAAAAAGTTACAAAGTTTCCTTTTTTCTTTTTCCTTTTCCAATTTTATTTCCATTTCTCGAGTTGATTTACGAATATAAATAAGTTAACTTGTTTAGAAGAAGCATCCGAGGTTCTATGGTGTAGTGGTTAGCACTCTGGACTTTGAATCCAGCGACCTGGGTTCGACTCCCGGTAGGACCTCTTTGCTTCAATTTTTTTTTTTGGTTTTGAAAAACTGCTTTTCAAAATTAACCCTATCACACACACTCTCCCCCACTTCTTCTTGTTGTTTCTGTCGCCGAACGCAGCGAAAACCCTCAGACAGAGCAGAGAGGAGAATGAGCAAAATCGAGAGCTTCGACGATTTCGTAAAGGTACATGGGATACTATTGGCGGCTTCGGGTTTGCCGCCGAAGCTTTACCCACGCCTCTTCCAGAAGCTTGCTTCCGATACTTTAGACGGCGGCGCTTACTTCCAAATCGAATCCTCCGATGATGATAGGCGACGGAGGCTTCTCCTCACTTCCGATTCTATGCCTAAAGATTCTGACGTCTTCCTTGTCGATCACGCCTGGACTTTTCGCCTTCCCGATGCCTGTAAGCAGGTAACTAACGCCACTTTCACTCTCTCACTCTTTACACAATTTCGAAACTAATTTGTTGAAATTAGAGTTCTGAGAGTCTAATTAGAGTTCTTTTGTTTACTTCAGCTTAAGGAAGTTCCGGGATTGGCTGAGAGGATGGCTTCTTTGATGAGTGTTGACATTGATGTAGAGGCTGGAGAAGAGGAAGTTGCTGAGGAACTCTCCGTTGATCAGATTATAGAAAATGAAATACGTTATGCAGCAGATGAAGGATATGACTCTCTAAGATGGTTGGAGTTGGAGGCCCTTGGAATTGTTGATGACTCATTGCTCTCCCTGCATTTGCCTAGTCAATTTCAGGCATGTCTTTACATCTTTCTTCTCCTTCCTTCAATACATCATGCTGGACTTTAGCTCAGATGTCTTATTTTTAGACTTGCATAGACAACTTGAAATAATATATATCATGCGTGAATTCAATTAGATTCTAAAACTTCTTCAATTTGTTGCTGCGAAATGTTTTGGTAGGATTTAGTGGCGCTTAGTCTTATCGGGAACAAAATCAAGAGTGCGGATGTGGTTATAGAAGAGGTTACGAAGTTTAAGAATCTGAAGGCTTTGTGGCTGAATGACAATCCTGTTCTGCAGAAGAGGTAAACATGCATTTACTAAACATATGGATGCGTGGGGATAATATTGATTTCTCATGTATTGAATTTGCTTTTCAGTGAATGTCAGATGGCTGACGAAATACTGCAAGGCTGTCCGAGTCTTGAAATCTACAACTCGTGTTTTACTCCTAATTATGGGTTATGGGCACTTGGTTTCTGTGGAGATATTTTTGGGAAGGATAATCCTGGTTGTGTTCAGCAAGACCAACCCTTGTGCAATGTCACCTCACTTGACCTTTCAAACCGGTCAATACACAATCTAGTCAATAAGGCCAGTTTTTTCCCCTTACTTTCTTTAGAGAGGCAGGGTGTGCAGTTTTTTGACTGAATAAACAAACGAACATATATGTCTCCATTTTGCATCTTATAGACCTCTAGATATTTAAGTATCTGATTTGTCTGCCTTTATTACTTTCTTCATTTTCAGGCATTTCATGTGCACGAGATGCCAAAACTATCACATTTAAATATCCGTGGAAACCCATTGGATCAGAATTCGGTTGGAGAACTATTTGAAGTCTTGCAGCTCTTCCCTTCTCTGTCTTCCTTAGAAGTAATTGTTGCAAGTTTTCCTTACGTATTCAGATACAAATTGAGGTTACCATACAATGTTAACTAAAGTATATTTATGCAGAGATGTGCTCACATGCTACTTCTTGTTTGTAGGTTGACATACCTGGACCTCTTGGAGACAATGCTCTAGAGATTCTTGAAGCTCTGTCAAAACTTTCTTTGTTAAATGGCGTTGATACAGCTAAAATACTTGAAAATGGAAAGCTTGTTATTGATGCAATGCTCCAACCACGCATTCCTGAGCCAAATCCTGATGATACTCTTGTTGATCGTGTTCTCGGTGCAATGTGGTTGTATGCGATGAATTATCGCCTTGCGGATGAGGAAAAGCTTGATGAAAGTTCTTTGTGGTATGCAATTTTTCTGTTTGTTTGCTATATTAGAATTAGTGCAGTGGATTTGCTTGATATAATAAACGGCTGGTTGCATTTACCAATTAAACTATCATATCATTTTTCATTCAAATAGATAAAATACAGGATGGAATTTGAAGCAAGATATATTTAGTGATATATGTGACATTCTAGTCCAATGACTGAAAGCTGTAGGATTTACCACTCTTTATATATCAGAATGACCATTTTCACTTTTGAAGTGTATTCCCATCCCTAATCCTTTGTTTGATAGGGAAAGGTCTCTTTATGTGTGATTTTGTATTGGGAATGAACATTTGATGCTAGTTTACAATCTACATCTTAAAAGGTTAAAAATAAGAGTTTATGGACAGTCTTGTATGCAGTTCTTAGGCACTTAATATTTGGATGTTGATGAGTGTGAGTGGCGCAATGATATCACTTTTGCAGGTATGTGATGGATGAATTGGGTTCAGCTTTGAGGCATTGCGATGAACCGAATTTCAAAGTGGCTCCTTTCCTTTTCATGCCTTCTGGGAAACTAGACTCTGCTGTGAGGTAGAAATTTTTCTGCACTGCTCCATCTACTTCTTGAATTCATATCATGTGTGCTGTAAGTAAACACATATTATGTGGTATAGTTTAAGTGTAATGTGGATTGACATGGGATTCTTGATCAGGGCTCACGTGTCATGTATGCAAATATTTTCAACAATGTTACTTTTTATGTCTCGGACATATGCTTATGTTTATTTGGTTTTGTATGTTCCAGCTATTCGGTAATGTGGCCTATAAAAAGTCTTCAAAAAGGTGATGAGTGCACTCGTGATTTTCTATCTGGTATTGGAGAGGACAAACAGCGGTCTGCCAGGCTCACAGCCTGGTTTCAAACTCCTGAGAACTATTTTATTCATGTACTTCCTCGGTGTCCACTTTAGCTTTCTCTTCATTAACAGACTTCCTGTTCTCTCATTTCCTTCCAAGATTTTTGTTAATTAACAGATTCTCTGTTATTGATTTCCTAGGAGTTTGAGAAATACCAACAGAAACTGCAGGCTAAAGCTTTTGATTCATTACCTTCCAATCTTTCAATTTCCCGAAGCATACGGCATAGTGATGGGTCTCCTTTACTTGTATACACGGATCTACCTCAAGTTGAAGAATTTTTGACACGCCCAGAATTTGTGATCAGTAAGTGATTTGATCCAGTTTTCATAATATATCCTTAGTTCTCATTTAGGAACTCCTTATTAGATGCATAAACAATGCAACTTTTAACTTACCACAACTGTCCCAACTTTTTAAATATCTTTAGTTTTATAGATAATGGAGTAAATTCAGCTTAATATCATAAAAGCTGTTTCATGCATTAGGCAAATCAGGGTTTTTCTTTGTGTTTTCTGAGTTGTGTTGCCTGCCTGCTTGCAGCAAATGAACCTAAAGATGCAGACATATTATGGACGAGTGTACAGGTGGATGAGGAGCTTAAGAAAGAGGTGGGAATAACAGATGACCAATACATA
>NC_025700.1:21376819-21395437 GCF_000633955.1 Camelina sativa | reverse complement strand
GATTCTCTGTTATTGATTTCCTAGGAGTTTGAGAAATACCAACAGAAACTGCAGGCTAAAGCTTTTGATTCATTACCTTCCAATCTTTCAATTTCCCGAAGCATACGGCATAGTGATGGGTCTCCTTTACTTGTATACACGGATCTACCTCAAGTTGAAGAATTTTTGACACGCCCAGAATTTGTGATCAGTAAGTGATTTGATCCAGTTTTCATAATATATCCTTAGTTCTCATTTAGGAACTCCTTATTAGATGCATAAACAATGCAACTTTTAACTTACCACAACTGTCCCAACTTTTTAAATATCTTTAGTTTTATAGATAATGGAGTAAATTCAGCTTAATATCATAAAAGCTGTTTCATGCATTAGGCAAATCAGGGTTTTTCTTTGTGTTTTCTGAGTTGTGTTGCCTGCCTGCTTGCAGCAAATGAACCTAAAGATGCAGACATATTATGGACGAGTGTACAGGTGGATGAGGAGCTTAAGAAAGAGGTGGGAATAACAGATGACCAATACATAAATCAGTTTCCCTTTGAGGCGTGTCTTGTTATGAAGCATCATCTTGCAGAGACTATTCAAATGGTATATTATGAAGCATCAGCAAACTATGCCCTTAGATTATCATAGCAACGTTAGTAACATGTTAATGAAATCTCTATGTCTTGCTGTACAGGGTTATGGATCTCCAAAATGGTTACAGCCTACTTATAATCTTGAAACTCAGTTGTCCCAGTTTATTGGGGACTATTGTGTCCGCAAACGTGATCAGATGAACAATTTGTGGATCTTGAAACCATGGAACATGGCACGGACAATCGATACAAGTATAACAGATAACTTATCTGCTATCATCCGCATGATGGAAACCGGACCCAAGATCTGCCAGAAGTACATAGAGCATCCTGCTTTGTTCAAGGGGAAGAAGTTTGATCTGCGATATATTGTCCTAGTGCGAAGTATTGACCCGCTGGAGATTTACCTAACAGAGATTTTTTGGGTAATGCTTATGTTCTTTCTCTTCATCACAGCCAATTGAAGTGATTATTCAGTCATTTTGAATAAACAACATATGGGCCATTCCTATTTGTTTGATTTCAGGTTAGGTTGTCTAACAACCCATATTCATTGGAAAAGCATAGTTTCTTTGAATATGAAACTCACTTCACCGTCATGGTATATTTCTTATTAACATTCATTTTACATAATGATTCAGTTCTGATAAAGATTGCAACATCATATATAACAAAAATCACGTTTTTTTCCGATGTCCTTTCTCTGATGCGTTTGCAGAACTATGGTGGTCGGACGTTGAATCACAAACCCACAGCAGAGTTTGTGAGAGAATTTGAACAAGAACATAACGGTAGATATACACGGCATTTGGGTTTCCTTCATATATATATATCTTTCTGTACTTCATTATATCAATAACACATTTCAACTCTCAATAGTTAAATGGATGAATATCCATGAGAAGGTGAAGCAAGTGATACGGGAAGTGTTTGAGGCGGCAGCTCTCACGCATCCAGAGATGCAGTCCCCCAAATCTAGAGCCATTTACGGAGTAGATGTAATGCTCGATAGCTCATTCGAGCCAAAAATCTTGGAGGTTTGTCACTTAAATTAACTGACATATAATTGTTTGCTTCAGAACAAACTCTTGGAAAACTGGAAGTTCTCTTATTAATGATTGTTTATGGTACGCAGGTTACATATTGTCCTGATTGTATGCGGGCTTGCAAATACGACATGGGGACCATGGATGGAAAAGGCATTGTTAAAGGCGGAGATTTCTTCAATTATGTATTCGGGTGCCTCTTCTTGGACGAGACTGCGCACGTAACTCCCTTGTAAGCTCAATAGCATGAGAAGAGTGACGGTTTAGTTCAAAACTAGAATTGTTGTTTTATTTATAGACATGTCGTTTATTAGTTATGCACCATTAGAGATTGAGAGTTTTGCTTTGTAATGTACGGTTTTTTGCAAGTTGCATTGAACTTTTTGTATTATTATATTATAGAATAATTTAGTTATATATCAAAAAAAATCTAAGGCACAGGCTCTGCCCCTTCTCCCCACCAAATCATTGTATTGGGGGAAAAAATCAAAATTATCTTTGGACAACAAATCCGACCAAAAGGATTTAGGGGGTTTCTTCTTTCTCTCCACTAAGGTCTTCCTTCATCTTTATTGAAGCAACGACTTTGTGTATGATGCTCTTAAGGGCGGGTGCGCTAACAGAACACTTGTTATCCTCAAAGCATGACTTGCCTTGTTCAGCTGCACTGCAAAGCTGTGGATCCAAAGGAACTTTCCCAAGAAACGGCACTCCCATTTCCTGACACATTCTCTCTGCACCGCCTCCGCTGGTGTCAAACACTTGGCTGCAAGCCACAACATCGAGAAGCTTTGGAGCATTCTCTCTTATGTAAGAGATCATGTCTTGGGTCACGTCGATGGAGGAGCCGGTCTCAGTTGCTAGCTTCATGAACTTGAAATCCGTCAACCGTTGAGATAAACAACTCATGTTCTCTACCACTCCTAGGACAGGGACACCGACTTTTGCAAGAAAGTTGACTCCTTTTCTGACATCAATCATGGAGACTTCCTGAGGGGTGGTGACAATGATAGCACCGTCGATCCCCGTATGTACAAGGCTCTGGATGGTGGTGATGTTTTCGTCAGAGGTTCCTGGTGGGGTATCAACGACAAGGAAATCGAGCTCTCCCCAGTAAACGTCTTTTAAAAACTGTTTGATGAGACTGTTCTTGCGTGGACCTCTCCAGATGGCAGGCTCATCAGATTCTTCGGTGGAGACAATGAGACCTATGGACATGGCAGCGAGGTTTTCATCGACATAAGCAGGAGACCATCCAAAGTTGCTCTGGTGAACGTCATGCGCTTCAAGGCCCAACATTTTAGGGATGCTTGGCCCGCATATATCTGTATCCATGAGGCCTACTTGATAGTCCATGCCTGCCAGGGCATACGAAAGCTGAGCTGAGAAAGTGCTCTTACCAACCCCTCCTTTGCAAGAGCATACCAGAATCTTATGCTTCACAGTTGCCATTCTTTCAGCTATAGCAACCAAATCTGAAAATTAAGAAAACAAACAAAACGTGACACAGACGTTAACATATCATACAATTTTTCTAATGTGTTACAAGTAATTGTCACAAGGTGTGTAATGTGGGTTGTATTACCTGGGTCAGGTCCCTTAGGAGCAGTGGAACATATTTGTCCACATATTTGCTGATTAGGGCAACCTGCGTCAAGAATCTGAAAATCCAGCAGTTTCCGATTGGGGACCTGGGCAACCTACATTATTCACCAGCAGCAAAACAATCAGTTAGGTTAATTACGGCCACAAAGAATATATAAAAGTAATTAAAAGACCCACTATAATATATATACTTAATGATGATGAGCTGAAAGCAAAAAAAAAACTGAAACACATGGATTGATTTTGCTTACCCTCGTTGGCGTTCTCCATGTCGACTTGTGATAGGTTCATAACGAATCCCTAGAGAATTAACAGCGATGGGGTTTTAGATTTTAGAAAGACCAACGAACGACGAACTCGTGGGTTTAGGAGGAGGTCGACGACAATGAGATATTTATAGCAATCGGTTACGTGTGTGAGTTGTGCGGCCTATCAAATACCCAAACTCAGGCCCATTAAAAGGCCCACAAAAATAATGGGAAGAATCAGATTTAAGCCCAAAGCCCCAAACTATTATTACCCTTCGCTTTCCATTTTTATTTACGGTTTTTGGGATACATATGACGAACACGGCGGCGACATCGGAGGCGAAGATGGCGACGGAGACACCGAAGATAGTGTGGAACGAAGGGAAACGGAGATTCGAGACGGAGGATCACGAAGCTTACATAGAGTACAAGATGAGAAACAACGGCAAAGTGATGGATCTGGTCCATACCTACGTTCCTTCCTCCAAACGAGGATTAGGTTTAGCTTCTCATCTCTGCGTCGCTGCTTTCGAACACGCCTCCTCTCACTCCATCTCCGTCGTCCCTTCCTGCTCCTACGTTTCGGTACGTTAATTTTAGAAATCTATTCGAAATTTTTTGATTTTGAAGTTTGAATTCGTGAGTTTTTTTTGGTGTGTGATTGGATTTTGCAGGATACGTTTCTTCCTCGAAACCAGTCTTGGAAGCCTCTGGTTCACTCGGAGGATCTCAAGTCTAGCATCTGAAGAGTGAAGACCTACACTCCCGTCTCATTGTTTGCTCTGTAATAAATTAAGTAATGTCTCTAACTAAAATGTCCAATAATAATAATCGTTGATTGTGTATCTTGAAACATCTTTGTAATCAAAATCAGAGCAACTGAAGTATTTATGAATCCTAAAAGCTTTCACTTATCGAAAGTGTAGTTTATTATTATTTTGGTGTATTCAAAAATCAAGATTAGAACATGAAATTAAATTAAGATACTATTACTTGTCCCCTTACTTAGAATTGTTGTCGGAAAAGGAATAAAAGAAGAAGAAAGCGTTATCACACCATTATTATTGCACTCGGTTCATACTTATATCACCATTATTATTGCACTCGGTTAATACAAAACAATCACCAGAGTCTTGGAAAAAAAAGATAACACATCCCTTTATATATATATATATCACATGCACCAAACCAATCATTGTATGACTTCCGTAAATGCCAAAACCTTATTTGTGGAATTCGATAACAGAATACGAATAAGCAAGACAACATATGATTTCACATCGAACAAAACCTGAGGCAAACGCTAAACTCTCGAACTGCGAAAGAGATCTCTCTTTACCACCCGAGCATTGTGTTAACATCAACAAGTCCATCCCCAACACAGTGTTACAGGAAAAATCATTACGCTTTGGTTCCATTGGTGTAATCATCTCTACGATGATCACTTTCCCTTTTTCTGGTAGACTTTTCCAACAATTTTTCAGAATCTTTATACAATGTTCGTCCGCCCAATCATGTAGTATCCACTGTTAATAATTTAATGGACCAATTTATTTCGAAATACAATAGAGATAAATTTATTTTATCTACGTATGTATACGAAATATATTTGTAAAGTTACTTTCATAAAGATGGCATCTCCCTTTGGAACTTCTATAAACATGTCTCCGGAGCTATGCTCGACTCCTACAATTAGTATAATCAAACAAAACAAAAAGGTAAGGTTTAGGAGGTGTATTAGTTAATAAAACTAGCACACACCAAAGACCAAACATACTAGAGTAGTTAATTTTGTACCTGGATAAAAAGGAGCATGCGTTAAAACCTGAGCTAAGTCGAAATTAACACCCTTGATATGAGGATACTTCGAAGTGATGATACCCAATATGGTGCCAACTCCTCCTCCTACATCCACTAAAGTGTTAACATCTTTAAATCCTCTGTAAAACTCTAGAACTTTGTTCAGACCATAGTGGACGATTCCGCCATCGCCAGGCTAAACAGCTCAGCGAATTGCCCATCCGAATTAATGTATTCGAATATTTTCATGCCGTGGGCAGAGCTGAATGCATCTTTTCCTTCTAGTATCACATCCTTGAGATTTGTCCTATGAAATATTTTATATAAAAAAAATAATCTTTAAGTACTTTGTCAATTACTACGATATAAGTTCATGTATTAGTGTACGTAAATTGGTTTGATTAGTTGGTTTATAACTGGTTTAATGTTATTAACGATCAACAACTGATTTTAATTTTTGAATAGTAGAAGAAGCACTTACCAAGTCTTCAAAATGACTTGGCTATGGAGTAAAAAGAACAAAGACGAGAAAGAACCAGAGCCATCACTATCTTTCAAGAAAAACTTGCAAATCGGTTCGGCTGCATATACTCTCTCGATCTTTCCGGTTTGACCATTTTCTTTCCTTTCAACCATACCGCACTTCAAAATGGAGTGGCTGGCGAGTAACCGCAGCATCCGGTCCAGCAACATGGGCGCCTCCGGTTTATTGGGTTTGGTTGGGAGACTAACTGCTATCTCAGACGGTGAGAGCCATGTGCCGGTTCTTGCAGCAGCGATCGTGTCGATGACACCAAGCTCCAAGGCAGCTTTGAGAACCATGGGGAAAGCCACAGTATTCACGATGGTCTCTGCTTGCAAGCTCACCATTTTCTCGTCCACTTCTTGTTCTTCTTTGGCTAGAACCCGTTTTGGGCAAGTGGTCAAGTGTTCTTGAAGATTGTTTGTCATAACTGTTGATTGTTGAAGAAGATAAGGTAGAGTTTGGTTGGAGAGTGTGGTTTTAACACTCACACTTGGTGCCATTTTTATAAGTAGAAATCTCAAGCCAAGTTGATCCACTTTTATTGGTAACCCAACCAGTGGCCCATGATTAATAGATGTTCTAAAATTTTCTATTATACATACGGGGGATGGGACGAAAGGATAAGGGTTCATGTAGGCATGTACGTAGTTGACTCGCCATTTGTTATTGTTAGTTGTTATTGTTGATAATCATACATAAATAAATAGCTAGATAGATAAACAAAGGTTTGAGTTACACTTGATACTTGGTGCCATGCAGTAAAACGCGTGTAGTCTAATGAAGACGCATCGACCCTCTTATTCTTTCACCCAAAAAAAAAGAAGCTAAAATAGTCAGTAATGGAACCGGAGTTTATTGATTGTCTAGTACGTACGTATATCGGTTTGTATTGCAGCTTGTCATAATATATGTTTAAACATATACTAGAGTATGGTGACGTTATATGGTTTACCTGCTAGTGGGATCAAAACAGTATATAATTATTGTATGACATGATCGATCATTAAAAAGAAATATCTCAGGTGATTTAATTAAGAGGATCCGGTGGTCCACCAAAACCACGTGAATCATGCATGATTCAGGATATCACCTTTTTATTCCATTCGGGAAATCATTTTACGGAACCACCAACTAATAATTGATGTTTTCAAAATTTTAACCAAAAAGAAAAAAAAAGAAAAAAAAATGATTGATCGTACTTTGGAGTATAAATATTCATCGATTGTTCTGTATATCGGACATCATTGTTATATGGTATATATGGAACAAAGACCATATTATCATGCTAAACAAGAAGAAAACGTACGTGAGAGAGAAAGAGATGAAAAATAAAAACAAATATATCTTTGTAATCTTTCAGTTATTGGAAATTTGAAATAATCTTCCAATTAACACCAATCAATATCTTGCATACATATGCTCTCGGCCGCGTTTAATAGATCTCTTTGCAACGCACCCTTTAAAAATACGGTATTAAAAATCGTTTAGGTATTAACAGGAGCGTCCCACGTGAATCAGGGGGCTATCACTTTATGGAACCACAAGAGCTTATTATATGCCATTTGGATTGGTGTGTCAAAATATTTTGGTCTTTTTTTATTGGTTAAGTATTGAATTTTTGATCATTTGTCTTTGTCATGTCATATATGATTTCCGTTTTAAAGTAGCAGCTGAAGATCAAATAATAGTTTGTTTAATTAATACATCGTATCTGAGCAGCGGTCATACAAAATCTAGAGGTTAGTTGTATATACATAAAGTTGGAAAGGGAGAAACACTCAAACACATTATTAATAAACATTGACACAATTGCAATTATCACTACTTTTCCAATACTTCATCTACACCCACTTTCCTCTTTCCATCCATGGTGTACATTTGAGGGGTTTTTTACAAGTTTGACATAAAAACTAGACAATTTTGCCCTTGTCTTTCTCTCTCTCTTTTTCTCTCGTTCTTTTATTTTTATTATCATTTATTTAGTTATTATTAATAAATTTTGTATTATTTTTGCACAAAGATTGTAACTACATTTTTCTACATTTTAAGATGCATTTGCTATATTTTAGATAAATAAGTTATATATTATACAATTTTAGCTGAAACATTTGTTTTATGATAAGTGGATGGTAAATTGTGGATACTTACTTGATTAAATTCTTAAATTCATAATTTGAGTATTGTAATGTGGTTGGTTGAATGTAGTTTTGTGAATGTTTTCTGTATGTTAAGTAACATGCATGACTTCTGGTTTAGGGTTAAAGTTTTAGGGCTTAAGGTTTAGGTATTAGGACTTATGTGATGATGTGTCTATGTTTTGGGTTCAGGATTTAGGATATTAGATTCACTAAAGTTTAGGGTTTTAGGTTTAAGGTGTAGAGTTTTGATTTTGGGTTCAGAGTTCATGTTTTAGAGTTTAGGGTTTAGGATTTAGAATTTAGGGTTTTTGGTTTAGGCTGAAGAATTTAGGTTTTTTTTACTTAGAATGATGTATGTGGATTCATTGTCTATGTTTTGGGTTTATGTTGTAGGGGTAGGGTTCAGGGGGTATAGATTCGAAGGTACTAACTCCATATGGATTTGAAGGTACTATCCACATGTGTAACTTGTATTGTAATGATATCCACATGATCATGATCGTATGGATTCGATGTATCGTTGTACCCAAACCATAATCATGGTCATATACACATGATCATGATGGTATGGATACAATGAGTTTTTAAAATCAAATTCAATAGAGTAGCAGTGGATATATGAATTCTGGGTTTTTTTTTTTCTAAAATCATCGTCGTCAATTTTTTTTCTGGCAATCGAGTTATCCCAAAAATTTATAGGTTTTATATTAAATGAAGTTTTTAAATTTAATTTCAAGGGAGTGGTAGTGAGTGTATGAATTTTGGGTTTTCTTTTAAAATCATGTTCTAGCTTCAATTTTTTTTTTTGCAATCCAGTTTTTCTTAAAAATTATTGACTTTTGATGTTCAGTTTTTTGTTTGTTGTTTTGGATTTTTAAAAAAGAAAACTAAGAAAAAATGAGGTTGGAAAATTTTTTTTTTTGAATACATACCTTAATTTTAGTAGAAATTTGAATTCTATACTAAAATTTTTAAGTCTTTGAAATATACCTTATATATTGCACAAAATGACTATTTTGTCCTTAATTAAAAATTAAGTAAAAAATTAAAATAAATACAATATAACTAAATTAATTCATTAGACAAAATTATTTCTAAAAACTTTGCCTAAACTAGATATTCGAAATTTTGTTAATTCTTTTAAGAAAATGAAGAAATAATTTATTATATATAATATTAATCAATAACTAAAAGATTAATATTCAGATAAAATAAATAAAATATGCCCTTAAGTAATAATTAATATATCTGGTATTATTTAGTAATTTAATTTCAATAATTTATTATATAAAGATAAAATAAAATTAATTAGAATTATTATTTTTGGATTTATGTTTAGTAAAATTTCAGATAATAATAGTTTTAAATATATATATATATATATATATATATAATTCACTAATCATTCTTTAATTTTTTTCAATCAATAAAATTTTTTGAAAAATAAATATATATTTCGATATATTAAATATGTTACTAAAAATTTGAGTATAAGTTACATAAATCTAATATATTTTAAAAATTATTAAGTTTAATAAAATAATCAAATATTATGAGCTTTTAGAAAATAAATCAACAGTCCGAAAAATCGACTATGTAATAAATCAATTAATAAAAAAAAAAAGTAGGCTTTTTAAAAATAAGTCAACAATGAAAAAACATAAATCAGCAAGAATAAAATATAAGTCGACAGTTCAAAAAGTTAAAAATATTAATAAGTCAACGTAAAATGAAATAAGTCTACTAAGACCAAACAAATCGATGAAAAAAATTATAAATCAACAAACAAAACAAATAAGTCAACATCGTAAGAAGTCGACTATGAAAAAAAACAATCAAACATAAAAAAAGTCGAGAATTTTAAAATAAATCGATGGAAAAATAAATAAGTCAACAAAAATTAAACTTTAATCAATCATTCAAAACATCGACCTTATTAATGAATCAATATAAAATGTAATAAATCAACAATGAATAAACAAATCAACAGAATATATATATATATATATATATATATATATATATATATATATATATATATATATATAAATCGATGAACAAAAAAATAAGTCAACAATTAAAAAAATCGATTATATTATAAATCCACTAGCCATAACATAAGTCAATTGTTTTAATATAAGTCGATGACAAAGATAATTGAGTCAACATAAGTAAAAAACAAAACGATTGTTCAAAAAGTCGACATTACAAATAAATCAACATTGATTAAAATCAATACAATAAAACTTGGATGTTTTTCACCAGGTGATGACACATCAACTTTAACATTCAAGCTGGTGTTGACACATCAATTAAAACCAATAGCCAATAAAAACATTTGAATTAATACAACTAAGATTTCTAAATCAATAAAAAAAACTATGTTACATTAGACATATCAATTAGGCCCAGAGCCCAAAGGCTGTTCCGCCCGACCGAACTTTGAAAAACACTGAGCTCAGACTTAAATACAGCCCGTTCGGGTTTAAGAGTTTTATGACTTAGCCCAATGGGGCTCGGACCAGCCCGAAAAGCCCCAGAGCCCTAAGGCTGGTCCGGCCCGACCCGACTTTGAAAAACACTGAGCTCAGACTTAAATATATGTCCATAAAATTGGGCTTTTTGGTCTCAGCCTATTCGGGCTTAAGAGTTTTAGGACTTAGCCCAATGCGGCTCGGACCGGCCCGAAAAGCCATTATACAAATATAATTATATATTTTTTCTCATGATTGTTTGATTGCAATATTTGATTGTAAATAAAGTTTAAAACTCTAATCTTAGTTTTCATATTTACTTAATGCCCTTACTTAATATTTTTAAAATCTTTATCTATGATATTTTATATGAATATATATATTTTTATTTGGTTAAAGTATAAAAATTTATTTGGTTTTAAGTTATTTATTTGTTTTAGATTAAGTTGGTTTTAGTGAATATAGATGAATTTTTTAAGTTTTGATTGATTTGTTTTATATTGCACCTTTAAACATTGCTTTTTAAGACATGTTATAAACTAACTTATAAGTTTGAGTTTTTGATCAGTAAGATAAGCCCGGAAAAGCCTGAAAAGTCTTGTAGCTCTGTTAGAGCCGAACCGGACTTTGAAATATACGCTCAAATATATGTGGGTTTTGTGGATTTCAAGCGGACCGGGTCGAGCCAGCCTGATTGACATCCCTATGTGCCACATCACGTTGTCTTTCACTTCATAAACTCTTACACACATAATAAAAGAAAAACACCAAGACTCTAATTGTTTGTTCGTCTCCTTCACACGAACTTCTCTTGAATTCAGTTAGAGAGAAGAAACAAAAGAATCGTCACAAAGATTTGTCTTCAATAAAACAATCAAAAAGAGAAGAAAACGCATGACTTGTGCGGCAAGAGACATGGAAGAAGCTTAGGTCATTGTTTAATAGGCAAAGCAATCTCACCAAATTCACCTTTGATTAATTCGAACAATAATTTTATCAAAATCTACAGATTATGAAATCAAATTATCTGGTTATCGAGAACTTTTTGGAAGAAGAAGCGAAGTTAAAAGTTAGGATAGGGAAGAAATTTGAAAAGATATACTAGAGAGAGAGAGAGAGAGAAAGAAAGAGAGAGAGAGAGAGAGAGAGAGAGAGAGAGAGATAGTGATGTGAAGATGAAGGAAGAAGAGAAGAGAGACATAGAGATATCAATTTCTCAGGTAAGCCCCTCCCTAACCACACAATTGTGGTCTGATATACAAAAAAATTAATAAAATTCACGAAAGAGCAACTTAGGCATAACAAAGTTCATTAATTTCTTTTAGAATCGGAGGTCTAATTGAGGTAAAGATGTCGTTTGTGTAAATTGACTCACCTCTTTTTTATTGACTTAGGTCTTGAATGAAGATGATGTTGAGCAAATTGATGCTTTGGACTAGAACGTTTTTTTTTCAAGGTCTAGTACAATAAATGTTACTTACTGCTACTCCAGAACTCTCTATGTGAAAATTATCATTATTTATTTCCCTTTCGATCTTAGTAAATTTCAAAATCTTCATCTTTGATTTGTAGCAAACAACAGATGATAAATTGGAATCATGATCAGTTATGTAGTTGCAGTATCTAAAATGGTTGGAAGCGTGCTTCAATATATGAGTTATGGACAAAACGAAACAACTAACACATGCCATATAGAGAACACCATTAAAAACAGAATCACCACCTTCATATGAGAAAGTGATTCTAAGATGTTTGGTTCAAACCGTTGGTTCTCCTAAGCATGGCCAAGACTTCAAAGCTTTATAAAGGATATCTTGTGGAGAAGTTGATAATGATTTAAACCAAACACTTTATTCTAAAGTCGTCAAGCTAACTAATCAACGTCCACTAATAATACTTACAAAGGAAAATATTATCCCGGTTTATCATGTTGTATTGGAAAATTGAACTAAATTGGATGGCTTCAATTATTGAGCTTGATTGACAAAAATATTGTATTTGGTAGTGATATATATATATATATATATATAATGAGTAAGTTTAAATTATAATAAAAAGTCACATTTATATACAATATCATCCAATTTATATATCATTAAAGTAAATTTTAATGTTTATTTATCTAACTATTTAATTTTTCTAAAAACCATTTATGCGGACTCACGTACCAATGTGTAACAAAAATTATAGTAACCACAATTTGTTTAACTCTAATTTTTTTTCTTCAATTTTTACTTTGAAACCTAAAACAAATTATATAAATAAGAATACAAAAAAAATTATTATTAACCACTACAAAAAACTTTATTAATTATGATATATTTAATTCCAAACAATATAAAAAACAAATAGTATTCCAAAAAATACAAAATAAAATTAATAAATAAAAAATAATCTAAAACAACCCGCGGCGTAGCGCAGGTACCAGCCTAGTAAGTCTGAAACATTGATATTATATATATATATATATATATATATTAGAAATTGTATAATCATGAATTATTTATTTTTAAATTCAACAAAAATATTTTAATTCTTTTTCTTTATTCAAAATTTTAAGATAAAAATTTGATTTATGTAATCATTATTTAAAACACAACAAATACATTTTTATTATAATTTATATTTATTAATAAGTTATTTCGAATTTAAATTTTTAAAAAGTAATTTATTTTAAAATTTGAATTACTTTAAAATTTTAAATTTAGTTCATTTTTTAATTGTTAAAATAATTTTTAATAAAAAGGGTATATCTGTCCATTTTTATTTCAAAATGTGTAGTTTTCAAATAACTATAATTTTGAATGTAATTTTCAAATTTCTTAAAAATTTAAGTATCTTCTTAAAAATGTCCAAAAAAAAATGAAAAAGCAAAAAGACAAATGGGAAAGAATAATATTTATTGTTTGATTGAGAAAAAAAAATAAAGTTTAAAAAAATAAAGTATAAGAGAATAGGAAGAAAGAAAATGATAGATGTAGAGAGAGAAAGTTAGAGATAGTTTAATAAATTTAAGGGCAAAATGTCATTTCATACTGTAAAAGTATAGTAATAACAAAAAGTGTATGTATTTGTTATTTGCTGTTTTCTCATAAACATTTTATTATTTTAGCCAAATAGTCAAATGTCCAATACTCGTAAAATATAAGCCTGATTATGTAAACGGTAAACCTGATTATTCATTTTAATTAGGTGAAAGAAAAACTTCCTGTCTGTATTGAATATAGGGAACCAGAAGGCAATTAATTAATTATGCGGCTTAAACACATTGTCATGCAAGGCGGGGTCCGTGTTCGGTTTCTCATCATCGTCGTCAGAGAAGGTAATCTTCTTACCGCAGAACAAACCCATCACCTTCATAGGAACCTCCTGTTTCTTCAGATTCTGTTTGGTCTTCATTATTCCTTGTCCAAGTTCCTGTTTCTTCAGATTCGGTTTGGTCATCATTATTCCTCGTCGAAGGTTGTCGTCGTAACTGGAATATATCAAAAAAACCCTAGTGATCATCTCTCCCCATTCACCCAATGGGATAGCTCTTGATAACAAAACACAAAAGGCAAAATAGTTAAATCCCTTACCAAAGCTTCTTTGCAAGGTTGTACCTAATAATTAACAAAGATAATAGCGTTAATCTTCTGTTAATGACATTTCAAAACAAATCTTTATATGGAAAAATCACTTTACTTGGGTCCGACAGGGTATGGAGGAGCTATCTCAGCCACGTCAACAAAAATGTTCATGTATCCCAAATATTTCTTCTTTTGCAGCAGCGCCTACCGCATAGAAAATGTTAAATCAGAAATCCTACTTTCAAATATACACTACTTCTACTTCATCGCAAGTATACACTACTCTCACCTTCTCTGCTTCGTTAGAAGAAGCAAACTCAACATAGCCACAGCCCAAATGCTCGCCCATGTTGTCTACCATAATTCGAACATGAACAATTTCTCCAACATGTCTGAAGTAACTGATGCTGTAAAAATGGAGGGTAAAAGAATATGAGTCATTAGAAACTTGCTCCAAACAGAGAAGAGGAAATTAAAAAAAAAAGTGCTACTTACATAGTTGGTATTATCTGACAGTCGTAAGGGAGATTGGCAAGAAATAGTGTATTTTTCCTTGCAGCAACTTCCTGAATTTAACACCCAAATGTGTTAGCACGACTCTAAGAATACAAGGACGACTTAAAAAGTGCAATAACAACAAAAAAGTAGCCTCATCCCCAGAATAAGTCATCTTTCGATTTTGTGGTGGCAAAAAAAAACCTGTTATTAAACGCTACGCGTTTCTTCTTAGCCTGACATATTTTGAAGAGAGTCAAAACAGGTACGGTACCTCAAGAAAATTGGGAGTTTCATAAAGTCCTTTCACTGCCTCATCTTCTCCCATCAGAAGGCTTTCTTGTCGAAGGTAGTCTTCGTACCTTGGGAATATCGAAAACCTTGGTGATCACTCCATGTATCCCAAAAACTTCACCCAATGAACAAACTCCAGGTGCAGATAGTTAAATCCCTTACCAAACCTTGTGATCTAGGCAAAACCTAATTAACAAAACAAAAAGCGTTAAGTCTTCTGTAGTGGCATCAAAGCTCCAGCAATAAGTTACAACCAGTGTTACAGAACCAAATCAATTTACTTGGGTGGACTGAGTGGAACTGTCTTAGCCGCCTCAAGACACATCTTGCGTCCGTGCAAATATTCACCGTTCTTTACCAGCGCCTACAGTATAAAAGATTTAATCAGCAATCGTACTTTCAGATGACCACTT
Source organism: Camelina sativa (assembly GCF_000633955.1). Lineage (NCBI taxonomy): Eukaryota > Viridiplantae > Streptophyta > Magnoliopsida > Brassicales > Brassicaceae > Camelina > Camelina sativa. Next base: position 21,380,254 of record NC_025700.1, on the reverse strand, counting down.
GTATATATGTTTCATCACCAATTATACACTACTTTTCAACTGACTACTAAAATGTTATTTTCATCAGTTCTACAGAACGACACTCTCCCACCTTCTCTACTTTCAAATGACCACTTGTATACACTACTTTTCAACTGAATACTACTAAAATGATTTTCTCATCATCACTACTACAGAACGACACTCTCACCTTCTCTACTTCGGTGGCAGAAGCGAACTCAACAAAACCCCAGGGCCTAGGCTCCTGCCCCTGGCTGTTTGCAATAAGTCGAACATGAGCAACTTCTCCAACAACTTTGAAGAAATTGATGCTGTCAATACGGAGGATTAATTATTATTAGTCATGAAAAACTTGCTCCGAGAACGAAAGTGGAAATTTAAGATGCTACTTACATATCTGATATCTTAATGGTTTTAGAGAGGTTGGAAATAAAGAGCGTTTTAGTTATGGCAGCTTCCTGAATATAACAGCCAATTGAGTTAGCAAGACTCTTTAGGAGAAAAGGACTTTAAAAATTGCAGAAAAACAAAAAAAGATCCACTCTAGGAAAGACATTTTTTGGCAACAGCCGGAGGACATTATTTAGAAGATAAGAAGGACAGGTACCTCAACAAAAGCAGGAGTTTGATAATGTCCCTTCATCAACAAAATCTTGTGATCATGCAAATATTCACCATTCTTAAGTTCCAGAGCCTACAGCACAAAAGATTGAATCAGGTATTGTACTTTCAAATAACTAGTTATGTATACATTTTCATAATAAATAAGTAAAGAGACTACTTTTCGAATTATTTGAATACTTTTTTTTCATCATTACTACAAAACAAAACAAAACAAAACTACTCTCACCGTGTTTGCATGGTGAGCAGAAGCAAACTCAACAAAGCCATAGCCCACATTCTTACCCTCGCCGTTTACAACAAGTCGAACACTAACAACTCTTTGCAACATGATGGAAGAAATTTCGGCTGCGAAAGTGGAGGTTAAAATATCAGTGAAGGAAAACTTGCTCCAGAGAACGAAAAGTGGAAATGTAAGGTGCGGCTTACATGTGTGATATTTTAGTGTGGGGAGAGAGATTGGCAATAACGAGTAATTCCTGAATTTAACAGCCAAGTGTTAGCACGACTCAAAGGAGAGAAGGACTTACTTAAACTGCATAACCAAAAAAAAAGTAGCCTCATCTGAAGCAGATAATAAGAACAGGGCACCTCAACAACAAAATCAGAAGGTGTCTCATCTTCTTCTTTTTCTTTTTCTAGTTGAAGGGAGTCTACGTTCCTGATATATCGAAAACCTTAGTGGTGATCACTCCATGTATACCAAAAAGTACACCTAATGAGCTCTTCTTGATAACAAACTCAAGATGCAAAGAGTTAGATCCCTTACCAAACCTTGTGATCTAGGCAAAACCTAATTAACAAAAAAAAACAAAATAAAAGCGTTAGTCTTCTGTAGTGGCATCAAAACTCTAGCAATAAGTTACAACGAGTGTTACAGAAACAAATCTCCGTAACATGGAAGATCATTTTACTTGGGTGGATGGTATGTAGATGTCTCAACCACTCCAATAAAAATCTTGCAACTGTGCAAATATTCACCGTTCTTCGTTTCCAGTGCCTAGCGTATAAAAGATTGATTTAATACGCAATAAGGGTTAATTTCAAATTGAATAGTTGAATAATTGATTCAGAAGCAAACTCAACAAAGGCAGAGTGCGCATGTTCACCGTGGTCATTTACACAAAGTCGAACATGAACAACTTGTCCAACATCTTTGAAGAAATCGATGCTGTAAAAAGTGGAGGGTAAAATATCAGTCATTGAAAAACTTGCTCCGAGAAGGAGAGTGGAAGTTTAAGGTGATTTGCTTACATATCTGATATGTTTGTTTGCCTAGAGAGACCGGCGACAAAGAGCGTCTTTTGTGTTACGGGAACGGCCTGAATATAACAGCCAAGTGAGTTAGCACGACTCTAAAGAGAAAAAACAAAGGACTTAATATTGCATAACAAATCTAATTTGTGGCGAAAGTTGTGTTATTAAATGTCTGAGCCTGACATATTTTGGAGGTAGTAAGAACAGGATGCTTTACCGTACAATATATGCAGACTATATAACAAAGAATGCAATATATATATTTTTGTAAAGTGTATACCTTTACTGAGATTAAATTATTCTGACCAGGCTTCTGCTCAAGACTACAAGCAAAGCCTTCCGTTGTCTCCTGTTACGAGTAGCCATTCGAACAACACAGTGTAAAGCAAAATTGTAGTAAAAGAAAGAACAAGAGGAATCCGACAATCTTAGGTTACCTTCACTTTGGATGTTTCCTTATGTTTCTTAGGAAACGGTTTGGTCTCCAAATCATCTTCGGGCTTTCGCTTACCTAAGAGAAGAGCAGCAAAAAAATAAAGTTAAAATCAACAGACAAGTAAGTGAACAGCACAGTATAAAACATAAGATAAGAAGAGCTCAGAGCCATGCAAAACAAACCAAATAAAATAACTTTGGCGGACGATTCCTTGCTAGAACTGGCCATGGAGAAGATGAAAACGGCGACGGCTTATTTTCCCAGCAAGGGTTGAGAGCACTTTCATATAAGTTAGTTATATAACTAATCTGCTTCGGGCTGGGCTTTGATTGGTTTGTCGGTTTATGTGCACCATGACTTTTTCGGTTATAAATATGATCCTAGAAAAATTTGTTAATGCATTGATCAAAAACATCCTCTTCGTTTCCTCTAACTCCCCAGATTTCACATAACGCTACAATTAAAGCTGTCCAAGAAACCTCATTTTCTCTTAGGCATTTCACCAAACCCCTTACGTGCACTAAAAAAACAATCCTTAGAATTAGCCACAACAACATCTGTGTCAAACACAATTCTCAGGACCAACCCATGATTCCATGAACCAGTACGAACCTGCCCATTGTTAGAACAAACCTTCATAACCAATGGAAGAGTATACTCATCAGGTCGAGCTTAACAAGTTCTCATCATACCTACACACAAGAAACGAAATCCAAAGCTTTTCTATTTGTTTAGTGTTACTATTATATTGTGTTTAATTATTTGTTTAGGGTTATTGGTTCGGTTTGGTGTTTCAAACTGAACCATTCGGGTTGAACAAAAGCTTAACCGGAATGGATTGTATGTACACTAAACCATATATTACCAACCAAACTAAAGCTCAAGGCTGCATACATAACCCACGGTAATTTACCCTTTTGGTACCTTTCCACGGTGTCGATGACGCAAAGCTCCATATTCATTTTCCACGGTTACCCTTAGGATAACAATGTCCATATTCATTTTTCAATATATATATATATGCTGATTTAATAGTATTGCGAATGTGTAATCAACTCAACGTTTGAAAATCCGGACCGTTCCGGTCGGACTGTTAAACCCGCGATCATAAACATAATGCA
>NC_025700.1:21371409-21376786 GCF_000633955.1 Camelina sativa | reverse complement strand
AAGCCAGCACCATATAACATTGTATTACAATAAAAACCATTACCAAAATTAAAAAAAAAAAACAAACAAACTCCTCGTACGTAACTTTTTCATTTTACATATGTAAGAGTAGAAGAGTTGTAGGCTTGTAGCCCCCATAATTTCTCACATAAACCAAACCAGTGAATATTGTATTATTTTGGTAAATTCCAAGATCTTATTTGTGGAGTTCGATAACAGAATATGAATAGGCAAGGCAAATGATGTCACATCGAACAAAACCTGACGCAAATGCTAAACTCTCGAACTGTGAAAGAGATCTCTCTTTACCACCTGAGCACTGTGTTAACATCAACAAGTCCATGGCAAACACAGTGTTAGAGGAAAAGTCACCACTCTTTGGTTCTGTTGGTGTAATCATCTCTACCATTATCACTTTCCCTTTTTCTGGTAGACTCTTCCAACAATTTTTCAGAATCTTTATACAATGCTCGTCCGTCCAGTCATGTAGTATCCACTGTCAGTCATTGTAACCATTTTAGTTCGAATAAATGATTTTCTTAGATAATAACATATTAACATTAAATATATAAATTTATATATCAAGCCTTCTAGCAAAATAAATAAAATATAAAGTTTATCTCTTCAAATATATTTGTAAACTTACTTTCATAAAGATGGCATCTCCCTTTGGAACTTCTATAAACATGTCTCCGGAGACATGCTGGACTCCTATCATTAGTATAATTAAACAATACACAATGTTTAATTAAGAGGTGTAGTTATTAAAAACTAGCAGTTCAATATAAATCTGATCAAATGTATATATATATATATATTAAGAAGTTGTTTAACAAAGAATAGTATTAAATAGTGTGTACCTGGATAAAAAGGAGCCTGAGTTAAAACCTGAGCTAAGTCGAAATTAACACCTTTAATATGAGGGTACTTGGAAGTGACAAGACCTGAAATGGTGCCATTTCCTCCACCAACATCCACCAAAGTGTTAACATCTTCAAATCCTCTGTATACTTCTAGAACCTTCTTCATGATCATGGTTGAAGGTTCCGACATGGCGCGATTAAACATCTCAGCGAATTGTTCATCGGAATTAATGTATTCAAAAATTCTCATGCCGTGGGCAGAGCTGAATGCATCGCTTCCTTCTAGTACCACATCTTTAAGATTTGTCCTGTGAAGACAAAAATCTTCAATTGTTCATTTATGATATATATAGGTTTATATATAGAGAATATTATTTTTGTGTACGTTGGTTATTAATGAACTGGTTTAATGTAATTGGCAACCAACTCGAATGTACTTGCATGATCACTTACCAAGTCTTGAAAAACACTTGGCTATGGAACATTAAGAACAGAGACAAGAGAGAACCAGAGCCGTCACTATCTTTCAAGAAATACTTGCAAACCGGTTCGGTTGCATATTCTCTCTTGATCTTTCCGGTTCGACCATTTTCTCTGGCTTCAACCAGACGACACTTCAAGATCGAGTGGCTGACGAGTAATCGTAGCATCCGGTCCAGAAACACCGGTGCCTCCGGGTTGGTGGGTTTGGTTGGGAGACTAACCACTATCTCAGATGGTGAGAGCCATGCGCCTATTCCTGCAGCAACGATTGTGTCGATGACACCAAGCTCCAAGGCTGCTTTGAGAACCATAGGGAAAGCCACGGTGTTCACGATGCTTTCCGCTTGCAAACTCACCATTTTCTCGTCTTCTTCTTTGATTAAAACCGGTTTAGGGTCAGTGGTTAAGGGATCTTGAAGGTGGTTGGTCATTGTTTTCGTGGTTAGAGAAGTTAATTACGAAAGAAGAGTTTAAGTTCTCGAGTGTGGTTTCAACATTCTTAATTAGTGACATTTTTATAAGGAAACAATGTGAAGCCAAGTAGCCACTAGCCAGCCAAGTGGACGCAAGGGCTTTCCATTTGATTGCCAAACCAATACACAAGACTATGGCAATTGGCAAATTGTATTTTATTTTTCTTCGTGATTCACGAAATAATGAAAAGTTTCATGATCATGGATTGTGGGGACAATGGTTTCAACTTTTATTATAACGAAAATACATGTTTTATGATTTTTACACATGCAAATGAAAAAATAAGACTTAATACCAAATCCATCCCTTTTTTACTACTGTTATTTTAAAAATCTATGTTATTGATATACACATAGAAAGCACAATTTTTTTTCTATCAAACATGGTTATAAAATATATACATGTACCTATATCAAATTCATGATTATAAAAGTGTATATACATAGAAAGCATGAAACACATAGTACTTATTTAAAACAAAGCTAATAAAGGACATGGTATTGATTAGCTTTTACATGGTATTGTATAAATAATTTTTTTTGTGTGGTATTATTAACAGGAGCCGTTGGGTCCACGAAACCACGTGAAATCAGGCTATCACTTTATGGAACCACCAAAGCTAAAGTATATTGTTACTTTACTATTTGATTGGTGTCAAATGGACGAGTACATATTTTTTGTCGTTTTTTTTCTTCTTCTAATCATTCTGATTAAAAATACATTTGATTCTTTATCGTCAATTGTTCATATATTGCGATCATTTGTCATGTGATTTCAGTTTAAAATTGCAGCGAAATTGTAACATTATATTTAAGCACATCGTATCTCAGCGACGTCATACAAAATCTCGAGGTTTAGTTGAATATAATGTGGAAAAGGAGAAAAACTCTTAACTTAACACAGTATTAAAATCGAAAGTAACATTTTGAAGCCGTACAATGTTAATTGTTTAGTATGACCGCAAGAAAAAGGAATTTAGTATGTAAAAATCTAGATAATATTATATTCCATGATTAAAGGTGCTCGATAAGATATAAATCCATTATAGAATCACGTCTTATAATTTACTCCATCTGTTTCAAAATATAAGATGTTTTAGCCAAAGCACACATAATAAGAAATGTTTACTTTTAAAAAGTTTAACCAATCAGAAACAACACTGCATAAAATAAATTATAAAAAAATATAAAAATAGTCTAAAAGTTATCTCAAAAATTGAAAACATCTTATATTATGAAAAAAGCAAAAACCTCGAAAACATCCTATATTATGAAACGGAGGAAGTAGCTTTTAGTATTAGTGATGTTATATCATCAATCCAATTCAAATCCCGTGAAATGTATGTTTTTATTATGGGGGAAAATTACATATTTATATGGTCAATTGCATCCTATGTTGCATGGAAACTCTTTTTGAGGTGTGTTTCCCGTTTTCGAAACGTTTCGGAAACGGAAACTCGGAAACAAGCCACAGAAACACGTTTCCTAAAAATCCCAGTTTGGAAACACGATGGAAACTCCATTTCTGTTTTGGAAACACGTTGGAAACCCCATTTCTGTTTTGGAAACGCGAAGGAAACTCTTTTTTATAATTTTGAAATTTAATAAATAAATAATATAATTTCAACTCTTAAATAATATGTTACCTGTCTATGATCAACTCTGCAATAAATAATATAATTTCAACACAAACAGTCTATGATCAACTCTACAATAATATGTTACAGTTTTTAATTAAACTATTTAATATTTATGTTTTGAATTTGTGTTGTTTCAAAATTTTTTTTTATTAAGATTTTTATGTTTAAGGATTTATTATATCTATATTATATATATATAGATATTATATATATATATACGTTTCCATTACCTATTTTTCAAAAAAACCCGTTTCCCGTTTCCGAAACGTTTCATTTCCGCGTTTCCGTTTCCGTTTCTATGCAACATAGATTGCATCCACTACACAACCATTAAAAACGTCAGTAGTAAGTAGCTGCTACAACAACTGAGATGCAGGCGCAGGCAGCATATGTGACTTCTATCTCATAGATATGATGAAAATGTTAGCCCTATGTCGTTTTTGGTTTGGTATTGCCACCGCACATGACTTCGAGAGTCATGATGATATTAGGATGACTTACTAAATAGTCCACAAGGAACCATATACCAAACCCTTTGATCAAACAGATAAGATGATTATTATTAGGAGGTTCCTCTGATCGGAACTTTTTTATTAACGGCAGAGAATTTGGGTTTCGAACAAGATAGCCAAAAAAGAAGAAACTATAAAAGAAAAAAGAAGATTCTGATGGATAGGGAGGAGAAGAAGAGAAATGCTCCTACTTCAAAAAAAAAACTCAAGACTTCTACAGTTCGTCCTTTGCAGCTGCTTCCTCGGTAGTCTTCTTTGGTTCCTCAGTCTTGGTAGACTCTTCCCCATGAGAAGCTGCCTTCTTCTCACTGTTCTTCTTAACGAAGTTTATGAAGTCTTCCTTTGTCCTGTCTCCTTCGTACACTATAACGTTTCCGCTTGCTGATCTGAAGTAGATGGTCGGGAACCCTTTCACATCAAAGGTATCACTTGAGATATCATTTGCAGTTGCGTCCTGTACGCACACACAAACGGTTTAGTCACTCCAGTAGAACTATCAAGTGATTGATTTACATGTAAACAATTAAAAGAACTTACTAGCTTTGCTATGATAACACTTGGGTCGTTCTGGAATGACAAAGCCACTTCGTCCAAGATTGGAGCAAGTTTTTGGCAATGTCCACACCACGGTGCGTAGAATTCAATCAAAACTGATACATGAATTGATGTTTATCAGTCTTGGTTTTGCACAAATATTGAAACGATCACTAGAGTTTTCAAAAATGTACTCACCATTCTTTCCAGACTTGAAAACTATGTCGTCAAGGCTCTCGGCTACAACAACCTTCACTGGTTCGTTGTTCTCAGCTGGAATAGGTTGAGATTTTTTGTGGGCGGCAACTTTTCCGTCCTGAAGAAAACATATTCTTTGGTTAAGTTATACTGATTCTATACGTACTTTTTATTACATAAAGCTAGTGTGATAGTCTGCAAAAGAGAATGAAACCTTAAAGTCCTTGATCCATGATTCAATCTGGTCAACCTCAACATTTGCTTTCAAATACTTCTTGCTATCAGGAGTTTGGATGATGATGAGTGGAACTTGGCTTTCTTCAAGTCCAAAGTACTGTTTCACAGATACATGCAAATAAATTGTTTAGAGATGTGTTAACACTGACAGGAGAAAATGACTGTGAGAGACGAAGTTCTATAGTAACCTGGAAAGCGCCTTGGCTGCTCTCAGCATCACCAACAAGGAAGGCAAGATCTTGACCTTTGTTGGATGTAGCAACTTCACGGTACTTTGATTTTAGAGATTCAGCTGTTGCCCCGGTGAAGTTAACGAACATCATTGCCTGATATTCAAAATATTACTATCCATAAAAACCAGAATGTCATAGAAGACTGGAAACAAATGAAAAAACAAAAAGAAAACAGAACAGAACAAATGCTTTCAATAAACTCAT
>NC_025700.1:21344122-21370784 GCF_000633955.1 Camelina sativa | reverse complement strand
AAAAAAAAAACTCAAGACTTCTACAGTTCGTCCTTTGCAGCTGCTTCCTCGGTAGTCTTCTTTGGTTCCTCAGTCTTGGTAGACTCTTCCCCATGAGAAGCTGCCTTCTTCTCACTGTTCTTCTTAACGAAGTTTATGAAGTCTTCCTTTGTCCTGTCTCCTTCGTACACTATAACGTTTCCGCTTGCTGATCTGAAGTAGATGGTCGGGAACCCTTTCACATCAAAGGTATCACTTGAGATATCATTTGCAGTTGCGTCCTGTACGCACACACAAACGGTTTAGTCACTCCAGTAGAACTATCAAGTGATTGATTTACATGTAAACAATTAAAAGAACTTACTAGCTTTGCTATGATAACACTTGGGTCGTTCTGGAATGACAAAGCCACTTCGTCCAAGATTGGAGCAAGTTTTTGGCAATGTCCACACCACGGTGCGTAGAATTCAATCAAAACTGATACATGAATTGATGTTTATCAGTCTTGGTTTTGCACAAATATTGAAACGATCACTAGAGTTTTCAAAAATGTACTCACCATTCTTTCCAGACTTGAAAACTATGTCGTCAAGGCTCTCGGCTACAACAACCTTCACTGGTTCGTTGTTCTCAGCTGGAATAGGTTGAGATTTTTTGTGGGCGGCAACTTTTCCGTCCTGAAGAAAACATATTCTTTGGTTAAGTTATACTGATTCTATACGTACTTTTTATTACATAAAGCTAGTGTGATAGTCTGCAAAAGAGAATGAAACCTTAAAGTCCTTGATCCATGATTCAATCTGGTCAACCTCAACATTTGCTTTCAAATACTTCTTGCTATCAGGAGTTTGGATGATGATGAGTGGAACTTGGCTTTCTTCAAGTCCAAAGTACTGTTTCACAGATACATGCAAATAAATTGTTTAGAGATGTGTTAACACTGACAGGAGAAAATGACTGTGAGAGACGAAGTTCTATAGTAACCTGGAAAGCGCCTTGGCTGCTCTCAGCATCACCAACAAGGAAGGCAAGATCTTGACCTTTGTTGGATGTAGCAACTTCACGGTACTTTGATTTTAGAGATTCAGCTGTTGCCCCGGTGAAGTTAACGAACATCATTGCCTGATATTCAAAATATTACTATCCATAAAAACCAGAATGTCATAGAAGACTGGAAACAAATGAAAAAACAAAAAGAAAACAGAACAGAACAAATGCTTTCAATAAACTCATATCGACATCAAAAGGGGAACTCAACAATTATCAAGAGAATTATGATCCAGTTACCAAATTTAATTAACGCGTTCTGCTATCAGAGCCTTTGCTACAGTTTACACTATCTAAATTCTAAAAGCTTTAAACCTTCACGCACATACTAATTACTAAACTACCATTTTCAATGACTCTAAAATACTTGTCAAGTAAAAATGAAAGGCATAACTAAAATATCCATTTATGTAAATAAATTCACAAATGATACCTTAGTGGCAGGGCTTTCAAAGAATTTGGCAACATATGGGTGGTTGTTGGGATCACTGTCAAAGACGGTGACAAGTGGAATGCTCGATTCTTTGACGAATTTCTCTAGAGCTTCCCCATTGAAATCCTGAATTCATGATTCGTCAATCAAATAAGTAATCTGTAACATTACTGCGTAAACCATGACTACTCAGTGATGTAATATGTAAAAAATGAAAAAGGGTTCCTATGTACCTTGGAATCAACAAAGAGTTCATCAAAAGGCTTGAATAGCCTGACGACAGGTCCTTGCACAGAAGAATCTCCACGAGGAAGATGCTTGGCATCCAAAGTGTGTGCGAAATCATAGTCAGCACGCAATTTCTCAGCAAGGGCCATGAAAGAATCGAACTCGTCGCCGGATAATTTAGGGAACACTCCAACCTAAGACAACAGAGATAGACATTATAATGGTTGGTTGCAGAACTCGTGGACTGAAAATAAAATCAAGAAAAAAAGAGGATATATAAGAGGCAGTACTTACAGCAACAACATTCTTATCACCAACAACCTCAGCTGCAACATCAGCTGACTTGATTTCAACAGAAGCAGGGCCACTTTGCTTCTTAACATAAGTGACAATACCGTCGGCTTCACGAGGTCCATTGTAATCTTGAATAGTTTTCCCACCATTTCTCAGAATCTTGATAGTGGGGAAACCCTGAATCTTGTACTCGTTAGCGATTCCTTTGTTGGAATCCTCACTGGCATCAATCTTGGCAAGAGCTAGGGGAGGGTTATGACTGCTCAACTCTGATGCAGCCTTCTCATACTGTAAGCAATCACACATATCACACCCATCTTAGTTAGCCCATATAAAACTGGTTTCTCAATAAATAATTAAAAATCCTCATGTAGTTAAGTGATTGAAAGCCAAATTTCTCACCTCAGGAGCAAGCTTCTGACAGTGACCACACCTGAATACAAAGCAATACACATCAAGTTACTCAAATGAAACGAAGATAATTAAAAATCCTAATAGCTTATAGACGCATCAATTACAGACGAAAATAAATCAAAGCATAATTATCACAAATTATTATTCTAAACAAGTATTGTATTCTAAAGTGAATCCAAAACAACACCAATCAAAATCAATCAGCTTCACCGTTCAAAATCAAATACTAGACAACAACAGCAAGAGAGCCACAAAAAAAATCACGAGGACAGAGATGGACCTCACGATTGAGATTGAAACACAAGAGAAATAGAGAGAGAGAGAGAGTAATTGAGGACTTACCAAGGGGCGTAGAACTCGACGACGATGAAATCGTGCTTGTTGATGGTATCGGTGAAGTTAGAGTGATCGAGAGTCAAGACGAACTCCTTCGTCTGTTCGCTTCTGATAGAAGAAGCGAACAAAGACAACACAAGGATCGAAAACCACGCTAAACCCTTAATCGCCATTATTATCTCTGTACGACGACGAAGTGTATTCTTATGTTCTTCTTCTTCTTCTTCTTCTTCTTCTTCTTCTTTATCAGAGAGAGGAGAGGAGGAATAGGATTTGATTATGCCTCCTGCACTGCACTCACTGATTTATATATTAGCGCTATGGATTATAGAAATTTACAAAATCTCTGGATGCTTAGTGGCCATAGTTACACGTGGCGTGTTTTCATTTGAAAATGCCTCGTCATTGGTTTTCATTTAACTTGGCAAGTAAAATATTTTCATTGACTCTTTGACCCACAACGGTTATTGATTTTCTCAATATTTACTTCCATAATCTGCAGTGTCAAAAATTAATACACTTTATTGACTCATTATAATTCTGCTGAGTCAACACTCAAAATTAATGTGCATCTTTTGAAAAGTTACTGACCAAAATTAAATTTATGAAGATTTGACTTTGATCTTTTGCCAGGATTATCATTAACATCCTATAGGTTATGCCTAACCATGATCTCTCTTCTTTTCCTTATGATGTTGCTACCCTGGCTTCACTATGGCAACATTTATAGCCTACTTATATATAACATAATTGTATTTTGAGGAGTATATATTAATGTGGTTTAAGACATAATTTTATCGATATATAACAACCGATATATATTAAAACTTCCGGTAATGAACATAACATTATATTTTAACTCACGGTACACCGCGGGCATATAATTTATATTTTATATTGTATCTATTTGTTAAATATTGAATATTTTGTAAATAGAGGAATAACTAAATTTTCTAGTTGTTGTGCGGCTAAATATTTATATTATTATTTAACCCGCAATACACTTCATGACCATTTGTTGTTATATTTAGTTTGTTTCGTTTAGTGTTTGAGATTCTATTTTGATTTTTTATTATTATAACAAAAAATAAGGGATCTAAATACATAATCAGTAATTATACGCTGTGATTAAGTCACATTTTTTCTAATGATTTAATTATTTTATACAATCTTAGTTAAATCAACTTGATTTTATGTCAAATATTCTAATATTAATAGTGTTGATAAATAATTAAATGAGGATTTAACTCGTATTAACACAAATTTAATAATATTTTATTAATTTCAACATGTTCTCTTTATAATTCATCTACTATATAACCACATTATATAGTATTTTAGAATTTTTTAATTTTACATATTAGTGATAAGTAAATTTTTATTAAGTTTATATATGTTAATTCTAATATTTAAATAATTGTGAATCGAAGTTTTTCTTAAGTTAAGAATCAAATCTCATAGATTTTGGAAAAAAAAATAGGAATCAAATTGTTTTTTCTTTGTTTACGAAGGATTCAGATATTGAATATCTTCAAAACACAACATAATGTATGGTTAAATATATGATAGTTTCTATTCTCATATTGATTGTTGTTATTTTTTTAATTAAAATAAAATGTAAAATATTTAGGAAACAAAATTTGGAGTAATGTTAGTTTTGAAAATTTTGTAAGGGGTAATGTTGTAAATAACTTTTTAAATAAACAAAACTAAAAGGAGAAAATGTACTTCAAAAATGTTAATATAGATGTGAACCATAATATTCGAACACAAAACATGTGAAATCTTTGACATTTCTCTAGTTTTTACATTTTTTTTAACTTGTGAAACGTCTAGCCATTAAAGAAGTATCATAGGCTGCCAAAGAAAAAGTATTAATACTCTATCATAGACATAGAGAGAGCATGCCAAACCATGAGACACTATATTCTTTTTTAAATCCTTGATACTGTTGTGAATTTCAAAATCTTATTTATGTATTCTTGTAAATTTGTAACCAATATCAGTCAGGATCGTTTACAGCGCATTTTCATAGATAATCTCAATTGAATGAGAAAACTTGATCATTTCTTCTTCACCATTTCAAAACGGGTTACAAAGCAAACTAACCAACCAATAAATGAATATGAGCATCAGCATATCTATACCAAAGTTTTCCTATATAATAAACCTATGTATATCTAATTTGTTAAGTAACAAAAACTTCAAAACTCTCTGCTCAAGAAGAAGTCTGAGGATGTTGTAGCCTAACAATTTCATGAGCTTTCACAACTTCTGCTGTGAATTTTCTCAATGCCCCAAAAATGGGAACTAAACCATTTTTCAAGCTACTAGATGACTCGTTGTTCACAAGCTTAACAGTTTCTTTACGCTTTCCTCTTTCCTCTACTAACTTCTTCCTCATTGAATCCAAATCCACTTTCAGATCATCCAAAGCCGATATCCCGTTCTCTGACTTACCTCTCGAAACCAAACTTCTCTCTGACTCCGCATCTCGCTGCTCAAATTGCGCTTTTGCCCTTTGCTCTTCTTCTTGCTTCTCCCATAGCTCGTGTAGGCTTGAAGCGAAACTTTGCATAGCATTACTCACATTATCTTCAGATATTCTACCCATTGCTTCTTGCCAATCTTTGCAAATGATAAAAATGGGCGGTGCACCTATCTGACTAGGAGAGAAAGGAGCGATTCCGTCCTCTGTTGCCTCGGGTTCATAGTGAAGGCATCTCGAGAGCCATCCGTTTAGGGACTGGACGTATAACTTCTGGGTGTTAACCCAGTTGTTGAAGCTGCTAGACCATTCTCTTAGCTCCATCTCAAGATCAAGAATTGCGTTCGAGCCAGAGTCTTTTTGTAAGGTTGTGTTTGCTTTGAGAGATCGAACCTTGCTCTCCATGATTGCCTGGAACTGTTTCTGGTGGCACTTAAGCATCGATCTCCACATTCTTATCAACCTTCAAACACACACAAAAAGTATCAGTTTTGTTTGACAGCTTAATTTGCTCATAGATATCGAAATATAGAAAGATGATTTACCCGTGTATTAACTGTGTCAACTGTGGCTGCAATTCTTCATCTCTGAGTATGTGGATTCTGCTGGAAATTGAATCAACTGATCTTATACAAACATCAATTTTGGTCATAAGCTTCCTAATGGCTGCCCGAGTAGCCTCGATCTTGATAGCTTCTGCTCCATCACTATCCATTTTTTTTAGTCTCCTGCACTTCTCTTCATAAACGGCACGAAACTTTTCTTCGTCCTGCCATCAAACGCAAACCACGATGTAACAACAGGCAAGAATCTATAAGTGACATAAAGTCACATTAGAGCTTCAGAAAAACAAAGCTACTGTACATCATATATAAAAGCATTAATACCTTAACTTCCTTATACAGTTTCTTTTCCCACGCATACAGTTTCTCCAAGGTTGATGAGAGGTTCCCATTGAAGCCTCCATTAACATCTTGTCCATTGTACGCTTTCGCCATTTTCCGTGTCCTTGATGTTAAACGTATGGGCTGAGAATGTGATGACTGTGTGGATGGTGCTACCAGATACATGATCCTGGATAAGATAACTGCAAAGTATAACATTTCATTTAAAACTTCACCAAGCAGCAACAAGAACTCATCCAAAAAGCAGTGTGCACATAATATACGGTTCATAGTTCATTCAACACAAATCAAATCAGTCTAAACCACAACAACAAGATGCTTTCCCCAATCCCCACTATATTAGAATTTAGAGTTTCCAACATTTTTGTTCATAATTCAATTATTTCAGGAAAATCTAGCAGACAGGAGAAATTCCTATTCAGTCAATATAACTTCCCATTACATCAAAGTTTATACAATTCCCGGAGGCACGTCTAAACACGTCATCAGATAACCATTAAACTTAAGTTAATCAGCATTACCTGGTAACTATGACTTATTCTGAATCATGATTTTTAATTATATAGGTTTTCATACATAGATTTGCAAAAAGGAAGGAGCTATATCATCAAGGAGTATCAGAATATCAGACCAGCAAAACATACAAGAGTTAAGACAGGGTACCTTTAAAGCCATTGTTTTTATGCTGATAAGGCAACTTGCCAACCTCAAGTAACACAGCAACCTCCTTCCCACACGAAGAAGCAACCTCGAACTCGCTTTTGATCTCCTTCACAGTTTCTCTGAGATCCCTAGTGGCATGGTACGACAAACTGGATAAACTACTTATCTTGGAAGATTCAACATCAAAAGAGGAAGTGCTCGTCGTTTCCTCCAACTCAAAGCTCACTCCTTTCTTCCTCCCGTACTCTTCCTCTACCGAAATCTTCGTCCCCATTGCCGTCTCATGACTATTAGAAGAACTGTTGCTGCTCTTTCCTTCACCACCATTAACATAGTGAAACTCAGATTCTACATCACTCCCTGAGAAAGAAGACACCGTCTCCGAATCGAATGAGCTCTCAGTGGCTTTATCTGGCACCGGCACTGCCCTCATAGTTTCCTCACCAACATTACCTCTTTTGTTAATACTGTTCTTCTCACGAACAACGTTGTAATCGTCCTCGTCTCTGTGTTCTTTCACCTTCTCCAATCCTGTTCTCTTGGGACGTCTATATACTTGCTTGATCACTTCTTCCCCAGTTATTTCTTCCAGTTCAGGGATCCCTTCTCTTTCTCTAACTTCCTTAGAATCAGGACTGCTTGAGATTGACGCCATTCCCATCGGATAATATCCGGAAGCACGAGAACGACCGTTGCTGTAGTCATATGTATCAAATACGTTCAAGAAATCCCAAGTTGAAACCTTTGGCGGTGACGGAGGAGGAGCCGCTGACGGCGATTTCCGTTGCGCTCCAGCGTTTCCGAATCCAGAATCCGACGGCCACTGTGCGTTCTCCACTCGATGATTCTCCGGCTGAAAGATGAACGGTCGAGATTGCGGCGCGGATTTCTTCATAAAATACATTCCTCGATTTGCGTTTGGGTTGAAACTCGGGTAACCCGGTGGGTACCCCGGTGGATAACCCGGTTGATAACCGGGCATATAACCCTGTGGGTAACTTGGTGGATAACCGGGTGGGTAAACCGGTGGAGCATAGCTAGTTGGATCATAACCGGAATGAAATGTTTGAGTTTGAGTTGACCGTTCTTGTTCAGGAGTGCTATCAATTTGGAGATGATCATTAGATCCAGCTTCTGTTTCGGATTCGGAGTCGGATCCGGAGCTTAGATGCAAATGCGAATCATCTTCGTCTTCGATGATGGAATGAGAAATAGAGGTGGTTGAAGAAGGAGAGATCTTTTTCTGGTATTTCTTCGGCGGCTTCCCTTCGTCGGACGGTAACGTAAGAGCTGGAGAATCCGGCGAAAAAGAAGAAGAAGACGAAGAAGCAAGTAACAAGCCTTCCTCGTCGACGAAACGTTGAATAGCTTCGCCGACGTCGGAGAGAGACTGGAAGTAAGTAAGGTGAGCGACGGCGAGAGCAGAGCGATGATACGACGCCGCTTTAATATGTTCCTTACGCTCTCTGCAGAGAATCACAATCTGTTGATTATCTAGTTTTGATCCTCCGCAACCCATAATAACGTCTTCTTCCTCGGGGGAACTCTAGCCTCTGTTCATTCTGCTTACACTCCGATCATCGTCGGACATGGAGTAGCAACAACAACCATCGTTGGCCTCAGATTTAGTCGAAGAAAACGGCGGCAAAACTGAATGGAATAAAATCGTAGGAAGAGAGCAAAGTTTGTTTTTTTTTTTTTTTTTTTTGTAAGAACAGAGCAAAGTTTGGGTTTTTTTTTCCTGGAGGAGAAACAGAGCAAGAATGTGATTTGAAGAAACAACTACGAAACTGTAATTTTAGTGATCATGTAAGAAAACAAATTTATATTATATGAAGTCTCTTTGTGCATGGGTAAGAGAGGAGAAGGAAAAAGCAGAAGAAGCCATGGTTGCTGATTAATTTGAAAACGTGTTCACGAATCAGACTAGAGAGAGGGACACACACACGCAAGGGTAAAGAAACCAAAAGAGAAAATTCAAAGTCGCCAGGTTGCAATTAATTTTCAGCTTTTTTCTACTAAATTTTATGGATAAAAGATGTGGGAGGAAAAGGTAGGGGGGGGATCTGGGAAAATATTTATTGTGAACTGTGAATTGGAGAAGGAGAAGAAGAAAGTGGCAACGACGAGGAAACAAAATAAAATTTGACAATATATATACTTTATTTAGTTTTGGTCCCCAGATTTCCTACCAATTTGACTAATTTCACAACGTTTTATAATGCTTTCCATTCTTCCTCTCCTGTCCTGGTAAAAGAAGTCAATGGGTGCGTTTCCATTTTTTTCGTTTGTTGTAATGTCGGTATGTCATATGAAGTTTTACTATTCAATTGACATGTTTCTACTAGTATGTATTAAGATTTGTTTAGTTTTAGCCCCTACCAATTTAGTCTGATTATTTCTAACTTTGTGCAGGCAACACGATACTTGGCCGTAAACAATTACTGAACTAATACTAGTCATTGTTTCAGTGGATTATATATTAAGGGGGAAAAAAATGGACATAGATTACCTAAAATTGATATTTGTGGATTTAATCTTCCCCATGACCCCTTTTTATCCTCTCTCTCTCTCTTCTACGTTCTTGTTTTCCTATTGAAAACATCCCAAACAATATTGACAACTATTTTGTCAAAAGCAATGAATCCAATCTCATTTTCAGAAGTCGTTAATAGTATTTGTCAAACTAAATTATCTTCATGAGTAAGTCTCATATCCAAATCATCAAATCCCATCAATTTATATGTTTCCTTTACAAGACAAATTTAAAAGTCTCATTTGTTTTGTAAATTTGTATAACTAATTGCATGTATTATTAACATGAGACATTAAGACTATTGGATGACAAAAGTAGGTCATGTGCTGCCAAATCCAGTTCCACATGCACCTCCTTAATCACAATCCTGAATCTCATAAGAGCCAAAACCATACCATAATTTGTTTTGTTCTTATCATCAAGATCAATATCCTTTTGAATATTGATTGTTTTGTTTAACAATTTGGTCCTTATCAACTCATTCATTTTAGTTCAAATTCGGTTATATATGTCTGGATTGTACAAGAAGGTGGGTCGTCGTCGGTGTGTCTATTTTGATGATATTATTATGATTATCATTTCGAACGAGAAAACATGACCTCATGATTCAGAAGAAAGAAAGAAAAGGTAAAAGAAAAAGAAAAGTTTTTTAAAAAGCGATTAGGAAAATGAGAATGAGTCTGACCAATCCCATCGGCTCATCGTCGTAAGCTTCTTGCGTCACTAGAAGAAGGAAGGCATATCATTTTCCATACCAACCAATTTGTTACATTTTTTTTCTTTTGTTAAAAGGCTTTTAATTAAAATGCATAAAAAGTAATACAGGAATATAATTTGTAGATCATATAGTTTTTGAAAGTAAAGCAATGGGAGATTATACAATGAAACATATTCTAAAAGGAGAAAGATAGAACTAGTGGGAACTGGAAAGTTAATCCTCTAGCTATTTTCTGGATCGATCATCTTCGACCACCACGACCACGCTTGCCTCGTCCTCTGACCGTAATCCATTGATCTTGGAGTTTCTGGGTAGGTTTGATTGTCCTTCCTCCTCGGGTATGTTGAGAGGATTCATCACCCATCTCATAACCATAATCTCCAACATCGAAGTCAGCAAGTTGATTACTTCCTACAATATTTTCCTGCACAAACTCATTTTGCAAGGAACTTGAACAAGGTGTTGAAAATGGGACAGATACCATTTGAGAAGATGACAATACAACTTCAGTGTTGATGGGAATGGGGTTGCATAAGGCAGTGGTGATGGTAGTAGCTTCAACTGTAGTAGTAGTATGCCCAGCCACAAAGGCTGGTGAGGGTGTGCGGACTGTAGTCTCACCAAGTGCAGCTTCAACTGAGTGAGTAGGGGAGACATAAGTGCAGGCAGAAACAGAACCTGCACCTAGCACTGCAGCAGCTGCTTGAGAGAGGAGAAGACATCTAGTTTCTTTGTGGCCTACAAACCCACATTTACTACATTTTGATGGAAGCCAAGAATACTCCACATCCACTATAGAGACATTGCCTCTTTTGTCCTCGACAACAACTCTATCTGGAAATCCTTTTTCTAGCTCAACTTCAACTATGAGCTTAGCCACTCCCATTAGAGACGGATCCAACCTTGGTTTATCAGTAGCCATAGGTTCACCTAAACCTGAAGCTATCCAACTGATTCCCCAGTGCGAGTAAAGACGACTAGGGATTTTTTTTAGCGTAACCCAGACCGGCACAGATGTGATCTCTGGCAGAGCTAATGTATCAGCAGAAGTCCATGGAGCAACGAACATGATGCAATCATCAATGTGCCATACACCACGCTGTAAAACCCAGACTCTAGTTGGTGCATCCGGAATATGAAACAAATAAGAGGATTCCCCAAGTTTTCGTGAAAATTTTTTACATTTTTTCCCCCAAATTCTATTAGCCACTGCATTGATGAGACCTCCAGATGGTGTAAGGCAACGATTAAACTGACCTATCACATATTCTTGTTGATTCTCAAGCCCTCTCAACAAGACATGATTTGGAATGTGTACCTTGGGGATGCCATCTTCCATGTATGTTGGTGTTGTTGTCCGATGGAGATTTCGGATGGAAGGGTCCATCTTTGCTGCCCATGGAAATCGTAGTTGTCCATCCTCTTTAATCGCTGGAGGAACGATGTCTAAAGCCGGATCAGATTTGCCTCTTTCTATTGGAATTAGAGTTTCGTGACGGTAAGGCACAGTTTCTGAGATGATCTTAGGTGGTTTTGCCCATGCTAAAATAGTTGGAACAAAAAGAGTAGATACAGGAGCTGTCAGAAGCGGAGAAGAGTGATGCAAGGTTTGAGTTACATCTTCCGTTGCGAGAGGAAAGTTCAAAGCGACGGAGTTCTGACGAGAATCAGTGGCAACAGAATCCATCAAGTCAAATAGGAGTGACTAGATAGCTCACCGGAGAAGAGATTACCGGAATCAGTCAGTGATGACTACACGACGGCGGCGTAGTTGTTGAAGTGAATTGAGATTTACTTTAGGTTTTTCGTCTTCAAGAGAGAAATTTGGGACCTACCGAGAGATTGATGAAATAGTTTAATTTGTTACATCTTTCTAGTTTCAGAATTTAATATTTAAAGTTGGTAGTTGTAAAGGAAACATTGATTTTTCCTAACAACACTTTAATAATCAAATTCTTGAGAAGAAGAAGAATAGATGGAGTTGACGTCAAAAAGTAAAAAAAAGAATAGATATATGGAGCATAACTATGCACGTCTCTATGTGGCATGTGGTGTTGAAAAAGTTATCTAAAGTCCCTTTGTATAGATTTAGAAACAAGTACGATGGTTAACCTAATCCAATAGAGAAGCCTTTTCTTTCTTTAGTATCCAAATGGCAGAAGAATATTGAATGAATCTTTAAAAGGCCAAGCAACAGCAAGCCTTATTTAAATGTTTCAAAAATATTCGTGCAAAGGCGTAGCAGTGTGATTCACACACTTTTTATATTAGTTTCTAGTATTTGAATAGCTCCACACTAATCTCATATCTAAAACCACCACACAAGATATTATTAAAGGTGACTTTTCCCAAGCAAACTATATATACCAAAGAATATGTGAACACCAATTGTAAATATGTCTTCAGGTAAGAAAAATCATAGTATATGTATTTTCTAATTTTTCAATTTGGAGTTGTTATTACCACCAAAAAGAATAACAGATTGGACGACAAAAGCCCCAAAACGCCAATGGCAATTATGATGTTGAGGAAGTAATTAGTAGGTAATGGCTTATCTGGATTCCTCCTATGTATTGCTCCTTTACTCTGCTCTTATCTTCTTCTTCATAGAATCCGAAAGCTTCTTGTTGGTGCGGGATTTGGCTGTTACAATAAGAAAGCTACTTCACAAATCATTTTGTAAATCGATTCTATCATGGTAAGCTGTTACAATGTACCGTTTACTATTTTTTTTATGCGATCCGAGAACCGTAATCTGTTTACTCGGTTTGATATGAAACCTAAAACTCTAGACAAAGGAAGATAACTTGTTGCGCAAGTACCAAATGTTTAGCAAAGAAACGTGAAAATTTATCAACTTAAACCATATATAAACCACGCAAATCTGTGTATTTTACCTTCTATACCAAATAAATTAGTTATTGACAAAGAAAAACTCAAGACATTAATTCGGTTCATGCAGGTCGATCAAATGACTTGGTAGTCGTCGCAGAGATGGGAGATGAAAACGAAGAGGGAGAGAAACGCGGGAGTGTTGAATAAGAGGAGTCCAAGAGGAACCATCCAAAGATTAGAATTTGTGGGATGGTATTTGTAAAGCCAATAACTTAGAAACATTAAATCCTCCACATATAATAACACACCATTGGAGACGTTCTCTCGGTTCTCCTTCTTCGTCTTCATCTTCTTCATATTCCTATTCAGGTTGCTTTCGTGGCTTATTAGCATGCAAGAGGATCGAAACAAACATGAAACGATGATTCGAGCTATTTAATCCTTTATTTGGTGAGAGATTAGACGAAGTGAAAGTAAAGAGATGGTAGATTTAATATTAACTTTAATTTCGAGTGTATGAGTAAGTGTATACGCAGTCGGATTTAGAAAATATAATTTCAAGATGAGACCTGATTTAATTTGGTTTGCGTTATTTTTCTAGCAAACGTATAATTTGTTTCCGGTTTAGTTTGACCAATGAATACATTGAAGTTGAATGAAAGAAAAGAAAAAAGGAAAAAGGAAAGAATCAGAGCATAGCAGTTAGCAAGAACAACAAAAAGGAAAATAGAAGAAAAAAAGATATTGTGTATTACAACACATCGAAGCCTATTCGAAAAATAATAAGGAAAAAAAAAAATATATTTTTTTTTAATAAAATTTCTGATAAGAAAAAATAATAATAAGCATATGAATAAAAGGATATTGGAAAAGGAAAAAAAGAAATAGCTAAACCGACAATGTAGTTTTCTAACCTCATCTATAAAAGAAGGCTCTCTCACTCTTTTCTCAGATCATCACATCTTTCCTTATTTTTATTTTTTCTTCTTAGTTCCTCTCTATCGATGTACAACGGTTACTCCGACTCCGAGCGTACGGTGGTGGTCGGTGACATTCTTCTTAACTCGTCTATGTTTCTTTTTCTTTCTAATCGATCATTGGATTTTCACCTTTGCTTTTTTCTAGGGTTTGGTGGTGTCTAGCATATATAGCTTGTACTGTCTCTCCGATCGAACCGCGATCATTGGATTTCACTTGCTTGTTTCTTTTCTAGGGTTTCGTTTTTAAATATTGCGCATCGGTTGCTTTGCTTTACATATATATATATATATGTTCATGTGATTTAATTACTTGTCGTTATGTACCTATTTCAGGTTTTGGATGACGCTTTTATGTATCAGTGATGGGATGGAAACGCTTCTTCTCTGTGCTAACGACGTCTTCAGGGATTTTGTTCTGCTTCTTCTAAAACTCAGTCTCTGTTTTTTTTTTTTTGAACCGATCGATCATTGGATTTTCTAGGGTTTGGTTTCTATATTGCATAGGTTTGCTTTATCTATGTCCATGCTATTTACTTGTTGTTATGTTGTTTCAGGTTTTGGATGATGAGAGTGCTGGATACGCTTCTTCTCTGTGCTACTTCTTCAAAGGGTTTTCTTCTTCCTCTTCACACACGTCTTTAGTTTACTTCTTCTTTTTGTTCATGTTCCTTACGTTTTTTTGCAGGTGGTTTGGAAGCCAGTTATGATATGATCATGGCTTTCTCGCAGGTTCCTTGATCTAAACCCATCTCTATTTGATTATGTATTTGTCTCTTTGGTTCGGTGGTTTTTTCTATTTACATGTTATTAACTTTTCGTTTTTTGGTTTTGTTGGTTTAGGTTTGTGGAGGCTTTGATCGGTGATGGCTTTCATTGATCCTTGTCACTCTAATTCATGATATTCTTCCAGGGTTTGCTCTTTTTAACTAATCTTGGCTCTGTTAATATTTTACATTGTGGAGGAAGGAGGATGCTTCGATCGGTTAGTGATGGTTTTGATGGATCGTTTTTGTTTTCTCTGCGCTACATCTTCAGGTAGTCTTTTTCATCTTTTCATTAACTTGTCCATAACTCCACCTTTGTTCTGTTTTATGTCTCAGTTTATCTTGAACTTGAAGGATGCCTTTGATCTGTCGACGTCGTCGGATCCTGTTACCTCTTTGACGGTCTCCTTTTTCCCTTTTATTTTATTTTAGTGTTTTTAGATCAGCTAATGTCTCTCTTTGATGCAGATCACGACGAACCAGAATTCCTAAACAGAGAACCAACATTCAGATAAGAGATCGATGGTCCACAGATTCTTTTAATTATTCTTAAACTTTGTCCTCTTTAACTATTTTATTCAATATGTCTTTTTAACGAGAATGCATTTCTCTTCGATGCAGATCGTGAAGGCACTGGGAGGAGTGATATGGTAAATCTAAGCCTCTGGTCTGTCATCTCTTTAAGGTTTCTTCTGTGCTACATCTTTTAATTATCATCCGTTTTCTTTACAACCACAAGTTAACCTCTGTTCTTTTATGTCTCAGTTTATCTTGAAGGAGGATGCCTTTGACCTGTCGTTTGTCCCTGTTGCCTCTTTGACAATCTCCTCTTCCCTTTGTTATATTCTTGCTGTTCACACAGCTCAGCTAATGTTTTTCTTTGCTTGTGTTAGATCGTTGGAGGGAAGGCTGGTTACTTCACATCTATACTAATGGCTATTGTTGGTGAGGGTATATATGTTTATCTATACTAATGTTTCTCTAGGGTTTGGTTTTTTAAATATTGTGCATAGGTTGCTTGCTTTATATATATATGTTCGTATGATTTTCATTGTCGTTATGTACTTATTTCAGGTTTTGGATCGGAGGATGCTTTTATGGGATCATCAGTGATTGGCTTTGATGGAAACGCTTCGTCTCCGTGATGTCTTCAGTGGTTTTGTTCTTACTCATGAAGTCTTACCACTGGGCTCTGTTTAAGAATTCTAGGAATTGGGCTCTGGTGTTAATTGGCCCACCATAATTCTTTATTTCTTCTTTTAGGGTCCATTAGTTGATGAGACGTTGTCGTTTTGCAGCATCGTCTCCTTCCATTTCCAAAACGGAACGGAGGACTCAGGAGTGAGGAGTGACGAGTGAGGACTGATCTGAGCTTTCGGTATTGATAAGAGGTTTGTTCTCATACCTCTATTTTATGGCCAAATCCTCTTCTCCATTGACTATATCACCTGATGAGTTTGTTATTTCTCTTTCTCAGGTTGCGAGCCCAACACTGCAGTCAAGTAATGTCCAAGGAGATGGACTTGTTAGCCTTCTTCAATCGGGCTCTTACTTAAGATCCTCTCTAAACCAGAGGTTTGCTTTTTATGCATCTTCGCATATAATTTGGTGTCTTTCCTCTCTTCACCATCGTTGTTGCTTGTTGGTTTGGTCTAACTTCCTTTTTTTATCTGGTGTTTCAGGATGTCCGGTTCTTGGTGTGGGGTTTTACGGCATCTTTGGCCAAAGCGTCGGGATCACAGGTTATGCTTTTTAATGGTTGTTACTTTGACGTTTGATTGAGCTTAATTCAGGTTATGCAACTATTCTATATTCTTTCTTCTTGATGAATTCAGATATGGTGCAAGTGAGTATGGGAGGACCTTGTTGTTTCCATGGCGTATTTCTCTTTAACTACTCTCATCTTTTTACTTATTTGACTGATTTTAGATGGTTTTTTTCTAAAAAAATTTCATGTGTTGATTGATGATTGTCTCACTAATTGCAGGGAAAGGAGTGTCACAAACATAGCTGCTAGCTAGCTCTACCAAGACCATGAGCAACATCCAAGAAGAACCACTCCAGGTTTTCTTTCAATCATCCATCACCATTGGTTAAGTTCAACTGCTTCTTTTTAACCATTCTTATATGTTATTTCAGGATAAAAGAGCCGTGTTAGAACCAAGTAGCTACAACATACAAAGCAAGCCTCAGGAAATAACAATTTACTCCTACCTACCAAAGCACAGAGGTCAACAACAAGGCCAGCAGGTTCTATATCTTTCTTTGTGAGATTGTTAAGTGAGATCATGAGAGGCTATTCTAATTCTTTTTATCTTCTTCTTGTTCATTCAACAGTAATCTCCGGGATGCGGACGTCTGAGCAGAGTGAAACTGATTGTATTGGATTGATGGTGTTTGACCAAGTACAGGTTTACAGACCATGGCGAGTTTCGTCAAGAACCACCCGTGGCCTAACGTTGATGCTCATAGTTGAGTGCTGCTGAACTATTATCGTCTAATTATTGAAAGAAAGGTACAAAACTGCATCGTTATCACTTACGCCTGACTAACCACATGCCTTGTTTTGCTGAATCTTGGTTAGAATTAATTGAGTGACCTTTTCTTTCAGAGTTAGATACTACTACACTGTGCTTTTTGGCTGTCTCAAGGTATCTCGTCATCTGCTCACAGGTACGTACACAGATATACTTTCGCGCTATTGATTGACAATTCTCTTTAAATAAACCCACACTCATCTTTGTGTGATGCTGTTTTCTCTTTCTCGTTTCAGCTGATATGGGACCGGGATCTTGGACTGCCACTAGAGCGGCCAAAGAGTGTAAACATGTCCTCCCAAAGGTGAAACTTTGCAACTTCGTGGGGCTCTTAAGCTCTTCTACATCTCTCAGAGTGAGTCTGTCCCAGCTCTTGAAAAATATTGTCCTTGGGAGTTCCAGCCCAACAAATTTGAGAGATAAGAGACAGAGAGAGAGATCGTTCTAATGGCGACAAGAGAGCAACATGATGATGGTTCGAATCTACTACTCAACAGAATACATGAATTGTGAGTCGAATTTGCTTTTTAAATTTTGTTCTAGTTTCTTTATTTTTGATCGAGACTGAGATTTTGGGTTTAATATGTTTCTGTAGGTGTGGAGAATTTAGGGTTCCTGGAACTTCAAACCTCAAAGCCATGGGTTCCTTGCAACAACAATATAACGAAGTTTCATTTTGTAGTTTATTATACCGTGTACTTTGTCTCAGGTTTTCCCCAACCGCTACGGTCTGGTCTGGCTCGTCCTAAAGTATGTGCCCCGGACAGGGCAACTATTTCCTGCTTGACAACACAACCTTTGCAGTCAGAAAATGAGCATATTCACGTTGACATGAATAACAGAAAATGGGAAAAAAATCAGAAATGACCTTGTCATTTAGTCCCATTCTGTAGAATACATCTCTCAAATGATCAGCTGGTGAAGGAGGTCCAGCATCTAAAACATAAGCATATTTCACCTCATGAGTTCAAATGTCCATAACAAAATCTGAAACAAAACTCATCGAAGGCATGAAACAGACAATGGAAAAGATTAGTTAACCAGGGAGTCTTCCTTCTTCCGGACACTGCTCAGGTGCTACGACATCAACTCTCCCATATTTCATCGGGATTTCAGGACCACCAGCTTCCTGAAGTGAAATCTAGAGTTATCACTAAATTTCAGAGACCAACATAATTGTGCCTGCTAGGCCAAGCCAAGGAATAGTGAAGGAATACCTCTACTCCAGTGGCACTAGCTAATTGAAATAAATCGGCGTAAGAGATGTTAGGATACTTGTCTTTGATAGGTTGAATGAGCTTTAAAGCACTAATGAGACCTGTAAAATGTCAAAAGTAGACATATAAAGACAGCATAAAAAAAAAGGTCTTAAAGCCACAATGCATGTGGGAATTGTGATGGAAGGAGTACCAGCATTAGCAGCATGTTTAAGCTCAGGCTCAAATCTAAGACTTCCATTAGCTCCACCTCTCTGTGGCCACTCCTCAATGTTCTTGTTATATGTACCAGCGTCGTGCCACCCTAATCTAACCTGCAATGAAACGTACGTGACACACACAAAGTCAATTCTGCTTTCTCCAATATGTCTATCACACATAATTCAGTTCTCTTTCTCAAACGTACGTAGTAGAATCATGATCCAGCTGCAATATCATAATCATCAAATCAAAAGAGATAAGAATAGAGATACTTACCAAAATGGGATGGCAAAACTTAGTCCGGAGAAGCACTTTGATGTCTTCTTTAGCACTTTTCAATTGAGCTGCATCAGAAGCGGCACCTTTTGGTGAAATCATCCCCTTGCTCCTCCTCCCATAAATCGGATTCCTTTTCTAAAAATCAACAGAAATTATTAAAATCTACAAAAGTATGGTCTTCCGAACAAACTACGGTACCTGAACGAGGGAGGAATGAGGAAAGGAAGATGCGACGCTTCGAAGAGAAGAAAGAGAATGTGGCGATGATGATGTAGAGGAAGAAACCGCAACGAGAAGAGGAGCTGAGGTGGAGGAGGCGACGGAGGGGGAAAGAGAGACTCTGGTTAAGTGAGAGGCGGCGGAGAGAGAAACAGCCATTTTTGTTGTCACGGCGGAGAGAGAAGCGCCGAAAAGAGTGATATCAGTATTAAAAAAGGACAGGTGTCAGTAACTTGGGGATGCGTTGACAGTTGGATCGATTTGGAGTCACTCACTCTTAAAACTGGATAATGATATCAGTATCTATCTATCTATCACAAAGTGAAAGTGAACCTCACGCGCGCCTTAACGGATTTTTTTTTACTGTTCCACTACCAAACAGAGAGAGAGAGAGAGCTAAAAATTTACTGTTTCCACTAACAATAGTATTATTTATCTAAAAATTTACAATAACTGTTATAAAAAAAAATCAATGAAGACAGTTTAGTTAAATTACCTTTCAATTTAATTCATCTTGTAACATTTTAGTAGTGGAATAAATCATGTAAAATTTGAAGTAAAAAAGAGTAAATGATTTTCATCAAANAAAACCAAAAAAAAAAAAAAAAAATCACTCCGTAGAGTTTATGGGCTGAGCATATTGGGCCTCGTACGATTGACCTCGGCCTTTTATATCAATCTTTGTTTGCGCGTGCTCTACACGCCAAGTATAGTGAGCGTTAAAAGCGTAGAGCCTTTTTAGCCAAATGCCAAGTTTCTCAATTAAAGCTTTACGGGAACTCAAGGAAACCTCTGTGGCTAGCTCTGTGTGCTGCAACTTGCAACAAATTGAGTGACAGAGAGAGAGAGAGAGAGAGGTGCAACAAACATAAAATACTCACTCACTCACTCCTATAAGGAAGCAACAAGTCTTGGACACAAAGAAGCCTCCTTTTTTGTTGCCCCTTTGTCAATAAAGAAACCTTATTTTTGTGGTGATTTGGTTTCGCTTTCTTGGGGCCAAAAGAGGAGATGAATCCGAATAAGGAGACAACGAACCTTCTTCGCTTCTTCTTCGTCTTCTTCTTCTTCTATGTGTTCGTCCTCTCTGCCCGCTTTCAACTCTCTGAAGCTGCCAAAGACTCGTCGGCTCAACAAGTGAAGTTACAGAATCGTCGACTTGGCTCCTCCGTCGTCTTTCCTGTCTCCGGGAATGTGTATCCTCTTGGGTAACTGCCAAATTTCACATCTTTTTGTTTTTACTTTCTCTGTTTCTTGCTACTTTCTAGTCACCCATTTGTGTGTTTGATCTTCTTTGTTTGATTCTTCTTTATTTGGGGATTGTGTTCACCGATGTCTTGATTTTGAATTGGTGCGGATACGTTCTTGCATCTGTGATTCTATTGCTCATTCAGTGATTCTATTGATCTGTGAGGGAATTATATAAATCTTGGAACTTTCACGGATTGCAGATTTTGGGCAATGTTGATTCTGATATTCCCATCCCCTTGTATTGAAAACGCCCAATTTGATTGTTGATGTAATACTTTGGCTCATTTGACGAATTCATTTTTCTTCTTCTTTGCACCTCCAGGTACTATTATGTGTTGCTTAACATAGGCAACCCACCTAAGCTCTTTGACTTGGACATTGACACTGGCAGTGACCTCACTTGGGTTCAGTGTGATGCACCCTGCAATGGTTGCACAAAGGTAAGCGTTGATCTGCTTTATTAATAAGTAAAGGTCTTTTCTATCTTACAGTTTTCTTTGTATCTTTATCCGCAGCCTCGTGCTAAGCAGTACAAGCCCAATCACAACACTTTGCCTTGTTCACATCTCTTGTGTTCTGGACTCGACCTTCCCCAGAACAGACCTTGTGCTGACCCTCAGGATCAATGTGACTATGAAATCGGATACTCCGACCATGCATCATCCATTGGTGCACTTGTAACTGATGAGTTTCCTCTAAGACTCGCAAATGGCTCCGCTGTGAATCCCCATTTGACATTTGGGTTAGGTTTCTTCTTCCAATTTTCACATGTTAGAAAAGAAAAGACAATATTCATGGGCTGTAGAAAGTCGGTGATCTTACTAGTGATCCTGATTCTTGAATCAACTTCTCTTTTAGATGTGGGTATGATCAGCAGAACCCGGGTCCACACCCTCCTCCTCCAACAGCGGGAATCCTTGGTCTTGGCAGAGGGAAAATAAGCATCTCAACACAGCTAAAATCCTTGGGGGCAACGAAGAATGTGATTGTGCATTGCTTAAGTCACAATGGTAAAGGCTTTCTCTCTATTGGAGATGAGCTTGTTCCTACTTCTGGAGTTACATGGACTTCACTGGCTACTAATTCACCTAGGTGAGCAATCTTTGAGCATCTTTATGCCCTCTTCTATTTACTCACACTTTTAAACTTGACAAGGTAACAATCATGGTGTGACCTTTTTTCTGTAGTAAAAACTACATGACTGGACCAGCAGAGCTTCTCTTTAATGCCAAGACCACAGGTGTCAAAGGCATTAACTTTGTTTTCGATAGTGGAAGCTCATACACTTACTTCAATGCCGAAGCGTACCAAACGATTCTCGATCTTGTAAGCCAAAACAAAATTCTGAAAAAAGCAGCAATTGTGTTTTACATTCTTATGATTAATTTGGTGTTTATATATCTATTATAGATAAGAAAAGACTTGAATGGGAAGCCTTTGAAGGACACAGAAGATAAAAACTTACCTGTCTGTTGGAAAGGCAAAAAACCTTTGAAATCACTTGATGAAGTCAAGAAATACTTCAAGACGATTACTTTACGATTTGGAAATCAAAAGAATGGTCAGCTATTTCAGGTTCCACCTGAGTCTTATCTCATTATCACAGTGAGTCTCCTATATACCAACTCTGTGTGACTTGTATCTACATCCAAATCCATGGCTGAGAGTCTGTTTCTTTGTTTTTTTGTTATCTTAGGAAAAAGGAAATATATGTTTAGGTATCCTGAACGGAACTGAAGTCGGGCTAGACAGCTACAATATCATAGGAGGTAAGTAAATAGATATACTAAGTTTTCGATTATAGTTTTCCTTTCCCAGGGGTTCTTTTAGGTTCATAACTTGACAACAAAATCTCATTGCTCTGTTTGTGTGTGTGATAGACATATTTTTCCAAGGGATAATGGTGATCTACGACAATGAGCAACATAGGATTGGATGGATTTCTACAGACTGTGACAAGATTCCCAAGTTCTGAACCTTAATTCACCTCTTTTTTTTTTTAAATATAATTTTGTTCTGCTTCTCATCAAATCCATAAATAAAAAAGTTCTCTTGTCGTCTTCTTTTGTGTGTTTTTTTTTTTTTTGCCTCCAACCCACACTCTAAAACTATTCTGTTAAACAGTGAATATGGAGGAGATATATCGGAAGAGGCTTATCCAAGAGGGTTTGGTTTGATAACAGAGCTTTTCTCAGGAAGTGATTCTTCTAAGAACAAGAACTTGGCCTCAGATGGAGAGCTTTGACATTGACACACAGAGAAAGGGTTTTTGATAAAGACTGTGTAATAGAAGGTTTTTGAGGTTTTTGGTTGTATCAGAGATGTTGTTATCATAATAGAAACAAGGAAATATATTTTGTAAATAATATACCGCTTTGTCATCAGATGTAATCAATCATATAATAATGAAAAGAACACGGATGCCTTTTACCAAAATGGCCCTAGCTCAAGAGGGCAAAAGAGGAATTACAGAACGAATACAGTAGACAATGGCGGAACTAGGAAACCTTGAAAAGTAGAGAGAGAGAGAGAGAGCGCTTGGCGCCATCATCGAGAGAGAGAGTGAAAAGACGGCTGAGCGAGAAGAGGTTTCTGAAGCAAAGATCCATTACGCGGCGGCGAAGATGACTGAGATAGCGTCGGTGATGGACATTGACGTAGACGAAAATCAGCCTCGCAAGCCGGTGAACAAGGGGAAAGACGTCGCCGGTTTTGGTGGTGGTCCGCCGCAGGGTAAGGCGACGCCTTGGGTTGAGAAGTACCGACCTCAGTCGCTCGATGACGTCGCTGCACATCGTGACATTATCGATACGAGTAATTGAACTTTATACACACATTACTACTCTCAATTTCCATAAACCCTAGGGTTAGGGATTTAGTACGGTTTTCAATATCTTTTTTTTTTGGGTATTTTCTCAAATAGAAAATTGTGTTCCTCTGATGTTACAAAGTATTCTAACGAAGGTTCTTATTTGTTTCTTTTCTCAGTTGGATTGAGAGACTAAATGCAATTTTTATAGGTTCTTATCACTATGCTCACTAAAAGGTTTTGCCTTTTGTGGTTTTTGTAAAACAGTTGATAGGCTGACCAATGAGAACAAATTGCCCCATCTTCTGTTGTATGGTCCTCCCGGTACTGGCAAAACATCCACCATTCTAGCCGTTGCCCGGAAACTTTATGGACCCAAGTACCGTAGTATGATTCTTGAACTCAACGCATCTGATGATAGAGGAATTGATGTTGTAAGGCAGCAGATTCAAGATTTCGCTAGCACGCAGAGCTTTTCTTTGTGAGTATCCTAACGTGATTTCATCCCTGCTTTTGATTTTTGTGGTTAATTTTTTCTTATCATAATAATATGCATTTTGATACCTCAACTGGTTTTTATTACTCATAATATTGGATGCATTGTGATGGCATGCGCTATGTTTAACTGTAGCATCATGCTAAGTATAATAACTTCTCTTTATGTGTAACAAGTTTGTTGTGGATATAAAAATTTGAAATTGATGATTGTAGAGGAAAATCTTCTGTGAAGCTGGTTCTGCTAGATGAAGCAGATGCCATGACAAAAGATGCTCAGTTTGCCCTGCGTAGAGGTATAACCTTATATTGTTCCTATCTCTCTCGGTGATTTTGCTTAAGCACAGTACTAACATCTTTGGCATCCTTATTTTCTTTAATTTTCCAAGTAATTGAGAAATACACCAAGAGTACTAGGTTTGCGCTCATTGGAAACCATGTCAATAAGATCATTCCAGCTTTGCAGTCGAGATGTACTCGATTTAGATTTGCCCCTCTCGATCCTCTTCATCTGAGTCAACGTCTTAAACATGTAGTAGACGCTGAAGGGTGAGAATTAAGCTACTTCAGTCTTGTAAACTTTCTTATTGTGTGTTTCTTCATTCTCCCTCTTTATTATGTGTATTTTTATACCCTTTTTTGTGCTTCCTTTTTGTAATTGGACTAGGCTTGATGTAA
The DNA here is from genome assembly GCF_000633955.1 of Camelina sativa. Classification (NCBI taxonomy): domain Eukaryota; kingdom Viridiplantae; phylum Streptophyta; class Magnoliopsida; order Brassicales; family Brassicaceae; genus Camelina; species Camelina sativa. The sequence continues at coordinate 21,346,478 of NC_025700.1, read as the reverse complement.
GTGAGGATGGTTTGGCAGCTCTTGTACGGCTGAGCAATGGGGACATGAGAAAAGCACTGAATATTTTGCAGGTTCTGGAATATTTCCATTTGGTTCTGGCTCCCTATCAACAATTGTAAATCTACAGAAGAGAATACATTTTAATCACGATGAATGGGTCTGTAAAAACTTCTAACGGGTTTATTGGTGTTGGCAGTCAACTCATATGGCGTCAAAGCAAACTACAGAGGAAAAGAGAAAAGCACTGGACACTTTGCAGGTTCTGGAATATTTCCTTTTGGTTCTGTCTCTTTATCCACACAGATAATACATTTAGATCACTACGAATGGATCTGTAAAAGTTTCTACGGGTTTATTGGTGTGGGCAGTCAACTGATGCGAAGTCAGAGCAAATTACTGCGGAAGAAGTTTACCTCTGCACCGGAAACCCATTGCCCAAGGACATTGAGCATATAGCTGGCTGGCTTCTAAATAAATCATTTGCTGAGAGCTACAAAAGTATGGAACCATAACTGATTTTTACTAAGTTAATGATTCCATGGTCCTGACTCGTTATTGCTACTTCATTCTGCAGACATATCAGAAATGAAGACGAGAAAAGGACTTGCCATTGTTGATATCGTCAGAGAGGTTACCATGTGAGTGACATACTTGGTTGCTGCTTCAAACTGCTGTGTTATCTGTGCCATGCATCTGTAAACTAACTTTTGTTTCTCCATCAGGTTTGTTTTTAAGATCCAGATGCCTTCAGATGTCAGAGTTCAACTGATAAACGATCTGGCAGACATTGAGTAAGTATCTTTTGCAATTTAAATTTGGCAGATTGTTTAATTTTGACTGCCTGGAGTAGAGTATTTAAGCTTGTGTTCCCCCACAATCTTTTTTTTATTTTAATTGTGAGTCATTTTACTGTTTATAGGTACAGGTTGAGTTTTGGGTGCAATGACAAACTGCAGCTTGGAGCTATCATTTCTACTTTCACACATGCCCGGTCTGCTATGGTTGGTGCAGCAAAATAAACCATGTTTTTTTTTCCTTTTTGGAACCTGTAGTAGCTTATATGCACTGTGTTAAGTAACTACTAGAATAGTTCATCTCAGTGATGTTTTCCTAATAGTATTTGTACATTTTATGGCCGTTTGTGACCAAAAGCTTGCCTTTAAATCTCCAACGAAGAGTGTTAGATCCACCTTGTGATCTTCTCATCTCATATCATTAGCACATTGCTCAAAAGGCTCTTTGCAATTTTCAATTCCTAGATCAAATATGTTTCAATGCTCTTCTCCGTATTGCCAATCCGATATTGGTTTCTCGTTTAGTCGTGTCTAACAATGAACCCAGACAAAATGATGATAAAATAACTTAAACATCGCTACAGGGATCAGAGCACTTCGTGCTGCTTAGTTGATCCCCGAGCGAAAAAGGTTTTATGAACAAACAGTCAACACAGAACATCGCGGACCAAAAAAGAAGAGAAACAACCTATACAAAAAGATTTTCTTTCTTGCTTAGGTAGGAACTCTTTGATTCTACGTTCCTTTTTCACACATCATCATACTCATTACCCATATACATGTATTGCTATACATCTGCTGCAGACTTTGCTCTCCTTCAACTACCAAAATGCAGCCATCAAGAGCATTAGACAGATTACGTCTTCCACTGAAAGTGCATTGTGCTTGTGAAGATTGAGCAGTTTGTTTTCTCAATGAGTCTCATCCGTTGTCCTATTGGACCATGCAATCTCAATGTCGAGTGATCTGGAAGAAGCATCTTTGCTGTTTTCATGATTCAGGCTTAGAGATCCACTGTACTCTCCTTCTGTCACGACTTTGTCTATTTGGATAGTAACACGGCCTAGAGTCGTCTGCAGACAAGGAATGTGTTGTGTTAAACAAATACCAAATAAGACAATACATATTGAAGATCTCTATCCAATCCCAACTCTGCAATTTGAACAATGTAGCTTATTGTTACAATGTTACCTTCCCAAATGTGCTTTTGCTCTTGCATATGATGTGAAGCTTTTGTCCTTTGGGGGGAACATCAAATGCCCAAGTAAAGCCTTCTTTCCATTCAGGAGTAGTGCTATGGCTCACGACCTACAGAAAAAGAGACAAGCCCAATGATACAATAATTTTTTTTGGCAATGGTGGGAGTGAGAATAATTCTCTCATGGATGGATTTGCTTTACCTTAGTTTGCCGTGGAGGGCAGTTTCCTATTGTTAATTGACAAAAGGCGTTTGTGGTTGCCATGGACTGCTTTAAGTTATTGGCACGCATGACGTTCACTGTTAAACAACCTGGTAAGCAGTGCAATAAGCTGTCTGCCTTGTCGTGGAACCTAGGAGGGCA
>NC_025700.1:21338169-21343006 GCF_000633955.1 Camelina sativa | reverse complement strand
AGCAAGTAAAGAATATCCAATACCAATCCCTGGACGTCTTCAACGCCAGATTTGAGCGCCCCTACCAAATGAGGGATGCAGAAAGTAGCAGCTTCTGAGGCACGGAGCTTAGGAAAATTGGAGAAAATCACATTTAAGGTTCTCAAAACTTCGATATTTATAGTTGATGTAGACCACAAGCCTCTCTCCAGTGCAGCTGTTCACAATCATGAGATGTCAAACAGTTAAAGATAAGAAAAAAAAAATTATCAGAATATAAAAAGTGTGGAGCAACGGTCCTGCGGACCAGCAGTTTAATGCTAGAGTGACCGGGATATAGGACTACTATAACTTAAACTGAAAAAGTACCTGTTAGTGATCGTATAAGTTCATTGGAGACGTATTCTTGGAGTGTGTGGTTGGAAAACAAAAATTTGACCATCAGTGCAGCCTGCCCAGAAACTTCTGCATTGCAAGAAAGCAGGAGCTCCTGAATTAACAATACGCCACCAGCCTCTGCAACAGCTCTTCTATTCGTTCGACTATTCATCACAAAATTCTGCAACGCACAGATGGCCACCACTTTCATTTCTTCTGTTGGTTGTTCCTCTAGCACGCTAATGAGTGCCCGACAAGCGGATACAGAACCACTGGATCTAGAAAGCCCTTCATGCTGAGAAAGATCCCCAAGTGCCAGAGCAGCAAGAAGCCTACCAGGTTCTGATCTTGTCTGAGGGTCCAACAGATATTGAGATAGTGGTGTTATTGCATATTTGCATAACTTCAACTCTCTTACTCTCGGATTGTTAAATATTACTTCAAGTAAGCTTCCCGATTCTTCCTCGCATTGATGAGATCTCAGGAGGTCCAGCAATGCATCGATTGCACCACGCTCTGCCATTTGTACTGTGCTTGAAGCATCGTTTTTCTCATGAAGCATCAATGCTTTTAGAGCCAGTAAAACTGTGCTTTCAATTGTTGAGAACAACAATTTTACCAACACTGGAAGTTCAACTCTGAAAAAGCATTCTACATCATACTGCAGAATGTTGGAAAGAACAAAAGCAGCTGACTCCCATAAGTCAAGAGGGGGCTGAGGATCTTCCTGAAGAATAACCTTGGATAGCTCAAAAATACCTCCAGCATCAAGAACAGCCTTAGGCCAGCTAGCAGATATCTTCTCCAATGCCTTTATCGCAGTTTCCTGCAGGCTCAGTATTCCAATTCCTGCAAGCCGGACCAGAGGAAGAACAGCACTCTGTGTTGTGATGTCTTGCTGGAAATCTTCCATTGTAAGAAAATGGCTCAGCAGTTCTGCTCCAAGCTGCTGGATAGCTTGGGATGAAGATTCTAAAAAGGAAATCAGAGGCACGATAGCTTCACTGGGTGTAAAACTAAAAGCTTCAAGGCTTTGCTGTTTTTCCAATATGTTTACAAGTGCTTGCAGGGCACTATGTTGCCCCCATAAGGTCAAGTCTGACCGGAGCAAGACCGTGAATAGAGGCTCTACAGTTTTTGCAACATCTGGTCTTCTCGCGATAACTCCACTATTTGTTAAAATGCGAAACAGCTCCGCAACAGAGGAACATAATGAACTTGAGGCTCCAGGTAGCAGCTCAAGACATCGCTCAATTATTCCAGCTTCCACCATGTCCAACTTGCGTGGTACTCTGTCTTTCCCCAGCTTAATGAGAGCTGATAAGCTAGCCTCGATAATCCTGTGATTTCTTTCGGAAACCAAGCCAACAAAAAGCTCCTGAATGTTATGTGCGGCTGCTAGTTCTAAATGTTGCTCGTCATCCAATAATATCTTAATAGCACAAACTGCTGCTTCAACTGCTGCACTTCTTTCAGACTGCATCAGTGTTATTAAAGGCTTCATGCAACCGGAGGCGGATGGACTTGTTCTGATGTTTTTATTCAAGAAAACAACAGAACAAAGTCTGGCGGCATTGATCTTTAACTCCTCTGAAGCAGAAGTAGATGATAAGATTTTGATCACGTTTTCCAGTAGACTTCCTTCTACATCAATAAGAAGGGCTGTATTTGGAGTATTTCCTGAGCTTAGTTTGATCAATGCAGCGAGAGCTACCTCTTGCTCACTTTCTGATACAGTACCGAGTATGTCCATTAGTGGTTGAACAGCCTGGCAGGCGATTTCAGAATTTCTGATGTTTTCAGCATCAAATAGCTCATTCAGAGCCCCAGCTGCGCTGTATCTTGCACTTCTCGAACCTAGCCGCAGTACTGCGATTAGCTGATTCAAGGAACTTAGTGCCATTTCGTGTTGTCTAAGCTCGTGGTTGCTAAATAATACCCTAAGCAGTTCAGATATGGCGAACTCAGTTGAATCTTGAGGACTTAGAGAAAGGTACTTTGTTAAAGCTTCAACAGCTCCAACTTCAGCCATTAGTAATTTATTTGTGTCACTTCCATCAGCAATGCGAATCAGGATTTGGACGGCAAACTGAGGGGCTCCAGGCCTATCTGGAATTGGTCTCAAGAGATCTACAAGTAGCGGGATAGATTTGCGTGCAGTGGAGCCAAGCCTCACATCTTCAATTTCAAAAAGGTGTTGAAGAACGACTTGATCAGGCTCTTTCACCAGAGAAAATTCATTTGCCAAAGCAACCAAGTTCAGTATCTCTGATTCCACATAGCCAAGAAGGCTTATTATCCCAGAAACAGCACCTGAGTTTGCAATTGTCAGATTTATTCCTCTGTTCCTAGTACAAACAAGACTAGCCAGTGCATGGGCAGCAAAATACCGATCTATCAGTTCATCAGACCCTAGCAAAAGTGCAAGTGTTGGAATGATCCGCATTGTCGTTGAAGAAAAGGACACATTGTCATCCTGGAACATGATAGCCAGGAGGAGAGCACTAATCCAAATGCCTTCTGTGCCCTCAAATTCAGCCTGGTAAAACAATTCAAGATTACTTTCAACGGAAAAATTCATACAAGGCATCTCTGCCAAAAAAAAAAAAAGTACGAATCAAGTCAAGCCTAAGATAATTTGATAGCAGTGTGATTCAAAACCAAGATGCAGAATCATGCTTGACAAGTGAGACTTGCTGTAACAGAAGTACCCTGTAGGATAACCCATGACCAATAACATGAAGAATCATATAATTAAAAAAGAAATATTTACCTGCGGACTGGAAGTATACCTCGCAAGCTTCCCCAAGAGCACCTCAAGTCCGCCGGCTTCCATAACAATGACCTTTGACTTAGCATCAACGGAAGTGAGTATGCATAGCAGCCACATTGCGACTGTACCACCCAAGATTTTAGCTGGATCAGGAAAATAAAAACTACCTGTATCCTGGAATACATTTTTTTCCAAAAACCCTTTAGGTGTCTGGACTTCAGTTTCTAGAGAAAAGCATGTAGAATTCTGCTTTATCATATCAACTAGAGCATGTAACAAGATTTTTGAAAAACCAGATTGATCAAGTGTCTCCGTGATCAGCTGCTTCTTTTCCTTGGCAGCACATAAGAGCAACGCTGCCCCCCCAACTCTCACTTCTAAGCTGGATGCATTCACTATTCTATCAGCCAGAACGCCCATTGACTTGGGTCTCGAAACTATTAGTTCACTGACCAAAAACTGTTGATCAGAGCAAAGCCTGGACAAAATTTCTATTGCCTTATCTTGCACAAGAGTCTGGCCTTCGGTAAGGCATTGCACAAGGGCCTCTAGGCTTGATGGCACTTCGGCAAGGGCAATCCATGGAGGGTAAGAGAGATTCACCCCATTCTTAGTCTTTGCCAAGAGTGCTACTACTTCTAATATGTCGAAAGTATCTGGGCTATCCACATCAATTAATTTTAGAGAATCAATGAGTGAAAGTATAGCAAAACGGCACTGAGCACTTCCCTTTAGCACATCACAAACTGGAAAGTTCTTAAGTAACTGATGAAGTGCTCGTGATGCATTTCTCTTACCTTCCGCAGATCCATCAGCCAAAATTCTTGTGAAAGCTGAAACAACATCTTCAGCTAGTGCTTCTGCAGCGATATCCGGATCAGACAGAAGATTTGCCAGGGCAGAAATCGCATTTTCTGCAGAATCAACGGATGAGTTCTTGGCCAACTTTATGAGTGACTTAATGTCTCCTTCTGCAATGTAAGACTTCTTTTTATTATTATTTTTCTTAACCGGACGGGACAGTGCGTCCAAAGCCCTAGCCACCTGTTTGGCCACATTCTGATTGTTGTTTGTAAGCAGTTTGATCCAGGGATTAATAATATCATCCGTCGCAAGATGACCGCAGATATCTTGTCTTGAGCTGAAGAGATCAGCTAAAACTGAAGCTGTCTGCTCTTTTGTCTCTTCCCTGGAAGACGTTAGGGACTCGACAAGGGACCTCAGTCCTTTGTTAGCGGCACATCCTCTATGAACAAGATCTTCTTGCGAAGCTTTTGAGAGCACGTGACCCAATACTTTTATTACATGAATCTTTGAAGTCGGATCATCTCCCAGAAGTAAAGCCAACAGCTGATTAATTGTGGCAGGCTCAGCTGTATGGACGAGCTTCACAAGTGTCTTTGCAGATGTTTCTTGGGAATTTGGTCCACCAGTCTTCAGTAGCCACAAGAATGCTGGAATACCACCAGCTCTTTCAACACAATCACGGATTTCCTCACTGTGACAGCACAAATTCCAGAGGATGCAGGCAGCATCTTCCTTGGCCTTCTGAGATCCAGTCTCGAGCAACTGTACAAGTGGAGGAATCCCCCCGGCTGCTGTTACAGCCCATTTACTATCATCCACTTGAGCCGTCAAAATTTCCAACATTTCAACAGCATACTCTTGGTGTTGCTCACTAGACAAACCTAGAAATGATATAAATAA
>NC_025700.1:21335211-21337511 GCF_000633955.1 Camelina sativa | reverse complement strand
CAACACAATCACGGATTTCCTCACTGTGACAGCACAAATTCCAGAGGATGCAGGCAGCATCTTCCTTGGCCTTCTGAGATCCAGTCTCGAGCAACTGTACAAGTGGAGGAATCCCCCCGGCTGCTGTTACAGCCCATTTACTATCATCCACTTGAGCCGTCAAAATTTCCAACATTTCAACAGCATACTCTTGGTGTTGCTCACTAGACAAACCTAGAAATGATATAAATAACTGGATTCCTTCTCTCTTTCCAATCGCCTCCCAAATTCCAACCTTGTCATGGCATAAGCGAGACAAACAAATTATCAGATGCTCTCGTACATCAGTGGTAGCCATAGTTATTAGAGCGATAAGGACTCTCTTAGCTTCTGCATCATTTAGGTAACACGATAGACTACTGTTTCCGTACAAGCTCGCCATAGCCTCCAAGATCCGTTCTTGGATTACCTTTGTGTCACGAGGCTTTAGTAACTTTACCAAAATGCTCTCTATCACGCTTGGATCAAATATATTCTCCGAACTCTCTGGTTGTTTAAAAATCATTAGAGCATATGCAAGGGCTCCAATTACATCACCAATTGGTTCCGCTAGACGAGGGGATTGTGATTCTTCTCCAAGATATATAATTAAATGGCGCATCCCACCAAACACATTTGCTAAAGCTCCAGTTGCATGTTCTTGTAGAGATTGTCCATGTTTTCCCTGCATACACTCTTTCGATGGAGCAACAATGGCTCCTATAAGAGCATGTACACCTCCTGCATCTTTGACACATTTCTTAGCCTCATCGGATCTTGATGAAAGTGCTTCCAAAGCATCAGCTGCACTAGCGCGAACATTGATATCATTTTTTTGTTCCAAAAGCTGTATCAGCGACTTGACAACTCCAGAATTTAATATTTTCTGGATGCTATCACAAAAGGAGAGAACTAGACGAGCCAGCAGAGACGCAGCATTTGCTTGAGAATTAGGATTATCAGATGACAAAAGAGACACAACTATGTCCACACCACTACCCTCTAGTGTCAGTCTCCAATATCCATCATCAACGCCACAAAGATTCCTCAAAGCTCCAGTAACATACCCTTCAACCACTTTTCCCTGATTTCCTTTCAGGCTAAGTTGATCCCACAAAGTTGGCACTACACCTTCTGTGATAAATATTTTCATGCCAATGTGATCATTGGAAATTCCAGCAGAAGAAACCTCATACATAGCTTCTGCCGCTGCTTTTCTAGTTTCAATGGTTCCAGACTTCAAAACCGAGAGTAATGGCGGGATGCATCCTCCTAGAAGCACTTTAAGTCGCAAGTCTTTGTCTTTGCATAAAACACAAAGGATTGAAGCGACATTTACTTTGGCCAAACTTGTCCCATTTCTAAGCAAGGAAATGAATAAAGGCATTGCTTGGCCATATGAACCGATCAGCCTTCTTGCCTCTCTTTTGCCTTTTGCAATACCTAGTAGACGAGCTGTTGTGAGTTCTTTGTCTTGTGGAGAAGATGTTTTCGCGTGAAGTTGCTCTATGAGCTGAGCAATCGTTGCCATTGCCTTCTCTGGGTCGTCCATTTCCAATTTTGCATCGACTTCCCTGCACATACTATTTAGGCAATGATTTCAATTTATGTTTCTCATGGCAACAGATATTGCAGAAGGATAATGTAAATATTACAAACGAAAGGAGGTGGACAGAAAATTGGAATATCAGATTGCCAATGAAGCATTTTTTTCAGTAATCTTAACTATAGAAATTCTGAGCAATATCAATACTCATCTGGCTTGACAGCCTCATCATGGTGAACTTGAAAAACTTTTATCTAAATAAATTTCAAATAAAGAAAATGGCTACCTGGAGTTCGAGGAAGATAATGTTTCCTCCTGGGTTCCAGGAAGGAAGGCCTTCAACATCTGCATTATAACTCGCCTTGGTTTCCTAGACGTGGAAAAAAAAAAAACATTGGGGTAAGTTTAAAACCCCAAGCACAGCGATTGACTAGTTTTACCAAACATTAAGACTGTCTTTACTCTAATAAGAATCTTCACAATTTTTGTTACTAGAAAGAAAGAAAACGATCATGATTTCATCTTTTGAATCCAACACTCATATTCCCAACTATGTGAAAATTTCTTCATTCTCAAATACAAGTCATCATCATATACCAAATAAACGTACTCAAACTCAAAGCTATTGCAAAAATCCTACATTCTAAAGCAACAATCCCATAACATTAGCAAGAATTCAAACAACAACAAAAAATCAAACAAATGAAACCACAAAAAAAAAAAAAAAAAAAAAAAA
>NC_025700.1:21297205-21334622 GCF_000633955.1 Camelina sativa | reverse complement strand
AAAAAAAAAAAAAAAAAAAAAAAAAATGAGTAATTGGAGAAATCGTACGAGCATTGCGATTATAGTAATAGACGAGGAAGCTCAGATATGAAATCACCTTTTTCTCGCTTTTGGTCGTTGTCGAAATCAAAAATAAAATGGTGAATTTACATCAAATGAGGAAGGAGAACGTACCAGCAGAGAGAGAGAGAGAAAGAAGAAGAGAACAGAACAGTCCCCCTTTGTTTTTTTTTTTTTTTTACTTTCCTTTTTGTTACTTTCCTTAATTATCACTTTTTTAATATTCCCCAACCCTTAATTATCCTTTTTCTTACCTTAATTATCCATGTTTTCTCATCAAAACCTTGTATTTAATTATATGCAGTAGCATTCAAATACTTAAATTGACCCAAAACAAAAAGTTTATTTTGCCTCAGTTGAAAAAGTATTATCATATGATTGAAAAAAAAAATATATATATATATATATATTGATAGGTGACTTTTCCAAGCATGAATTACCAAGCCTGATGTTTTGCCAAATCAGAAGAAAAAAAAAAAAATGTATAGGACTAGGTTTAGACTTTTTCAATGTCAAGTTTGTTCGGTTGATTTACTTCTTCTTTTTTTACTTTTTCTGTTTTAACATTTTTTATCAAAAATTACTTCGGACTGGACTCGGAATAGTTCTATGTTGTGTTATATGCCAAAACCAATAAAAAAAATAAGTAACATCGTTATTTTAAAGGTCTATAAAAAAGAAACAGAAGGTTAGTACTACATTTTGTGTTTTTTTAAAGCAGGATGGACAATGATGTGTCACTGTAGCTTTCATCTTGAATCTTGACCATGTCTTTCCAACTATATATGATCGGTCGGTCTATTAATTCAGAATCATTTTATCAAAGTATATGTTGTTACATCCGACCAACATAATATAATAATTGAAGATCCTTTAACCAAAAAATATATAGTATAATATATATATATATATATATGTTACAAATAACCTAAAAATATAAAAGGGCATGAGGTCCCTAAACTAATTAATGTTTCCACGTTATAAAACATGCACTAAATGCTATTCATATAGAGGCATATAGCTATCTATTGGTATTTTCTTTATTGAGAATTTCATTAGGCAGTGATTTGTGTTGGTTTTAAGTCTGGCTTTGTATTTTAGATGATCTACTATTCTTTATACACAGAGATCTCATGCAATGCAAGTCACAGCACAGCACAGGCTCCCAAAAATATTATAGTTTTAAAGTTTTAACGTAGGGAGAAAAAGATTCTCCTCAGTTTTAATTTAACCAAGGCGTCATCTCGGATCTGCGCGCAACTTAGTTAAAATATACGATATGTTGTTTGTCCAAGATGGAACTTTTCTAAGATATATATTCTTGTGTAACTCTTTTATTTTCTGGTGTAACGTGATTAATGTTTTCTATTTGCAAACGAAACTTCTATATGCTCTTATATTAGTTATACATTATTAGTGATATATAAGTATTCATATAAATAAACACACAACGTTATGAATGTGGATAACAGATTAACACTTTTTAATTAGTACGATCGTATCTATGGTATGAATTGTCATGATTAATTAGTAGAATTGTAGAAACATATTTAAGAAAGTTAGATATGAGTGTTTAAACAGTTTGGTTGCTATTTGGAAACCAAACACGAATAATCTATATATAATAACAATCCGAAAAAATGCGACTAACAGTTGTGTTTTTTCGATCGTATCTTTTGGATATTTTTCGAAAAGTCGTGATGGATCATTCAAACAGTTATTTATAAAAAGTTACAACTGTTCATTGTAGAGTTGTGATTATTGAAACATTCGTATCTTTTGAAATCTATACATATTTGTCAGTTTGAACTGTTTTCATTTTTTTGCCATGAAACAAAATCAACTAAAATTTCAATCTCAACGGTTTATAAATTTTTCTAAATTACTTTCTAGCATTTATTCTTTTAAAAGTCAAGAAATTACTCTAATTCTTGATTTAACAAAAGACTTTTGGAATGATGAATATAACAACAATCCGAATAAATGCCACCAAAAATTGTGTTTTTTCAATCGTACCTTTTGGATAATTTTCCAAAAAAATCTGTAAAAGAATTAGATTGTGTGGTTTACAAAAAGTTGTGATTGTTCATTATAACGGTTTTTTTATAAAGTTGCAACTGTTCATTGTAGAGTTGTGTTTATTCGAATATTCATATCTTCTAAAATCTATATATATCTGTCTGTTTGAACTGTTTTCATTTTTTTGTCATGATACAAAATAATATAAACTTGTAATCTCAACGGTTTTTACAGCTTTCTAAATTATTCTCTAGCATTCATTCTTTTAAAAGTAAAGAAATTCCTCCAATTTTGATTTAATAAAAGATTTTTGGAATGATAAATCTAATTTACAACTGTTAGTTAATTTTAGATATAAAAATTTAATGAAAATACCTCGAGTTTTTTGTCCAAGAGTTATATGGAGTATATAGTGAGTTTTTAAATTTGACTTTTCAACATGGTAATAAAGATGTATACTATTTAAAAGCAGTTTATATAGGTTATTAGGTATAAATATAATCCAGTGTAGACACAACAGTTGTGATGTTTCGTAGTACCTTTTCGTAAATTTTTTGTTTTTTAAAAAAAAATTGAAATTGTTGTATCTGTTCATTGTAGATTTACATTTGCGTCTATTTATCGTCACTTTTTTCTAAAAAATAGTTTATTATTTAAAAATAATAATAACAATCTGAATAAATGCAAACAACAGCTGCAATTTCTCGTAGTATTTTTTTGTAAAAAAAAAATATTTGTTTTTCTTAAAACTCAAACAATTGTATCTGTTCATTGTAGAGTTGTGTCTTTTCACTATATTTTATTCATATTTTTATCACAATTTTTAGTTCTAATAGGTGTGTATATTTAAATACTCATGTCTTTTGAACTTTTTATATATTTGTCTTTTCATCAATAACTAACAAATCATTGTTTGTTGAAACAAATTTTCCGTTTTGTGTTGAATCTAAATAATTTTGGATATTAATATCTAATATTCAAAGTTATTCTATAATCTAAATCAAATTTTAGAAATGATTATAGCGATAACGAAATTTAATAAACTTAATATAGAATTTACAGTTGTATCTATTTATCGTAAATTTCTCTAAAAACTATTTTCATTTATTTTATTTTGTTTTTAAAAGTTGTGTATTTTAATTTTAATTTTTCGTTGATACAGTTTCACTCACTATTAAATATATATTAATTATAATTATTTAATAGAAAATTATATTTACTCATTACAACCATTAGTTCAATATTTTCAGTTAAGATCACTTTGTTATAATGTTTTTTAATTGTAGCTCTTTATCATAATTTTTCATAAAATATCTTATATATTTATTATACTTTAGACAATGTTTTTTGCAAAGTTGAGTCTATTCTACATAATATTTTTTGTTATAAGTTTTCATTTTGATGGTTGTGTTTTTTAGTAACAGTTTATGTTTAATGTTTATGTATTCAAACTATTCTATTACATTCAAATGATTTTATAATGTATAATTTTATATTTTAAATTTTATTTACTTTTTTCTTAAATATTTACCTCGCAACATCGTGGGGGATATGAGTCCTAGTAGTAATAATAAACTAGTAGTATAAGTGTAAAGATAGATTTGGTTTTGTGAATTGAAAGTGAAGGTTGTAAGAGCAACAACTAACACACCTAACATGCACTTAAAAAACCCCACTCCCCCTGTGAGAGTGAGACCGACTGTATAATTTTTTCAGTTGGCAACAAATATGTCGGCCCCATCTTTTCTATTTTTAATACATATGTGACATCCACAGCTTCTAATTTTGATTTCACTTATTATTATTTATTTTTTTGTTAAAACACTTTGAAAAGATTATCATACAGATTATATACTCCATATATATACTCTCACGTTTTCTAAACAAACTTTGAATTGTTACACCATTTATAATCCAAAACCTTAATCTGTAATAAATTATTGGTATTTTCTAAGTCACAACTTATGAAAACTTGAAAACTACAGTTTAAAGCATAAATAATTTAGAGGACCAAGTAGAAAAAGATATCAAGAATTAATATAAAATCATTGCTAATTTGTATTTAATGTGATATGGTTACACTCTTAAGAATAAATATCAAAAATAAATATAAGAAAAATATCATTAAATTTCACTAGCTAGAAAAATCACGAAGATTTGTACCTTGTATATAATAATTAGATCGGTATTTCAAAAAAAACTTCACATTAAACAATATTCACGATTTCAGCCGTCGATTGTTTTCGATAGATGATACTGTTGATGTTGTAGTATTCGACCTTCGACTCCAATAAACAATTCAACCGGTTTAGAAAACTCGTGTCAAAATCTAATATATATATTTGAAATATATACAAAAGACAAAAACAAATTAAATTATAGCGAACAGTGAGATTTGTATGGATGCAAGTTGCAACGATAAGACTGTTATCTGCCAGACCCTACCATTACCGACAATTTTCCAATTCGACTCAGTCTGTATTAATCGGATCTCGAGCTTCTCTTTGCTATTCTCCTCCTCCCAACACTAGTTATCTATCTTCCAAAACATATAGTGTATACATTTTTTTTTTCTTATATCAGTTACCATTTTTAACTTCTATATAACACAACTAAAACTGTAGTTTCCGGTAGAAAAATCATAATTAAAATAATATATATATATATATAAGTGATGACTTAAAAATGAATTTGTAATGTTTCTTATTCCAGAATAGTTGGATAATATTGCTTTGGGAGCAATAATACAACACAGTAGCTCGTACTAACAGAGGAGAGAAACAAAAAAAGCCAAGGCCCAATTTGTTGCTGAAAAGCCCAACCCGTCACTACCCTTCTGGCCAGCTTGCGGCTTTCAAACCACCTAACCGCACGTGTCACTCAGTTTCCACTAAACTATTATCGCACGTGGAGGACAAACTTTAGAAAGTTCTCTGCTGCCGAACCACAAGTGGATCAAATGTCGACCACATCTGATTCCCGCCGCCCAATAGCCGTGAGACAATCTCGTTATCGGCTATGGCATCCACGTAATTGAACGAGAAATCAAGGGGATTACTCGACCGACCGTTGCTGTACGTGAATTCTGGCGACACCACTTGCTCCGAGTCCGAGCCGGCGACCAATCTCGCCACAGATTCCGGTGAACACGTGTCGTTCACGATCCCGGTCTGTCTCTTCTCGATGACACCTTTCTTGTTATATATACGACACAATACCCAATCGTCCAGCTGAAAATCAAAAACAAAACATATCCGGTTAGCTAAACCCGGTTCAGAATCATAATTCGGATATCGGTTTGTTCTTCGCTCACCCTTAGACTATTTTTCTTGCGGACCGACCGGTCAACGTCAGCGAGCCGGTATTCGTGCATAATCCAGTTGGTTTTCTCTCCGTTCGGAGGTTTTCCGGAGTAGAAGACTAGAGCCTTCTTGATACCGACCGGTTTAGGACGACCTATCGGTTTATCAGCACCGGTAGCTTTCCAATAGCCAGTACCAGCTGCACGGTTCGGTCTCGAACCGTTCGGATACTTTCGATCTCTCGGTGAGAAAAAATACCACTCCTTTTCACCGTACAAAGCCATGTCTGTTTAAATTGTATTTCGGTTTGTTAAATTATTAAACCGGTTAATTGTATAGTGTGATTCAAAAGAGAAAGAAACGTACCGGGAAGGTCCCAAGGATCATATCTGTACAAATCGAGTTCGGTGATGATCGGTGCAGGGATCGGCTGCGACGCGCATTTACGACAGAGATACATGAGTACGAGCTCTTCATCCGTCGGATGAAATCTAAAGCCAGGTGGAAATTGCAAATCGGCCCCAAGTTTCATCATAATTTACCTTCTTCCCCCTCTAATATATTGTTCCTCTTTGTTTATAGCAAAGAAAGAATCAGGTAGATGTTTGAAACTTCTGAAGCAATGAAGCCAGATGACTATATAAGACGAACGACGTGGACACCTGGCGGCTATACAAGGCCATAGAGTTGTTTGGAATGAGAATCTGAACAAAATTAGATAAAATGTGAATAGTGGAAGATCCATTTTGAAATAGTAGTAGATGGAGAGGGGACACGTGGCGAACGGTAATGTAGGTAGGTTTTGTCATTGCTTACGTCAGACTATTTGGAATGTAGCGGTCCGAAAGGCATGTCAATTTTGGGAAAGAGCGATGAAGAGTCGACACGTTCGATATCACGCGTGTACCTACTTTCCTAAAGGAGACCCAACGGCGACCGTATCTCTCATTGAGTTTTCAAGGCTTTGCTCTTTTCGATCTTTATATTAAAAAGTTTTTGTATTATTACACTTTTTAGTGTACATTATATCCGCCGTAATTAAAAAGTAACGATCCTCTTATTTTAGATACTAGAGTCTCTGAATCTATTCCACTTGTGGATTTTAAAGTGTAACCCTCTCTATTGTCTGTAACATTACTTTTACAATCAAATTCGAGATATATTTAAGTTTCTTTCTTTATAATCCACGCATAAGTCGATGATTTAGCGTACACTAAAGGCGAAAAAGAAGGAATATCAGCTGTAGATTTTTCATGTTTTCTAAAAACCATCTCATCATAGTTATCAACTTATGCTAATCCCACTTACCTCTGTCATTTTCTCTATATAGACTATATATAGAGCCGCCTGTGCCACCTAGTAGATAAACGCTTGGATCTTTGCCACGTGGAGCCGCAATGTAAGTTCTGCCGCTTTTTATTTTGGTGGGTTGAATTTGATAAAAAGCTCAAAAGTGGCCGAAGACGGACGTAGAAACGTGGCCGGAAGTGGATGGTCCATGGAATTATAATTTAAATGATGAGATGCATGAATTTACGAGCATCGGCTCATGATTGCCGCCTTGCCGGAACACACAAAAGAACACCACCACCGAGAGAAAAATCAGGTCGGCAGGATTTACTTTATATTCGTGTAACGACCAGAACTAATGCACATGCCACGTACGTGCTTTCTAATACATCATCGCATTGCGTATATTTTCACGCGTTTGCCATGCGTACTTAGCCGCTCAGGCTCAATCTAAATGCCATACATAGAACCAGGACACGAGACTTATTCACGATGTGATAAAACCATTATCGGTGTTAATTGATGCTTTTGTTTGTTTCGCCGTCGCAAATGATAAACAATCAAATCTTCGACTTGTAGTTACTGACCTGCTATTTCTGATTCGTTTCTATTTGTAGTACTAGCAAGTGTTCACCAAATCATGTTTATATCGTAGTTTTTGTATGATCGATAACCAAATTATGGTTCAAGAGATTTTGGTGACATGTTAATCCAAAACGATTAGTAACAAAATGTTATTTTTTCAAAAGCACCCAAATTTCTTGTCAGAAATTTATCAGAGACTGTAAACAAACATGATTTGCTAAACAGTATCAACCTTGAATATCAAACCAGAAATCTGGAACACTTGGGCACACATTTAAACCAGAGAACACAACAAGGTACATTGAATGGTCGAGTAATTGGAACAAGACAACAAGTGTTACTCTTCATTTTTTTCTAACTCTATCAGTTGCAAATTAAAAATCCCAAAAGAAGGAACCCAAAATATCCAGTATCAGACAAGTAACAGTTACTATGAGACGAGATAGTTCTTCTACTGAACCAAATAAAGGGGATAAAACTGAACTTGGGACAAAGGTAGATATGTGATTTCAGATCAATCCATCCTTCCCTTGAGAATTTTCTCCTTGATCTCATTTGGTGTTCTGAATAACATCACCAGTAAAATGTTACTATTTATATGATACATTCCCCTCGAAGCAAGTGTAGATGACGCAAGATGTGAAAACAAGAAGAAGATAGGAGAACAAAACTTACACAACGTAGACATGTCCTCCCCATCCACTCAGACAATCACGGTCAACTGAAGAGAGAAGTGCTTGTGAGATTGTCTCAAACAATTCCTCAGCTTCCTGAAAATCAATTTATTCGAGTCGAGTTAAGATATGCTTTTGAATTTAATCAAGTCTGTTACAATGCACTTCCTAGAAAGATGCCATTTAAATTATAGCAGGAAGTCACAGCAGTATAACTCAAACACGAGTGAATTTGAATCACCTCCTTCCTAAGCCAAATGAAGATATCCAAGGGAAATCTATTGGAGTACTGTCATCTATAAGCAGCAATATGCACACAAATATTCCTACCAAATCTAGATACTACAATAGAATTCTTACACAAGAAGGGTTTTACCAAGCTTTCCAGTGATCTTAGCAATAGAAGACTTTGGGTTTTCAGTGATCTAGTATAACAAAGAAGTAGTTTTTTCTTTTACGGCACATACCATATCTGGTTTGAACATGGCTTCACAGGCACCATATAGCGATTCTGAAGCAGTTCCAGAGACAACAAAATCTTTTGCTAACTCCCTGCATTTAGAGAATATAACTATCAAGGCATGCACGCGATTGCAAATTTGCAGCTATCAAGTTCAGTAAACTCTCAACTATAGCAGAAAATCAAATTTGAAACAGCTCAAGACATGTAAAATAAGTCCACTCATATGACATACATACACTGCATTGGATGACAAACGAGCAGAACAATATTTCAACAAAAATCCAAATACCAATTGACAACCATTCTAGCTCACCAAGCAAGTTTCAGGATTACACTCACTGACTAACTAAATTAAATAACATTAGATATCATAGGAGACTAAGGAAAGTAAGGAAGTGTCAAGTGAGCATACTTGGCTCCAATCGAATCCATAGTGCAGATGAAAGGTTTGTTATCGTCTCCCAAGCCAGCAATCACAGGTTGGCACAAGTAAGGACCAAATCTGAAGTGAAGAAGTTACAAGGAATCAGATTGATCAAGGTTAACTAGGAACTAGCAACAAATGGGAGAAGACATTTCACTAACCTTTTCTCATAAAGAATAGCAGATACAAGACTAGCGAAAGTTTCTGGCTTCATGTCTCTTTCTTCCCTAAGCTGATATAGCTTATGTCGAAATACAAGTCGCTGGTACCTTCAGCATTCCCAAAGACAAACAAAAGAAAAACAAAGCCCTAAATTTTGTAATTCACCTAAAATTCTGGGAGGAGGAAATAAGAGTATACATATGAAGATGGAATAGTGAAAAGAGTTTACAATGTCTGGACATCGGTAGCGAGACCGGAAAGTCCGATGAAGAGATGATCGTGGATCTTGGAGATTCTCTGAAAATCGGTAGCTATGGTCTGTAGTTGCACACCAAGTCTTCGATCACTAGCTATAGCGAAACAGTTCTTCCCAACCATAGCTACGACGGCACTTCCATTGTACTCGAAGATCTGCATCACCAATCCATCATTCAGTATCAATCATTGCGCAAAAACAGACAAAAGTGTCGAAATTGAAAGACAAATTCGGGAAGGAACACTTACCGACATCGGATAAATTAGGGTTTATTACAGAGTGAAACTTTGGGAGTTTTCCTAACGGAGAAGAAATCTGAGCAAGAGCGGAGCTAAAATAGTAAAGTCGACGGTGGTGGTGGCTTGGACGAAAATCTAAGAGGTTTTGTTTTGTTTCTCTTATTAATGGGCCTCTCTATTATTGGGCTTCAAAATACAAAAGCCTACAAGTTATTTTGAAGCCTACTAATAGACAGGCCCATTAATAAGAGAAACAAAACCATTTTTTTTTTTGGTCTCTGACTCTCTTGTTATTTTTCTAGTAAAATTAACCAAAATTCTAGAAGTGGTTGAGTATCCTCAAACCGGACTTATTTGGACAGTGAAGGTGCAACGATCTGCTCTCACGGATCACGGTAGCATGAATGACATCGTGGAAATAGCACAATTTGAATTTTCAGGTTTAGAACTTTGAACAGTCCTCAATTTGATTCTGAGGTTGATGTAGCACTAGAGGCACTAGCTAAGCTAGAAAGGGCCAATGTTGTGTGTTCAAGGTATAAGCCACGGACTTTTATTTTTTTTCCGTATGTTATTTATCGCAGAGACTCTACAGTTTTCAGAAGACAGTTATATAAATATAGGATTGTGGAGATATAATATCTAACTTTACTTGGGAGCAACGCGGGCATCGAGCCAAGCAACTATGTCGTTGATTACGGTGAAAATATTTTCGTCTGTATCACCTTCTAGAATGCAATGGAAGCCACCTGGATAGAGTTTTAAAGTCTTGTCTTGGCTGATTGCATTGTCGTGAAGGAATTTGCTCACTCTTGGATCTGTGACTTTATCAGCGTCTCCATGAAGTATCAACAGGGGCAACGAGACCTGCAACATAGAAAAGACACAAGTTATTAGAGATGCGCCAGTCTGTGATAAGAGCTTTACTTTATTTCTTTGGTTCCACACACTAACCTTGTCAACTTGCATCTCAATGTCTCTTGTCGCATTTAGAAGTTCAACAGCGGTTTTCAAACGCGTCTGATCATCGTAGCAAATCACATCATACTCGCACTGAATCCACAGAGAACAAAAACATGGAAGAGGAAGTCAGCAAAAATGCTTCAGAAAGTGTTCCATTGAAAATCTAAAGAGAAAATACCAATTTTCTTTTACTCGGGTCTCTGAAGAACAGCTCGCTCAAGTCTTTCTTTGGAAAGAGCTTTGCTTTCGGAAATAGTGTCGACATCAAGATTAACGTCTTCAAGACTAGCGGAGAAGGTTTTACATCTTCTGAAATCTTGAAACAACTCAAGGTCAGTCAGGTATTTCAAACATGAACTAAGTAGATGCAATATGTGAATACAAATACTCTAAAACTCTATTAGTTGATTTCAGTAACAAACTCTCCATAACTCAATTACATCCTAGCACTAGAGGCAAACATAAGATACTTTTAGAAGGTTATGAAGGGATTAGATTTACCTTACACATAGGAGCAACAAGGATAAGACCATCCCAAGCTTGAGGTTCTTTCAGATGAATTTTCAAGGCAACAGCTCCTCCCATTGACTGTCCAAGCAGGAACCGGGGCAAGTTTCTCAATTCAGGTCTCCCTAAGAATCAAACAAACTAAAGTAAAAAACCAGAAAAAAAGCAAGATCCGACACAAAAGCAATAACAGGTACAATACCTTTCATTTTGGAGAACTGTTCAATACAATTTCCAGCTAAGTCATCAAAACTTGGAATGTGACCATGTAAACCATCTGAAAGACCAAAACCAGGATGGTCTACAGCATAAAATCCATAACCAGAACCTGCTATTTGCTTTGCTATACCTGTGAAAAAAAAAAACCATAAATAAAATTCTTACATATAACAAAACAAGACCCTTTCCAACTAATGATATAAGTAAGAGATATCAAACGAACCATCGAAGAAGAAAGTGCAAGTGCTTCCATAGCCATGACAGAAACACACCGAAGCTTTGATCTCGTCGCCTGATTTGGGCAACCAACTCTTGCAGAAAATTTCTTCCCCTTTCCAATTTCTCTCATACCACTATCATTTATACACCAAAGAAAGATTTAAGAACTACTTTTGACTTTGCATATCCATCGGTAAATAAACATAAAATCACTGCGCTTACCTCCTCAGTTCTGATCCCAATCGGAGCTTCCGGTCACCAGATCCAGATTGATTAGAAAAAGGAGATGATGTTAAGATTTTGCTAGTGAAAATTAAAGTTTCAATGCAACCTTGAACAAGCAGTGATCGAGCTGAAGCTGAAAGTCAACAAAAGCAGAACGGGCTAGTCTTCGTGCTGGAGCTTGATCTAAGTTCTGTGAAGCGATCAGATTCAGCTCGTCGCTCACTCCATCGATCGGAGATCGTTTCGCGCAAACAATCGCCGGCGCCAATCGCCGAGTGATGGCCAAAGAACTCCTATATCGGAATTGGAAAGGGGAGAGAGTAGAGGAGGCAGTATCAAAACGGGAAGTTAAAGCACGATCCATGGATTCAATCCAAGAATCGAATCCCCAGATTTGGGGAAGAAGACGAAAAGAGTCTTAATTAATTTTGTGCGGGAAATTTCTCACGTGCAACACGTGCGTTTATACACGTTTGACGACGACTCTTTCTTCTTCTGTCTTGAGTCTTCTACTTCATTCAACAACCAGATTGATTGATCGACGTCAACCGGTTCGACCGTGACCCGAAATCAGTNAATGTACAAAGGTTTATCTTCTTATAATGTTTCCTAAAGGCATTTATAGTCAACAGTCAATTAACCATATCAAAGACGTTAGAAACAATTAACATATTTGTTTTTTTTTTTTTTTTTTTTTTTTTTTTTTTAATTTTACGATTTACTCAGTAACTGTCACTATATTAAACCGGGATTTAAAAGGAAAAGAAAAAAAAGAACCTTTATTGAGATTCTGCTGCAGTGTCACGCTGAACTATAAAAACTCTGTAGAATCATCAAACGTCAGTGTTTTCTTTTTACATAAGAAATGACGAATTCTCACTATTCGCTAGTTTTGATCATTCTCATCATCGTGGCGGTTGTAGTAGCCGGAGACGCCGCGAACGTAACCTACGACGGGCGATCGTTGATCATCGACGGCAAACATAAGATCCTTTTCTCCGGCTCCATCCATTATACTCGCAGCACTCCTCAGGTATTCTCTCTCTCTCTCTCTCTCTCTCTCGCCGTCTCCAACTTTGTATCCGTTTTGTAACGTCGTATGAGTTTAATTTCTTCAAATTTCCCGACGAAATCACGCCGATCAGTCACGTGAATTAGCACACTAGGTCTGCGGCAGGTTTCGAAGACGAAATACGTGAGCCGTTAGAGCAGAGAGAGAGAGAGAGAGGATAAGATCGTCTTTTGACTCTTTTTCCAATTTATCTCGACTAGGCCGGTTATAACTTTGTTCAATTTTCGAGATTGAGTACTCTTATTTTCTGACATATTCTTATTCGACCCCAAATATTCTGAAATTATTAAAATCTCCTATTAAATCGTATATGCCTTAATGATTTGGCGGGATCGCTTCTTCTTCTTCTTCTTCTTCGTCGGCAAAGTATTAATGGAAGTCGGAACTTGCAGATGTGGCCGTCCTTGATAGCAAAGGCAAAATCAGGAGGCTTAGATGTAATAGACACTTATGTGTTCTGGAACATTCACGAGCCGCAACAAGGACAGGTTCGTCACTCTCTCCTCTCTCTCTCTACACGTACGACACCATATATAATATAAGGTTATGCGATTGATGTATATTGTGATCATATCTGCAGTTCGATTTCGGTGGACGACGTGATATAGTGAAGTTCATCAAGGAAATACAAGCGCATGGCTTATATGTCTGTCTTCGGATTGGACCTTTTATCCAGGGTGAGTGGTCTTATGGGTATAATATTTTTCTTCTTCTTCTTTTGGCCATTAGATCGTTCATATATATTTCTGATTAGTTTAAAGCCAAGTTTCGTGGAGTTTAATTTTAGGTTTTTACAATAACACATTTGCAGGGGTTTGCCTTTCTGGTTGCATAATGTCAAAGGGATTGTCTTTAGAACAGATAATGAGCCTTTCAAGGTATTCATATTTTTACTGAACTCAAATGGCTTCTATACATACTTGATACTTCTATGTTTTTTTTTAAGAAGATAACATTTTTATTTGCAGTATTACATGAAGAGATATGCACAAATGATTGTTAAGCTGATGAAATCTGAAAAGTTGTATGCTTCCCAAGGAGGGCCTATCATACTCTCGCAGGTTTGACATTTTGTTTTTTTGTTTTTACATCTATGTTTCCTTCAAAGTTGTTTGTTTTCCTGTGATCTCAGAGTTATGTACGCAAAAACAGATTGAGAACGAGTATGGGATGATAGCTAGAGCTTTTCGACAAGATGGGAAATCATATGTCAAATGGGCAGCAGAAATGGCTGTGGAGCTTGAGACAGGAGTGCCATGGGTCATGTGCAAGCAAGATGATGCCCCTGACCCTGTGGTTAGTTTGTTTATACGTTTGTTCTGCATTGTGGCTCATTATATGCCATTTTTAGCCATCATCTTATGGTTTCTATGTTGCATCAGATTAATGCTTGCAATGGGAGGAAATGTGGAGAAACATTCAAAGGACCCAATTCACCTAACAAACCTGCAATATGGACTGAGAACTGGACGAGTTTGTATGGTCTCCTTTTCCATTTCACTACATTGCTGTTTGCTTTCCAGTTCCAAAATATGTAATTAACTTTCAGCTGCTCCCTTTGTATAGTTATCAAACATATGGCGATGAACCACTGATAAGGTCAGCTGAGGATATAGCATTTCAGGTCGCTCTATTCATAGCTAAGAACGGAAGTTTTGTAAACTACTATATGGTACTATTTCCAGTCTCACTCTCTTTTTCTTTTAAAAATCTCTACTGTATAATAGAAGCAAGAGTAATACTGATTTGACACTATATCTTATTCTAGTATCATGGAGGAACAAACTTCGGGAGAAACGCTTCACAGTTTGTGATCACCAGTTATTATGATCAGGCTCCACTTGATGAATATGGTATATTTTTCAAGCCATTCACACTTAATGAAAGTAAAACATACATGGTTGGTGACACCTAAAGGAATTACATGCTGTAGGATTACTTAGGCAACCAAAATGGGGACACCTAAAGGAATTACATGCTGCAGTTAAGTTGTGTGAAAAGCCTTTACTTTCTGGACTGCAAACTACAATATCATTGGGAAAGCTACAAACTGTAAGTACATTCTAACCAACAGTATCTTCTCCTGTTTGATATCATGAAGAATATTGGAACAGTGATCTTTATGTCTTATTTAACAGGCCTTTGTGTTTGGGAAGAAGGCAAACCTATGCGCTGCCTTACTTGTGAATCAAGACGAATGCGAAGCTACTGTGCAGTTTCGTAATTCTTCATATCTCTTGTCTCCAAAATCTATAAGTGTCTTGCCAGACTGCAAGAATGTAGCCTTCAACACTGCCAAGGTAAGCTCATACGTCAAGATTTATTTTAAATGCAGTTTTCTTGTGATGATGCATTCATTTGTATTTTGTGGTGTGGATAGGTCAATGCGCAATACAGCACCAGAACAAGGGAACCAAGACAAAAGTTGTCGTCTCCTCACATGTGGGAGGAGTTTACAGAAACTGTCCCAAGTTTCAGTGAAACGTCAATACGGTCAGAGTCTTTGCTTGAGCACATGAATACAACACAGGATACCTCCGACTATCTGTGGCAAACAACTAGGTAAATCCAATTATATCCCGTAAGATATACAGCATTTGTCAAGATATATAAGTAGTATATTCTGTGTTGGATATTCTAAGTTATAATGTTTCTCTGGGAATAAAGGTTTCAGCAACCTGAAGGAGCTCAATCAGTTCTTAAAGTCAATCATCTTGGACATGTTCTACACGGCTTTGTTAATGGGAAGTTCATAGGTATGCCTTTTTACCGTTGAATCCTACTCAAAGTTAAAGGTTTTATGGCATCATAAAAGTTAAATGCTTCTAAGTTTGAGTTCTCTGTAGGTTCTATGCACGGAACTTACAAAGCGCATAGATTTTTGCTAGAGAAAAATGTGTCATTGAATAATGGCACAAATAACATCGCATTACTCAGCGTAATGGTAGGGTTACCGGTGAGCCCCAATCTTTTCTTCTGAACTTCTTCAATTTGCTCCAAACAGAGTACTTCTAGATCAGTATTTGTAGCAAATATCAAAAAACCATATGGAGTACATTATTTCTGACGCCGTATCTCTTTGGAACACAGAATTCAGGGGCACATTTAGAAAGGAGAGTCGTTGGATCACGGAGCGTAAAGATTTGGAATGGAAAACATTCACTGTACTTCAACAACTATAGTTGGGGATATCAGGTAAAAAAATTTCTGAGTTTTATTCTTCAACAGAACTTAATTATCTCCTTTAGGTTAACTGATACTGGCTCAATATCGTTGTGGAGGTTGGGCTGCAAGGGGAGAAATTTCATGTTTACACAGAAAATGGGGCGGCAAAAGTTCAGTGGAAGAAGTACAGAGACTCCAAAAGTCAGCCTCTAACTTGGTACAAGGTAGAACAACAGATTAGTAAAATAGTACTAGTTCAATATATTACTTCATTCTCTGAGATATTTTATTTCTATAGGTGTCATTTGACACACCAGATGGGACAGATCCGGTGGCCTTGAACTTAGGATCAATGGGAAAAGGAGAAGCTTGGGTGAATGGTCAGAGTATTGGTCGGTACTGGGTATCCTTTCATACTTTCAAAGGGAACCCTTCTCAGATATGGTAGGATATATCTGTTCACTCTCTTATATGAATTATCTTGTTATATGAATTAAATGTTATTCTTTGAAGCTATGTTCTCCTCTTTTTTAGGTACCATATACCGCGATCTTTTCTTAAACCCAGTAGTAACTTACTAGTCATTTTGGAAGAAGAAAGAGAGGGGAAACCCCTTGGTGTAACTATAGATACAGTATCAGTCACCGAAGTCTGTGGTCATGTCTCCAGTTCACATCCTTCTCCTGTGATTTCTCAGAGAAGAAAAAGCCACAACCGAAAAAAACACAGACATCTAAAACACCAGTATGATAGGAGGCCTAAGGTTCAGCTCCAGTGTCCTAACGGCAGGAAAATTTCGAAGGTATTGTTTGCAAGCTTTGGTACTCCAAATGGAAATTGTTGGAGCTATTCCGTTGGAAGCCGTCACTCACCCAAATCTTTGGCAGTTATTGAGAAGGTAGCTACTATTTTTCCTGTGAATTCTGCCTTTTTGCTGAAATCATAAAGCTCAAATAAGAGTTTCTTGTAAATGTATGTAGGCTTGTCTCAACAAGAGTAGGTGTTCTGTACCAGTCTGGAGCAAAACATTTGGAGGAGATGCATGTCCACAAGCTGTTAAATCCCTGCTGGTTCATGCTCAATGCTCATGAGAGTGCAATTCTTTAGTATAGTTTTCTGTTACTTTTTTTTCTTCTCTTTCTTATTGTGACCAAATAACAAACGTATTAATGAAATATTACAGAAGCACAATACAAGGTTTGAGTTACATAGTGGTTAGATCTTCCGGTGGCTAAGGCTTAAACTAGGTCTACAATTAGTATTTCAATCAAACTATCTAATGCATCATGAAAGCCATGAAAATTTTGAGCAGGAATCATTCCATCTGTCAGATTTCCTCCATTGCAGAATTTTCATAAACTTCAATCTCGTGAAAACCCGGTTTTCAGACAATCTCTTTTCGAGCCATGATCGGTTTGATCCTCATGACTCTTCTACATCTCTCTTCTATTCTTTCTCTCATTCTCTTATGCAGCTCTTCATCAAGTGTATCCGCCATTCCTTCTGAAGACAGAGCATCCAACACCAACTTATATGTATACTCTCTTGGAACCAACCCGGCCTCCACCATCTCCACTACCAAATCCCGAGCCTCGGCCGCTCTCCTGGTCTCAACAAGAGCGTGTATTAGCGGCGTGTACGTGCTTGGACCAGGTACACCATGACCCATCTTCTTCATTGTCCTCATCATCTCGACTGCACGTTCTATCTCATTAGTAACACTATAATACCTTATAAAAGAATTATAAGTCACCTGATTCGGAACACATCCTCTCTTCTTCATATCTTCAAACAGCTCTAAAGCCCGACCAATACGATTCGTTTTGCAACATCCATCGATCAAGCAATTGTAAGTCACCACATCGGGTACAAACCCTCTGAAGAGCATTTCCCTAAACATTCGATTAGCTTCCCACATCCTTCTCCTTATAGCCTTTCTACACCCGGTATGCATTCCATATCTACAATAGGAGCTTATCAAAATGGTGTATGTATAGATGTCTGGAGGGTATCGAAAACCCGGTAACTGCATCTGATCCAACAGAAATCGAGCTTTTTTGAAATTCCCAACTCGACAAAGAGCATTGATGATTGTATTGTAAGCATAAACATCAGGTTTGCAATGATACTCCTTCATCCTATAAAACGTAGCTAACGCCTCTTTCACAAAACCTTCTTCTCCTAGGCATTTCATCAAACACGTTACAGACGCTGTGGTAACCACATTTTTCCCATTCTCTCTTCTAGAGACTTGCCGGAGAAAATCCCAGAGACCAGTAAAGTCGTTGCCTTTAGCCAATAGACAAGCCATATCTCTACAAGTGACCTCATTATGATCAAACCCGAAATGGGTTTCGATCCAAAAGAAGAAATCCATAGCTTTCTGCAACCCGAGTGAAACTTTCTTAGGATCCATATATGCGGCGGGACCTAGAAAAAGGACTTCGGAACGGCGTCGTTGCGATTCTTCACGGAGGTTTCTCTGCTTTAACGGTGACCGGTGACGAAAACCCTTTTGCCGACCGATGGATCGTGGGGAGATGAAGAAGAATCTTGGGATTGAGCGGAGAACATCGGAAACGAGCTGCTGAGACCATGGATTCGCGACCGTTGAAGAAGCGAGAACGGCGTCGAATGGACGGTTCTGAATCATGGCGGCGATGAGCTGATCAATAATGCGGTTGCATTGCGACGGTTTCATGGTCTCCTCCTACTTGGCTGCTACTTCGAGTTTCGTTAACAAACTCAGGAACACATATCTCCGAACTTTTAAAAATATTCCCATTTTGCCTCATACTTTTAAATTGACCGATTTCGACCAGTCACTTGTAATTTTTAAGTTTTTAATTACTAGTAGAAATTTGTTTTGTATTATTATTATTTTTTTTTCTTCTGTAGTTCAAATTAGCTTGGAGAAGAAAAAAAAACGTTTGGTTAGAAAGTTCTCTTTTAAAATCAAAATAAGATGATTCTAATATTAGAAAAAATTAATTTTACTACATTTTATATCTTACAAAGTTACAATTTCTTCCCGCACTCAAAACTTCAAAATTGTGAAAACTCCAATGATATTAGATATAGGACCCTAAACTTTATAAAAAACTCATTTATAGCCCAAGAGTTTCGCTTTAATTTGAATAAAGCGATTCAATTCAAGCTTTTTTTTCCTTGGTTCGGATGGCTAAAGAACCGACCACGAGCCATTGCATTGAATTGAAAACTCTAGTGCTCAAAAGAGCCCAAAGCCGACCCACTCAGCTTCGTTGGTGATTCGTGGTGAGAATCGGAGAGAAGAGAAGGACGACTTGGGAGAGTCCCATCTTGGTGAAACCGATCTCCGGCTAGAAACAGTCCACGGCGACATCGTCTCCATATCGGAGCAGTAATATTCATTCTCCGATCTCGATCGGTTTTTTCTCCGACTACTACCACCGCCCTTGTTCTTCCTCAGCCTAAACTTAGGCGACGGGAAACATCCAAATCCGGCGATGGCAAAATCGGAGCTTTGTTCGGGTTCGGGTTCGGATCCGGGTTGGATTCGGTTTGGGCGTTGGGGCTGCCACCGTTCCGAGAAAGCTCGCGGAGATGATCGGAAAGAAGGTCCCGGGGAGTAGAATACAGAAGGCGACGACGGCGTTGGTGGTGGCTTTAGCTTCGATGGGGTAGTAGAAAAAGGAGTGAGAGGAGATAAAGGACGGGTTTTTGAGTTGGCGATGAAAGAAGACGACGGCGGAGATAACGCCGGCGGGTAAAGCGGCTGAGAGTGTGACAATGGTTTTAACCGGAGAGGGGATAGCTTCTTTGGAGGGTGAAGAAAAGGAGTAGTGGTGTTACCGGGTTGAGGAATTCGGGTTTTGGGTACACCGGGTCGGATCTCCCAGCTGAAAGGTATAGTTCCTGGTCTCTTGAATGAATCATCAACATCGACAATGGCCATTTGAATTTCTGTTTTTTTTGCTCTCAAGAAGAAGAGATAAGACACCAAAAAACAGAGACAGAGAGAGATGAGACTTTAGAGAGTTGGAATAAGAAGGATTGAGTTTAACGTCTTTATATGATGAGAGTGGAGAGAGAGAGAGAGAGAGAGAGAAAGAGAATGAGAGTGATGAGAGGCGAGATTAGAGGAAGATAGGAGTGGGTGGCGGGAGGGATTAGAGAAGTTTATCTCTGTGTAATTTGACTTGGTTTCAATTGGTCCCTAGCCTTTTTTTACTTATAAAACTTTTCAATTATGCAATGGTCACCACAATGTATAATTGTATATAAATAACCCACACCAAGTTCTTTACTTTATTAGAAAACAAAAATACATCTTCAATCTAAGGTCAAGAGACCTACCTATTACTTTGAACATTACAAATTTAGAACCCGATACAAGGGCAATATACTAGAACAAACCGATAGGTTATTCAATTATTGACAATCACAAAAGTCAATCAGAACTCTTTATTTAATTCATCTTTTGGTATATGTTTATGATAATCTATGTATGTGTTGACGACTTTTTAAAGTTTTTATAATAATAAGATCGACAGAATTAAAGGCCTATAATAAGTTTTTATAATAATTAGATTTTAACCATGTACCGCGGGAAAATACATTTAAACTAAAATATGAAAATTATAAGCTGCATCTTTTTGTTAATTTTTGTTTAATTCATTTAGTGTTTAAAATTGTATAAGTGTATTTTGATAGTTAATATTAGGATTTAACCCGTAGTATACAGAGAAATAATTTATTTTTACATAATCATAATTTAATCAAGTTAATTAAATATGTCTAATATTTTAATATTGATAAATACTTTTAATGAATAATTTTGTACTACCAAAATAATGATATTTCAAATTTACATTAATACTAATCCAAACCCGTGAAGCTATATAACCCTGTGAATTTGAATGATAGACCAAAAATAAAATAAGAAGTATTGAACCGAGAGAAAAGTAAACAAAAAGAGGGAGAGAGACATTTATAAAGCATAAAAACTTTTAAAAAGTCAGCTATTTTAGACTGTTTTCCATCAGCAAAAGAACGTAGAGGTCACAATCTTATCTTTCAGCTGTGGCATGGGATGATGGGAGGCATAGGAACTGCTCCAGATTTGGTGATCACTCCATGACATCTCGACATATTTCATCACAGTTGTATATGTGCAGCTGCCAAATGAGCATAGCAAATAGGTGCATCTTTTTATGTTGCTGGTGATACTAACTTGAGAATAGGGGTCAACATTATTTATAGGTGGATATATTCAACTTATAGGTGGACATATTCAACTTAATCTCATTAATCACCACATTCAATTCTAAAATACTATAATTTTGTCCCAAATTTCTATATATAAAATCGTATAAAAACAAATTAATTAAAACAAATTAATAACTATAAAATCGCATAATATATATATGGGAATATGCCAAGTTTATATTATTAGATTAATTTTGATTGATTTTAAGTCATTAATTTTTTTAATATGATTTTATATATAGAAATTCGGGACAAAATTATTGTATTTTAGAATTGAATGTGGTGATTAATTAGGAAGATAGAAAATCAAATGTAGCTGATTTATAGGCTCCTCATAAATTTATATTTAAAATCGATTATTGTAAAGAATTTGTAGAGAGATTTTAGGAGAATGAAATTTGGAAATTTTATTTCAGATTTAATAAGGAGACAAATTAGGAAATTTTTGTTTTTGTTAATGGAAAAGAGTTGAAATGATTTTTTTTGTTTTATAATTTTATTAAAGAAAATATTAAATTACAATGGCATGAGATGTAAATAATTCTCAACTTCAAGCCTTCTTTGCTAAAGTTGGTGTGAAAATAATAATATAGAAGAAGATAAGATTTGAAATATCAAGTGCTCTAATAGTAACAACATCAGCATGCGGTCTTCCATGATTTAGACGTGAAAGGGAAAATTAAACCAAACAAATTGTGGGTAAAAAATTTCAAACTTTGAAATGATCAATGACCCTTTCCCTACATGAGCTCAAAAGGGCTAACCACTTCACTTCTGTCTTGTCCGCAAAAGAATTCCAATGTAGTCTTTAATATATTAGCAAGGCATAATGATGATGATAATGATGATATGTGTCACATAAGATGAAACCAAACGTAAAATGACCACCACCTAGTCTCTGGTTGAATGATTTTTACTGGAATTGCGGAAAGAGCAGGGCACTCTCATCCTGCACCGTATACAAGACGTTGAACCCATAATAAAATGAAGATTATAAGATCTTTCTAGCCATCCGGGACTAATGGAAACTGATATTCAGATTCCTTTTCTCATGAAAGATCTTAGCCTTTTGCTTAACCAATATATCATCAGCTTCAAAGACCTTGTCAAAAGAAAAGGAAAAATCTTTATCTGTAATGCCTTGTTGTTTGTCTCACTGTGAGTTATGGAGAAGTAGCGAATTATAGGTTTACCTCTCGAGCAAATGTGAATAATCATGTCAGTGCTTAGATTCAAGTGTACATCACCTAGATATGAAAGTATCCAACCGGGTAGTTTGGACCGCTTATCATGATGGCTATATCACTTCAATGGCAATGTATTATACTATTACTAGGTTTTGAACCCGCGCATGACGCGGGTATATTTATATAATTTGTTTTAAATTTTTTTAATATTTTTTTGTTTAATAGCTATACATTGATATTTAATAATAAAATAAATTACTATAATGTTTTATTTTTATTCAATTTTACATAATTTTTTATTCATTTAATTTTAATTTAGAAAAATTATTTTAGGATAAAATTAATAGTAGAATTGTATAAAAAATATTGCAGAAATATGATGTGCCATTTTCTCTTGCTAGCTATTAGAAATATCAAATTTAAAAATGTTAGACTTTTTTAAAATATTTAATAATATTTATTTTATTTCCATAGATTAAATTATTTTCTTTTTAAAAAAATCTTATAAAAATGTTTAAAAATGAAGTGGCTAATTCTTATTGGATGTTAACAATATAGTAAGTTTTCTGAATTATAAAAATGTAAAATAATAAAGTGTCTAATCCCTATTGGTTGTTTAAAATCCTACGTGGACAGCTTAAGTAGCTTATAGCTCCAACTTTTATTTAGTATAGATTGTAGAAATATGATGTGTCATTTTCTCTTGCTTGCTATTAGAAATATCAAATTTAAAAATGTTAGACTCTTTTTAAATATTTAATAATATTTATTTTATTTCCATAGATTAAATTATTTTCTTTTTTTAAAAATCTTATAAAAATGTTAAAAAATGAAGTGGCTAATTCCTATTGGATGTTAACAATATAGTAAGTTTTCTGAATTATAAAAATATAAAATAATGAAGTGTCTAATCCCTATTGGTTGTTTAAAATCCTACGTGGACAACTTAAGTAACCTATAGCTCCAACTTTTATTTAGTATAGATTAGACCAAAGAAATGTAACATTATAACCCAAACATAAGCATATAGTCTCTGTTCAGTCCTAAGAATTTCTTCTCTTTTCTAAGGAACAACGTGAGCTATCAAATGTCTATTCTAGAGGCAATCCCAGATACTTGCGAATATACTTAATACATAATAATTTATGTATTGGGAGCATAATAATTTATAAATAAATAAATAATATTGGGAGCATAATATTTTATTAATTTATAGAGGTTTAAATTTCTCGATTATTAATTTATAGAGATACTTTACAAATTTGGCAAAAAAATTCAACAAAAGAAATTAAAAATAATATTTTTATATATAAAATTACAAGAAAAATAACAATTATCATATTTTGAATATAACACTCAAAGATTTTGATATAGTAAAAATATTAGAAATGAACTATAATAAAAAATGTGTATATATATACATATATTTTGATAATTTGATATAATTATTAATTTATATTAATGTTTGGACCATATAATTGCAAATGATTTTTTAAAATTATTATTTTATTATATTATCGAATATTTAAAATGAAGGTTATTAAAAATATAACCACATATAAAGATAAAAACTATACTTGTATATGTTACGCAAGCATATGGTTCATCCCACGTTTCTTGATTGTTTAAGCAACTTCACTAAATGGACTCCGAGTCTACTGTGTCCATTGTCCTTATTGTTTTTTTCTCTTTTACCTGCTCTACCTTAGTACCTTGTGTCTCCTCTTTATTATTTTGGAAGTACATGACTTTTCTTTGTAGACTTTATAATAGATTATGGATGAATGTTTTTGTTAGGATATTGTGACATTCAAAAATAATTTATGGGTATTATGGAATTTAAAATCATTAGAAATGTAATTTAGCAGTTTCCTTTGTTATCATTAGAAATGTAACTTATCATCATACTTCACCTCTCATCTTTATATGATTCTATTTTTTTGAAACAAATAAATTATCATATTATTTCTTATAATTAAAAAATAATTTGATATTTTTAAACGAATATAAATTGTTCAATCTATAAAATATTAAAGTTTTATTTATATTATTCTTTTTAAAAAGATATATTCAACTAAAGTTTTGACTGAATAACGGGTCACTATTTGAATATTTAAATTCAATTTTTATTTATTTTTGTTGTTGAATTGTTTAATTATATATACTATAATAAAAATTTTAAATAATTAACTTTTAAATATTTTAAAATAGTTTAACTTGGTATTTTTAAGAATATTATAAATATTTAATTGATCAAAAGGTTAAAAATTATAAACACTCTAATTTGATTTGTTATAATATGAGTCAATAATATGAAAGAATTTCAAAAAACCAAGTATATTAAAAAAAATTATAACATATATTAAATTACTCATAATACTCACATTTCAAAAACCAAATTTACAAAATTATGTCTTAAAATGACATTCTAAGTCATGTAGAACATACATTATTGAAATAACTTCACATACATAAACTAATACAACATATTAAAATTCTATTTTAAAATATTAAATTTTGTATAGAGTAAAATTTAATACTATTTTAGTAAAGATATTGTTGAACATAAAAAGCACAACATCCTAAATACATCCTAAATAATGAAATAATGAATGAACAGAAGAAAAAGTTTCCCGCTCAATATAGTGGGATCCACAATTGGATCAAAGCACTCTCGTAAATCGTAACGGTTTCTGACTTCAATCGATGGTCAGCATTGATCCGTTTATTATTTATTTATTTATGAACTAGGTTGTATGGAAACAGAAACGGATACGCGGAAACGAAACGTTTCGAAAACGGGAAACGATTTTTTTTCAAAAATTAAGGGAGTGTTATTGGATTAAGGTTTTTAATGGATTTGAATTAATATGTGACAATAGTGGATTTTAAAGTCTAATGTATTTGTGTGGATTTTAAAATGCATATAACCTGGATTTGAAAATCATTTACTAATATATTTTTGGTGATTGTTATAGATTCTTTTTTTTAAGTTAAATATTAAGAAAAAAAAATAAAATATCCATGAGTTCAAAAAGGATCCAAGTCTATCTTAATGAGTTCACTAATCTCAGAGTGCTCCTCCAGTGTCCTTCGTATTTCCTCCGGTACCAGCACCAAGAGACGACGTAACTCGTCATTGAAGTGGTCCTCGTCTTCTAAATTCCAGAATACGAAGGGTGAAGGAGTTTAGTGCGGACGAGTTGGTGAACAGAAGAGACCATTATCGGAGCTTGAGGATTCTTCTTCGTTCAAGACGTAAGAGCGTTGAACCGCGAGGTTGAATAGATCGAATATCATCTAAACCATGAACAGCATCTGCGTGCTCATGGGTTAGAACTATCTACACAAACCATACAATTCATTAATCAGCATAGATTTCAATTCAGACAGCAAGAATTCAAGAAAATAGCAAATAAAAGGGCTTAACAGAATGGATTCGGGGAATCTTATAGAAGGTGAACCAACGAAGGACTTGCTCTCTAAAACTCTTCCCAACATCAATAATTATGTAATAGTGTCTACCATCTTCTTCCTCGCAGTAACTCAAAGGTCTCAATCTGTTATAATCCTCCTGACCTGTTTACAAAACCAAAGCAATAGCTGCTACTACTACTACTATTTAAGAAGATCTGATCCCCAATATTTGACAGTGCCTGCGATATCCCACAATCCTAGTTAACAATCACATTAGTCATTAGCGCTTAAGTTATCGGAAAACAGTGGGTACATAATCCTATTCCACAGAAAGTCACAACATTCAGAGAGATACAAGCTTCACAAAGTGGCATTATGAGATCTTAACATGGGGTTTAATATCTTGGATCAGATATGCATCATTAGTGTAAGCTAAGAGTTTTAAGAAACGTCTATGTTTCAAAGACAATAGAGATATGTAGAATCAAATGGCTAAATAAAGCAAAAGCAGAACACCTAGCACTAGAGGCAATGGAAAATCTGAAACAATAATACCACAAAAATCTTCGATGAAGTTCTACACCAAAACAAAATTAAATTAACAACCACCGAGGCTTTTATAGGTCTCGGTGTGAACTATGATTTCTATGAATTTAATAACAGAGAATCAAAAGTTAATCCTGATTCCTGACAAATAAACAGAATACCTCGCCATTACACAGAAGAATACATGAAAGACGATTCCTTCTCACTGAATGAGTAAAAGAAACAAAGAGAAGATAGTTAAATCCGATCGAGAAAACTACAAAACCAAATCCAGAGATTTTCAATCAGAAGCATGAGAAGTGAAGGAACAAAGGGAATCACGCTCTCAAATTCCAAATCAAACACGAGTAGAGAAAAAAAAATTCCAAAATTAAACACGAAGGCTATAGAGAGGGGGAGAAAAAAAAAATCCCTCACAAAAGTGTAGTATTGTGTTTGTTCATATTTTAGAATCAGAATACGTTTAAATCCAAATTAACACAAAATCCAATGGAAATTGAATAACGCTAGATTTTAATAGATTTTTTTAAATACATGATTAAATAACACTAGATTTCTAAATCTATCAGATTCTTTTAAAAACCACAATCCAATAACACCCTCTAAGTAATGGAAAAGTAATGGAAATGTGTAGGAAACGTATATATATATATATATATATATATGTCCATACAGATATATATATAGATATAATAAGTCTCCAAACATAAAAACCATATTAAAAAAAATCTGAAACAACACAAATTCAAAACAGAAATATTAAATAGTTTAGTTAAAAGTAAAACTGTAAAAAAATAAACGTTCAAAATCAATTTTTTGACCAGCATTGCCATATATTTAGGGATTTTAACTTTTAAGCTACTAATTATATTATTTTGTTTTTTATTATATGTATCATGAATACTTATATTTTCAAATTATTTATTTATTAAATTTTAAAATTATAAAAAGAGTTTTCATCGCGTTTCCAAACAGAGATTTTAAAAAATCGTGTTTCTGTGACTTGTTTCCGAGTTTCCGTTTCTGAAACATTTCGGAAACGAGAAACGCACATAAAAAGAGTTTTCATACGATATAGTTTATGAATACTTTAATTAGAAATAAATAATTCTGAGTTTTTCATTTTCCTCTTCTTCTCTCCTTCAAGATCTCTCTCTCTCGCAGAAGAGAAACCCTAAATCTCACCGGAATACAAGAACGCCGAGCCGGGGATTTCCAATTTCTTCGTTAACGATGTCTTCCTCGTCGTCATCGAGGAAACTATCCCAGGAGAATCCGATCCCTCGTCCGAACTTAGCCAAGACTCGAACCTCCTCACTCCGCGATGTTGGTAACCGTCGTATTCCCCTCGGCGACATCACAAACCAGAAGCCTCCTGGCTCGAAAAATTCTTCATCGTCGTCTACTCTGGTAAGTTTACCTTGGATTCTATCTTCTTCGTTTTGTTTTCCATTTCAGTTCCGGTGTCTCTTTGTCGAGAATCGTAGTTTTAGGGTTTATCCTGGAAATTGAAGTCTTTAATCTGTGAATGTTATCATCTCTTAAGGTGCATTGTTCGAATAAGATTGGTCAATCGAAGAAAGCACCAAAGCCTGATTTGTCTCGTAACTGGAATTTGGGAATCCTCGATTGCGGTTTACCTCCCAAGTCAATTGCGAAATCAAACGTAATCGTTCCTTGCGAAGACACAGAATTGCCTCAAATCGATGATAAGCTTCTATCTTCATCACCTCCTCTATCATCCTTGGATGCCTCTCCCACTCAATCAGATCAGTTTAGATCCACTCGTGACTCTTTGGAGAGTCCCAAAGTAGAATACATGGTCGAGAGCAGTACTGCTCTCCCGGAGTATGCAGAGTCATCAAACACTGATTTTGGGAATGATCATAAGATTGTGAACATTGATAGTAACTTGATGGATCCACAGCTTTGTGGTGCCTTTGCTTCTGATATCTACCAGCATTTGCGTGTAGCTGAGGTAGGATTGTTGTAGTTTTACCCTGCCACGGTTGACTTGATTCTGTTTCTGAAACGTTTTAAAATTTGGTTATTCTGCTCTGCAGTTAGAAAAAAGACCGGCTCTGGATTACATGGAAAGAATTCAGCCAAACATCAATGCTAGTATGCGTTCTATACTGATTGACTGGCTTGTGGAGGTAAGCTTTTGATGAATCCTGCTTCATTAATTGCAAGATATTTATTTTACATTGATAAGGCAATAAGTTTAGTAATGGACAAAACGTATTATAGAATTGTCACTGGTAGGTAATATATAGTTACAAAGCTGTTCTCTGGATTTTCATAGGTTGCTGAAGAGTATCGGCTTTCGCCTGAGACGTTGTACTTGGCAGTGAACTATGTAGATCGGTATCTTACGGGCAGTGTAATGACCAAGCAAAATCTGCAGTTACTTGGTGTTGCCTGCATGATGATTGCAGCGTAAGAAATATTGATATTTACTGTTTCGCTTCATCCTTTTTTTTTCTTCAGAAGTATGCAATTTCTAATCAGTAAACAAACTGGAATTCCAGAAAATACGAAGAAGTGTGTGTGCCCCAAGTGGAGGATTTCTGTTATATCACCGATAACACATACTCAAGAAACGAGGTTTGTGTTTTGGTCTTCCTGCACTAACTCTTCTTCTTGTGGTTTTGATATGCTCGTAATAAGTCGTTAACCTTTATTGCTTTCGAACAGCTTTTGGAGATGGAGTCTTCTGTTCTGAACTACTTGAAGTTCGAATTAACAACTCCAACCGCAAAATGTTTCTTGAGGTAGCTTCTGGTCATATTGATGTTGACTTCAGTCATCATTTTTTAATGGTTCTTTGCTGATCTTAACTTGTAAAAATGGTGTTAGGCGCTTTCTTCGTGCTGCTCAAGGCGGAAAGGAGGTATATTGTTGTATGAAAATTAAAGATGAGCTTTCTAGGAAATGGATGATGGTTATATACGTTTCTCACTGGTTGTTGTATTAGGTACCATCACTGCTGTCCGAGTGTCTAGCCTGCTATCTCACCGAATTATCGCTATTAGATTACGCTATGCTACGATACACTCCATCACTCGTTGCAGCCTCTGCAGTTTTCTTGACACAACACATACTACACCCTTCAAGAAAACCATGGGTATGACCACTGCATTTCTAGGTTTTCAGTAGTTAACTTTATGCAACTCTGTGTTGTATTGAATCCTGTTAAATTGGTGGTTTTTCAGAACGCTACGTTAGAGCATTACACATCGTACAAGGCTACACATATGGAAGCATGCGTTAAGGATCTTCTTCAGCTGTGTCATGGGAATCCCTCATCTGATGTAGTTGCAGTCAGAAAGAAGTACAGTCAACACAACGTAAAAAAAACACTCCACTTTCTTTATTACGAATTGTTATAAATAAGTGTCTGAAGTGCTTACTCTCTTTTTTTTTTATCCTGGCAGTACAAGTTTGCAGCAAAAAAGCTTTGCCCCACATCACTACCGCAAGAGCTATTCCTTTGCTAGGCTTCTCGGTATCTTCTTTTTTCTTCCACTCTTGTCTTGTCTTGTAGGTATTGTTGATAAAAAAACTCATTGGGTGAAGCAAATGTACTCAGTTCTAGATGTGTGGACGAAAAATACTACTAATCAATATGTAAAGGTTTGTTTCTTTATAAAGAAATGTACGTACATATGAACAAAATTCTAAGCTACGTATGTGGTTTGGGTGGTTCAACCGCCTTTGTGGAAAAGGCAATTGAAGTAAATCAGTAATTCCATGATATGAGAATGTTCCATTCCTCACAATTCGATTAGTTTTCTTCATTTTTGACATCAAATCAAAATCATTACCTCTCTAAGGCTAATCACA
The DNA here is from genome assembly GCF_000633955.1 of Camelina sativa. NCBI lineage: Eukaryota > Viridiplantae > Streptophyta > Magnoliopsida > Brassicales > Brassicaceae > Camelina > Camelina sativa. The sequence goes on along the minus strand of NC_025700.1, from coordinate 21,304,532 downwards.
AGAATATAATTACATCAAATCAAAATCATTAATTTGTTTTGTTTACTTATTGTTTTTTTTTTTTCGCCTGTCGACTTGGGAACCATAAAGACAGTTCACCTAAAGATCTGACGTTTTTGGTTATGAGGTCACCTTATAGCTTTGTTGTAGCGACTGATCATTCGATGTTGCGAAAGCGAGAGAACCGAGAATGACTATTCATTCATATAACTATCAACACAGTACAATACTAATTTCCTTAGTTCTTCTTTCTAATAGGAAACGAAGATTAAAAAATAAAAAATAAAGCAGTTGATTAGTTCTGTTAAGTGTCCTAGTGTTTTTGGACGCATTACTTTGACTCTCGTTTACTCGAAGATATTTTTGTTTTGGACGCATTATTCGTGATTCGTACGTAAATCGAGTAATCGAGTCAAAGAGACCCTTATTTGATGAGGTGAGCATTGAATTAAGTTGTTTGTATGCAAATTATATACTCCAATCCATAAAATATGATAACTACAAGTCTATATATATTCTTCTACCTAACGTTCAAACATTTCAGCTGTAACGGCATTACAATGTTCTTTTTTTCTTTGATGAAGTATTTACCATGTTCGTTACATAATTTTAACCCAGTTTTGGTTTCACTAGAAACAATCTCTATATATTATCCATATTCCATAGAGCTTTCTGCTATACTAATCCAAGCCAACACTTTTTGATAAGATTTCAAATTTCACACATTTTTCTTGCCCTTTAAAATCATACAATCTTCTTTTATTATTTTTTACTTTGCGAGTTGCAATAAAGTGTAGTGCCATGAACATTATAATTATTCAATGATCATTACAAATCGACAAATACGATCTACAATGGATCGAATTTTTATTATTTTACCATGTAAAAATAAAATATAGATTTTGTATATATATAATGCTGAGAAGTGAGGAGTGAGGATTGATTAATGAACTCCTCTTTAGATATTTGTAGTCACGGAGTGGGTTGGTCGATTAATGACGGAAAGCTACAAGTTGGAAAAGATTCTTATATATAGTGCATAGTTACGATTTTTCTTTTTCTAAATAAGAGTATAGTTGTCTTAAGTCAGTTGGTCGCCAAACCTTGTTAAAAAGATGTCAATATATCAACAGATTAGGCATCATCTTGATCTTTATATAAAGACAATAAATATTTGTCTTCAACTAATCTTTACATAAAGACAATACATATTTCTCTTGAACTAAAAAGTGTAACCAAAAAATTAAGTATATATATATAGCATGAGACCATAGTATTCTTATAACTATACTAGATTTTATATTGGAAGGAACCAAAACCTGATATTTTTCTAAGATCCCTAACATTTATTTATTTAAATACTAATTGTAGCACAATACCTACGTAGAAAACCTAACCGATAAAGTAAGCAAAGAATCTGATGCTCCTCTTTCTCTAAATTCGAATGAGATATATCACGGTGGCTGAAAAAAAAAGAAGAAGAAGTCAATTCAAGTGTTTGTCATAAATATACTCATGGCAATATAAGTTTATACTCATGGGATAATATAAATTTGGGTATATAATGAAGATAATACTTTTAAGGGATCAAGTTGAAGAAAGTGCAGTTGAAATGATGAAAGGGGTTTCTGGTTCATTCTTTTCTGATTCGTTAATGGACATTGAGGATGGCTGTGTGCGTGTACTTCAATAAGTGGACGATCTGAACCTTATTCTTGTTCTCAATCTCCTTGATCTTGATTATTAATATATATATATTTTTTTTCCTCAAAGTACCCAAGTTTTGCGGTTCAAAGTTGTAATTCGAAATAATATATGTTATCTGAATCAATAGAATTCCCTTTATATATTTTGAGACTAACTTGTCCCTTGAATTTTAGGCTAATGAGTCTGACGATAATCATAAATCTTCTCTAAGTCCTTACGGAATATTTGGTTTCCCACGAACCAAACTTCGGGTATTATAATTAAAAAGAAAAAGAAAAAGTTCGTCTATATATGTAGTAACTTTAATTATAATAGAGCATATTGATATATAGAGAAAATTTACAACAAGAAAAAAACCTCAACTTTTTACTAAAGCAACGCAAATAACTAATCAGAAAAAAAAAAAAAAAAAAAGAATACAGATATTATAGTAAACCAGCACGTTTTTATACTTTTTTACACAATTTCTTTTTGAATTGAAAATAAATTTAACAGTCATTACATTACATAGCTGATGAACTCATGAGACAGTTCCCTCTCCACGAAAATCCAATACAGTTTAATTTGCGTGTAACATTTGTGTTTTTAATGAGTTTAGTTGGGAAAAGTAATCAAAAATATTTCATTTTGTGAAGAAAAGATAGCTTACACGCCTACCTCATAAGTGAGATACCCGCGCAGAAACTTCTAAGGTGGTGATATAGTAATCTTTCGAATTCTAGGTAAGATATATATGTGTGTGTGTCAGTGTGTGCTACTATTGATCACACTAAAATCACCTTTTACTGCGTCATCATTTTGAAATTTACACATGATTGCGTGCACTCATTATTTAACATCCAGTACGCATCTCGGCATCCATCTCTCCATATGTGAAACATAAATGTTCGTTTTACATCTTATATGCGTTATTAACACTTCTTACTGATAAAAACAAAGTCGTTTTTTGATTCATTTCATCTATGAGTGTGCACATAACCAAAATGCCTATTTCCTTTTAAACAACATTTTATTTGTCCCTAATCTCATAAAACCCTTGTTATATAAGTACAAGTTTATTTTTATTGAATACTCTGATAAACTCTAGTTGTAAGTGAGAATAAACATAACACACATACATAAGTCATATATGTTTCTTTTATTTTCAAAAAGGCTGAATAAAAGACATTTAAGTCAGCATCTTGGACTCCCAATTTTCCATGCCCATATTTTCTTTCTTCTTTGTTTTATTTTATTCAATACAAATTTTCGTATCGAATCATTCATATAAATCATGCAAGTCAATTTTTCAAGAGTAGTAGTATTATATGGTCCTACCAACTTTTTACCAATACAAGATATAGTATATATATTTTTAGTACACTTTTTACTTTTTACTGTTTAATTTGGCCCAAAAAAATATAACAATTTCTGTGTATATAAATCTGCACTCCACTCTCTCAGTTTCTCTTCATCCACCTTCTCTTCTTCTTCTTGTTCGATTTAGGAAACCAAGAACCAGACAGTTATAGAATCAGTATATTTCAAACAGAGTTAGTAAATTCTGAAACAGAGGCCCATACTGTCTTTATCTTCTAAACTTCTTTACTCTTACAAACACTTCCTCTGCATGTAACTTCATACATTGAACAAACAAACAAATAAAAAACAGAGCAAAACAAACAAAAATGGATCGCAGCCAGCAAACAGTTCTTGCCATCGATATGCTATCACAAACTGGCGGCTCCAAATGCTTCGACGACGACGGAAAAGTCAAACGAACTGGTAAAAATGTTTCTACTTTAGATTCTTATTGAGACTTAGTTATATAGAATAGTTCAAAAATTTGTTAATTCTAAGTTGGATTTTTAGTTATGTTGGGAAAATGAGAAAGATATTAAGTTGTTTTTGGAATTTATGGGTTTTTAGGGAGTGTTTGGACGGCGAGTGCACACATAATCACGGCGGTGATAGGTTCAGGAGTTTTATCACTAGCATGGGCTACGGCACAGCTAGGTTGGATCGCCGGACCGGTTGTGATGTTGCTCTTCTCCGTCGTCACTTATTTCACTTCTTCTCTCCTCGCCTCCTGTTACCGCTCTGGCGACCCTATCTCCGGCAAGAGGAACTACACTTATATGGGCGCTGTCCGATCAAACCTAGGTAGATACGAACTTCGAAGTAGAGTTTCCTTCTTAAAAAAAAAAAAAAGGACTGGGATCATATTAGAACATAACATGTTTCATTGTTCTTGACAGGTGGCGTGAAGGTGACGCTATGTGGGATAGTTCAGTATCTTAATATATTTGGTGTTGCAATTGGCTACACGATTGCTTCAGCTATAAGCATGATGTGAGTGTTCTTCTTACTTGTTAAACACTATAAGCTACGAAATAGGTCAAACGAGTTTGATCAAAATAACCAATTTTGTTTGTTTGTTTGTTTGAAAACAGGGCAATAAAGAGATCCAACTGTTTTCACAAAAGTGGAGGGAAAGATCCATGTCAGATGAACAGTACTCCTTACATGATAGCTTTTGGATTAGTCCAGATTCTATTCTCTCAGATTCCAGATTTTGATCAACTTTGGTGGCTCTCGATCCTTGCCGCTGTTATGTCCTTCACTTATTCCTCCGCTGGTCTAGCCCTAGGCATAGCCCAAGTCGTCGGTTCGTTCTTTGAACCTAAAAAAAACAATCTAGGATCTTAAGTAAGAGATTTCATAAGTTATGGCTTCTAAATGCAAAAAAGTAATGTTTTTTCCTGTTTTTGTTTTTGTTTCATCAGTAAATGGGAAGGTGAAGGGAAGCCTCACTGGGATTAGCATAGGAGCAGTAACAGAGACACAAAAGATATGGAGAAGTTTTCAAGCTCTTGGAAACATTGCTTTTGCTTACTCATACTCCATCATTCTCATCGAGATTCAGGTACTCCCAACTTTTTTGTTTCAAGTTTATGATCAAAGCCATTTAGTATTGGTCCCATCCTGAAGTTTTATTTTTTTGTGGTTTGAAACAGGACTCAGTAAAGTCACCACCATCAGAAGAGAAAACTATGAAGAAGGCAACGCTTGTGAGCGTCGGTGTAACAACTATCTTCTACATGTTGTGTGGTTGTATGGGTTATGCAGCCTTTGGAGACTTGTCTCCGGGAAACCTCTTAACCGGTTTCGGGTTTTACAATCCTTATTGGCTTCTAGACATTGCAAATGCAGCCATTGTGATTCACCTTATTGGTGCATACCAAGTCTATTGCCAACCTCTGTTTGCTTTCATCGAGAAACAAGCTTCCATTTGTTTCCCTGATAGCGAGTTCATCGCAAAAGATATCAAAATCCCTATTCCCGGTTTCAAGCCTCTCCGTTTGAATTTATTCAGGTACACAACATTGCACTTAAACTAACAGGATCTGAGCTTTGGACATGAGGTGTATGTACTAATCAAAGCTTTACTCAGGTTGATATGGAGGACAGTGTTTGTCATCATAACGACAGATATCTCAATGCTTCTTCCGTTTTTCAACGACGTTGTGGGTCTGCTAGGGTCACTCGGGTTTTGGCCGTTGACGGTATATTTCCCGGTGGAAATGTACATTGCGCAAAAGAAGATACCTAGATGGAGCACCAGATGGGTTTGCCTTCAAGTCTTCAGCTTAGGGTGTTTGGTAGTGAGCATTGCTGCAGCTGCAGGGTCAATAGCTGGAGTTGTTCTCGATCTCAAGTCCTACAAGCCATTTCAAAGCAATTACTGAAAAACTTGTGACTTAGCCATTTCAAAGCAATGACTAAGTCCAATTTCAAACACAAAGGATGAATCAAGAACGGTTAAGAGAACCAAGAATATATTGAATTCGGAAAATTTTGATCAGCTTGTGTTTAATAGATAAAAGCAATAATGCTGTTAGTTCAAAGCCTGAAGGCAAGAATTGTAGTCCTAACGAGCATATCTGCCTTCAATCAAATTATCATGAGCTGCAAGAGAATCATGAAGTAGCACTATAATAATATGTATACCAATAGAAGAGGTTTGAGAAACAGCAGTGGTGGTGAAACTGCAGCTACAACATGCATCACTGTTTTTGTATTTTGCTATTCGTAACAGTGATTGGATCTTTGCGGTATGGACCATTTGCTATATAAAGCACACAAGTATGGACTATGTTAAGCAAAAACCATCACCAGAGCAATGGTGATAACGAAAGATCAAGACTTTTATCAATGCATCATCATCATAACTTTTATAAGGAGAAACCGATACACAGAGACATACCAATATCACTTATTCAGTCTACTACTACTAGCAAATAGTATCCCTATATCCTCTAAATCACATTAAATTTCACATTCCAGGTTGTGCAAAATCAACTGGCAGCAAGAAGCTTTTGCAACTGACCATTCTCCAGAGCATCTCCAAGATCTGGAAGCACGTTAAAACAATGCAAGGCTTAGTTTGAGTTAATAAAAAAAGGGAAAATTGGAGAAAAGAATGAAACTTGGAGAAGACAGAGAGAGAGAGAAAGAGTGGAGGTGATACCATCAGATCCACCGATATACTTGCCGTTAACAAAAACTTGAGGGACAGTACGGCGACCAACGAATTCTAAAAGCTCATACTGGATTTGATCTCCATCCTCTGCAAAAAAAAAAAAAAAAAAAAAAAAAAAACCCGAAAAAGTTTTAATCTTCAGAACAAGGCCGACGAGGTGATAAAAGAGAGTCCCTGAACATACATACCTCTCAGATCAAGCTCAACAACAAATGGCTCTTCCTTAAGTTGTCTGAATATACGTTTCGACCGCAAGCAATACCTAACAACAAGTTTTGACAAACACAATCGGATTAAAAACTAAGATGATATGAACCAAAAAAAAAAAAAGTTTTCAATTGCAGAGAGACAAAAGAAAGAGGAGAGAAAAGAGTTACGGGCAGTAGGACTTGGAGAAGATGACAATCTTGTTGGACAAAATTGCGTTCTGAACGAAAGCCGACACCGAATTCGCAGCTCCCACGGTATTCCACAGATCGCTCACTACCACCAGTTGTAATAATAGCACCGCCACCACGGCAACACGCCGACTACGCTGCTGGTCAACCATCGCCGTTTCGATCACCCTCGTCGGAATATATATATATATATTTATATATATATTTTTTTTTCTTCTTTGTTTTATTAGGTGATTTTATTGTTAGCTTTCCAATTTTAAAGACACATATTGACTTATCTAATCTTTTTGGTCGTTCAACCAATTCTTTTTTTTTTTTTAATAATTATTATTATTATGGCTTGGGTAAAAAGCAGTGTTCAAGAAAGCGGTCTAGGCGGCCGTCTAGGCGCCGTCTAGGCGCTAGACGCTCAGCAGACGCCTAGATGACCGCCTAACCCGCTTAAAATTACATACATTTTATTTTAATATTTATTTTTGATTTTTAAATTATATATAATTAAATTATTATGTTTTATATCTATATATGTAATTATAAATATTTATATGTTGTTAATATAACTTAAATAAATGTATTTTTCTTACCATTGTTTATAATTTATAAAAATTTTATTTTTATAACATATATTTTAATATAATTATATATATATATATATAATGTTTTATGTTGTAAACGCCTAAACCGCCTAAAAACCATCTAG
>NC_025700.1:21287783-21296915 GCF_000633955.1 Camelina sativa | reverse complement strand
AATTTATAAAAATTTTATTTTTATAACATATATTTTAATATAATTATATATATATATATATAATGTTTTATGTTGTAAACGCCTAAACCGCCTAAAAACCATCTAGACCCCGACTAAGCGTTCTAGGCGCTAGGCGTTGGATCACCGCCCAGATTCTGCCTAGCGCTTTCTTGAACACTGGTAAAAAGTATAGTAAAATCTATAGTTATTAATTAACTATTTTCACTTTTTATATTTATTTATGCTTTATTACGACAAATACAATTTGATTTCAAAGTTTGTACATCAAATGTGAACGAGTTCCGCCGGAAATTAACATATTGTACAAAATATAATAGAGATATTACCATACTTGCATTATTTATTACATATATACACTCTGTGTTGAACTTGTCCAACAGATCCTACAGATTTTAGGATAGCTCCTCTTTGTTGAACTTATCCCAAGCTTCCTGTACGATGCAAATAGTGGCAAGTTAGATCATATTATTCACACCTAAATTTTACAGCTGGTGTACTGAATGCGTCATTTCCAAGCGCCAGCAGCTTGTTCCAAAACTGGAGAGCTGAGATTTCTCAAGCATCAACTTTAAGAGAACTGAACCGAAACAAACCCTTCAAGAAATTGGACATTCCACAACACAAAAGGTTGAACTGTGGAAAAACATACCTTCAAAATGTTGAAGACCTTTTCGGCTATATACTTTTGTTGAGCTCCTTTCTGTTGAACTTTATCAGGATGGACATACAAGTTTGCCTTTTTGTACACTTTCTTCACTGCCGCACAAGTGATCAAATCAGTTAGAGAGACAGCTTTCCAACCGCATCCTGGCCACAGTACCTGAGGATAAAACTTACTAAGAACACTTGAATAGACTTTGAGATATTTTTAACAATGTAAAGAGACAAAAGTTGGTTTAAAACTACTTACGAGATGCAACGATGATAACAATGCACGCATGTTCCCTTCTTTCCCAGCTGCCCAAAGCTTAATCTCCGCATCAAGGGTCTCAGAAATCCTCTAAACAGGATTTAAATCCATTTTTTTCAAAGAAAGATAAGCACCTGATGTCAACATTACTAATGGTTTTGAAAGAAAAGTATGATAGTGAAGAAGTTTTATAAAAAAATATGTGATAAATAGCATCACTTACACTCCTTTCTTCTTGTCCAATCTGAATTTGACGATCACGGTCATTCATATCAGATACAGCCTGATCCTACATATATGAAGAAGACATTGAGTAGCGTAATATCACTGTGAACCAAAACACAGAATCTGCTTGCTGCAAGCTAAAATTTGATGAGAAACAGTAATAAATCACCCTCAACAAACAAACTGGTTACAAAAAGCTTATGTATCGCAATGCAAGACATTTACATAAGCACGGCAAGTGGTTTGGGGAAAAGTTCCATCCATTCAACAAATAGATCGTACATTGCTCAGGTGATATATCATAATAGAGGTAGAAAAGGTTGCACAAAACGAATCAAAGCAAAATCCATGCATACCATTTGTTTCTTTATTCTTTGTTCACGCTCCCATCTAGCTATTCTTCTTTTGTCACTTTCCCCTGGAATTGCCTTAAATTCTCTAAGAAACGGGTCATCTGTTGCATAAGAAACATGGCTTAGAAATAATATAGGAGTAATCTGATATTGAAGAAAACAGATCACCACAACGCCTACCTCCAAAAAGTGGAAAAAGTTCATCCAGGACATGTGCTGGAGCATCAGGTTTCTTTGTACTAAGCGAACCTTCTTCATTACATTTCTCTTTTGGCACACCAAATTCTTCCTTGCAAGATCAAAAAGACGATATACAGAATGCAGATTCGGAACAACGTTTTGTAAATTGGTAACATTTTTAAAAGGGTGAGATTTTTTCTTACTTCGGTTGTAGCATATGAATCTGGTACACTTTTGGACCCAGGGATGAAAATGGATTCAAGGTCATCTACACCAAATTCTTGTTTCTTTTCTTCAACATCTACATCATTGTCAGAATCCAGAGAGCTACAATGCAAAATACCCATAGCAAATTCTGCAAGCTCATCTACAGAAGCAATTCTTGGGTTCGTAACTGTGCCAAAAAAAAAGAAAGTGAAACAACACAAAATTAATAGTATTAACTAACAAAAAGATCAACGGTTCTTTCATTCCCCTGTATTAGAATATGGAGACAATCCAGTTTTGTTGCAAATCCTTTCAGCGGAACCACATCTATACCTGAAGATGGATCTACCAAATTTGAAGGTCGAACCTCAAAAGGGTCATCAGCAATAACATTCCATGTATCGGTCGCGCTGAAACAACAATAAAAAAAAAACAATCCCACAATTCATGATACAGCAGACAGATATCTTAAAAATAATTAGCCAAAGAGTTTGAACTAATATGATGATCACAAACCTGTTACTTGGTTGACTAAGTCCACCACCAAATCCAGGTATCAACTCATCATCAAAGTCATCACTAAAACACGACCTTTTCTTACCATATTCATTACAAGAAAACTTGTTCAACTCATCCCCACCGTCAAACTTGAAATCAATAATAAAATCCGTGTCCCAAGCGCTATGATTCGAAGAACCATACGAGGTCAACTCTGCCGTTTCGCCATTGTTAGGGTTGACCGATCGCTTCTTCAAGGAAGCCATTGCCATTGGAGCAGACTTGCCTTGTGGCTTTAACCCATATCGCTCCGTGACGAGAACAGCGAAATCTTCCATCTCCCACTAATTTTGATCGAGCAAAAATAAAATAANTGTGATAAATAGCATCACTTACACTCCTTTCTTCTTGTCCAATCTGAATTTGACGATCACGGTCATTCATATCAGATACAGCCTGATCCTACATATATGAAGAAGACATTGAGTAGCGTAATATCACTGTGAACCAAAACACAGAATCTGCTTGCTGCAAGCTAAAATTTGATGAGAAACAGTAATAAATCACCCTCAACAAACAAACTGGTTACAAAAAGCTTATGTATCGCAATGCAAGACATTTACATAAGCACGGCAAGTGGTTTGGGGAAAAGTTCCATCCATTCAACAAATAGATCGTACATTGCTCAGGTGATATATCATAATAGAGGTAGAAAAGGTTGCACAAAACGAATCAAAGCAAAATCCATGCATACCATTTGTTTCTTTATTCTTTGTTCACGCTCCCATCTAGCTATTCTTCTTTTGTCACTTTCCCCTGGAATTGCCTTAAATTCTCTAAGAAACGGGTCATCTGTTGCATAAGAAACATGGCTTAGAAATAATATAGGAGTAATCTGATATTGAAGAAAACAGATCACCACAACGCCTACCTCCAAAAAGTGGAAAAAGTTCATCCAGGACATGTGCTGGAGCATCAGGTTTCTTTGTACTAAGCGAACCTTCTTCATTACATTTCTCTTTTGGCACACCAAATTCTTCCTTGCAAGATCAAAAAGACGATATACAGAATGCAGATTCGGAACAACGTTTTGTAAATTGGTAACATTTTTAAAAGGGTGAGATTTTTTCTTACTTCGGTTGTAGCATATGAATCTGGTACACTTTTGGACCCAGGGATGAAAATGGATTCAAGGTCATCTACACCAAATTCTTGTTTCTTTTCTTCAACATCTACATCATTGTCAGAATCCAGAGAGCTACAATGCAAAATACCCATAGCAAATTCTGCAAGCTCATCTACAGAAGCAATTCTTGGGTTCGTAACTGTGCCAAAAAAAAAGAAAGTGAAACAACACAAAATTAATAGTATTAACTAACAAAAAGATCAACGGTTCTTTCATTCCCCTGTATTAGAATATGGAGACAATCCAGTTTTGTTGCAAATCCTTTCAGCGGAACCACATCTATACCTGAAGATGGATCTACCAAATTTGAAGGTCGAACCTCAAAAGGGTCATCAGCAATAACATTCCATGTATCGGTCGCGCTGAAACAACAATAAAAAAAAAACAATCCCACAATTCATGATACAGCAGACAGATATCTTAAAAATAATTAGCCAAAGAGTTTGAACTAATATGATGATCACAAACCTGTTACTTGGTTGACTAAGTCCACCACCAAATCCAGGTATCAACTCATCATCAAAGTCATCACTAAAACACGACCTTTTCTTACCATATTCATTACAAGAAAACTTGTTCAACTCATCCCCACCGTCAAACTTGAAATCAATAATAAAATCCGTGTCCCAAGCGCTATGATTCGAAGAACCATACGAGGTCAACTCTGCCGTTTCGCCATTGTTAGGGTTGACCGATCGCTTCTTCAAGGAAGCCATTGCCATTGGAGCAGACTTGCCTTGTGGCTTTAACCCATATCGCTCCGTGACGAGAACAGCGAAATCTTCCATCTCCCACTAATTTTGATCGAGCAAAAATAAAATAAAACAAGTAATGATCAAAGTCAAAAGACACAACCTTTCAAATCGATCCGGTGGAAAATCAAAGATCTTTTCACCTGTAACACACCCACACTAGTAAAGCTGATCGAGTGAGCCGTCCGTTTCTAGGTTTCAGAGGAGCTTAATTTTACCGGTAAATTTCAAAGCTCCTCTTCTCTCTCTCTCTCTCTCTCTCTCTCTCATCTTGTCTTCTTCAGAAGCCTCTTTATAAATTTATAAATTTCCTTTTCTCTTTTGACTCGGCGCGCCAGTGTTAGCTTATTGGGCTATTTAGGCCTTCTTTTCCTTTTCTTTACTGGGCTTACACACGTGGCCCATTTATCTCGCTCTCAAAACGATGCGTATACCTCGTCCGTCTTCTTCAGTCGTCGAGTGGAGATCCTCCGGTGAGCAAAACCACCACTTGATCCCTAAAGGTAAAGAAAAAGCGAATAACTTCTGATAACGCATATGTGTGTTAGTTATAGTTAGATAGATATGTTTCTGTATTAATTTATGAACACAACTATAATAATGCTCATCACCTGTTCGACGAAATGCCTCACATTGTTTTTTTTTGGCGATGGGAATGTTAGATCAACCATGACGATCAGGATTCTTAATCATCAATCCAGATTATGTTGTAAGAGTGCGAGGCTGTATAGTTTAAGCGAACAAGCGAGAGATGTTGCGGATGTGGCGAAGAACATATCTAAAGTAATGATGTCTTCGCCGCAATTGGTGCTTGACTCGGCTTTAGATCAAAGCGGGTTAAGGGTTTCACAAGAAGTTGTAGAAGATGTTCTAAATAGATTCAGGAATGCTGGTTTGTTGGCATACAGGTTCTTTCAGTGGTCTGAGAAGCAACGGCATTACGAGCATAGTGTTCGTGCGTATCACATGATGATCGAGTCTACTGCAAAGATAAGACAGTACAAGCTCATGTGGGATCTCATCAACTCAATGAGGAAGAAGAAGATGCTAAATGTCGAGACTTTTTGTATCGTTATGAGAAAGTATGCGAGGGCGCAGAAAGTGGATGAGGCGATTTACGCGTTTAATGTGATGGAGAAGTATGATTTGCCGCCTAATCTTGTGGCGTTCAACGGGTTGCTGAGTGCTTTGTGTAAATCCAAGAATGTGAGGAAAGCGCAGGAGGTATTCGAGAAGATGAGAGATCGGTTTACGCCCGACTCCAAAACGTATAGCATATTGCTTGAAGGATGGGGGAAAGAACCCAACTTGCCAAAGGCAAGAGAGGTTTTCCGGGGGATGATTGATGCAGGTTGTCACCCGGATATAGTGACCTTTAGTATAATGGTTGACATACTTTGTAAAGCTGGAAGAGTTGATGAAGCTCTTGGCATTGTGAGGAGCATGGATCCAAGCATTTGCAAGCCGACCACTTTTATCTATAGTGTGCTTGTACATACTTATGGAACTGATAACCGGCTTGAAGAGGCGGTTGATACGTTCCTCGAGATGGAAAGAAGTGGAATGAAAGCTGATGTAGCGGTTTTCAATTCATTGATTGGCGCATTTTGCAAAGCAAACAGGATGAAGAATGTGTATAGGGTTTTGAAAGAAATGAAGAATAAGGGTGTGACGCCTAACTCCAAGTCATGTAACATTATCCTACGCCACTTAATAGATCGTGGAGAGAAAGATGAAGCTTTTGATGTGTTTAGGAAANGCTCATGTGGGATCTCATCAACTCAATGAGGAAGAAGAAGATGCTAAATGTCGAGACTTTTTGTATCGTTATGAGAAAGTATGCGAGGGCGCAGAAAGTGGATGAGGCGATTTACGCGTTTAATGTGATGGAGAAGTATGATTTGCCGCCTAATCTTGTGGCGTTCAACGGGTTGCTGAGTGCTTTGTGTAAATCCAAGAATGTGAGGAAAGCGCAGGAGGTATTCGAGAAGATGAGAGATCGGTTTACGCCCGACTCCAAAACGTATAGCATATTGCTTGAAGGATGGGGGAAAGAACCCAACTTGCCAAAGGCAAGAGAGGTTTTCCGGGGGATGATTGATGCAGGTTGTCACCCGGATATAGTGACCTTTAGTATAATGGTTGACATACTTTGTAAAGCTGGAAGAGTTGATGAAGCTCTTGGCATTGTGAGGAGCATGGATCCAAGCATTTGCAAGCCGACCACTTTTATCTATAGTGTGCTTGTACATACTTATGGAACTGATAACCGGCTTGAAGAGGCGGTTGATACGTTCCTCGAGATGGAAAGAAGTGGAATGAAAGCTGATGTAGCGGTTTTCAATTCATTGATTGGCGCATTTTGCAAAGCAAACAGGATGAAGAATGTGTATAGGGTTTTGAAAGAAATGAAGAATAAGGGTGTGACGCCTAACTCCAAGTCATGTAACATTATCCTACGCCACTTAATAGATCGTGGAGAGAAAGATGAAGCTTTTGATGTGTTTAGGAAAATGATCAAAGTGTGTGAACCAGACGCAGACACATACACGATGATGATAAAGATGTTTTGTGAGAAGAAAGAGATGGAGACGGCAGATAAAGTGTGGAAGTACATGAGGAAGAAAGGGGTGTTCCCAAGTATGCATACATTCGCTGTTCTTATTAACGGGCTGTGCGAGCATCATGACACTCAGAAAGCTTGTGTGTTGTTAGAGGAGATGATCGAGATGGGGATTCGACCATCAGGTGTGACGTTTGGTAGATTAAGACAGCTGCTTCTCAAAGAAGATAGAGAAGATGTGCTCAAGTTTCTTAATGAGAAGATGAACGTTTTGGTCAATGAGCCTTTGTGTGATTGACTTTGTTTAAGTTTCCTGGTAACCACATACATTTGTACGTCTTACAATAACTGATCCTAACTCCTAAGCATTCTGCACATGTTTTGTTTGTGCAATTGGCCCATGATCCATTTCAGTTGTTGTAAAGTTTATAACTGAAGTTGAAATCAGATTTTGTTGTGGTTTTGATACATGAGATATATATATATATATATTTATATAAAGAGATGATACGAAACAGTTGATGTGCCCGGTTGCAGATGATATGACATCAAGCCCAAAAGACTCCAATTTAGTTTCTCCAAGAACATAAACACAGCTAAAAAAGATGATCTTTCTATGATTATAAGATGCAAAGAAAACAGACTAGTCGCATCAACTATAAGATGTCGATCTCGAACTCAAGGTTTCCAAGTATCCCAGTTCATGAATTTGGAAGTGTTCTTGCATCTTCTAGTGCCAAACAAAATCTTAAGTCCAGAACAAACCAACTACACAATCTGGTTCAGTGTCTCTTAGACTTGGACTCGGTTTTGGATAGCATGTATCCAGAGATCTTGTTCACCTCGTACAGTAGCCCAGCAGAGAACAAGAAACTGCAGACATATCAAGAAACAGCAGAGCAATCAGCACACATCTTTATCCTAGGGAGGTATGAAATAATTAAAACATGGAGGATGGATATATATCAAGCAGAGCTAGTGAATTTCCACATACCAGGTTGTAATACAAACCCGATGCACAGTGCTAGCAGCGATAAGAGCTATGATTTCGGCAAGAATGACTGTCATGAAGATAAAAAAAATGACTTCAATAAATTGCAAACCCTTGTTTATTCACGCAGCAGAAGCAGGAGGAGCCAAACAAACTTCTAGTCGTTTGTTACTGTGATTCTCATATAGGTGATCCAAATAAGACAATAGATGACAAGTTTCATGTTCCACCAAGCAAATCACTGAAAGAGTCTTTTATTATCAGAACGTAAACTTAAAGCATCATCAAAATTGAGAAAATGTGTGCACTTGCAAACTAATTCTAGTGTGATGCTGCTGTGTTATGCCCTTAAACTACAAACCCCGATTTCAATGGTTTTGTGACCTTATGAATAATTTTGATTTCAAGAAGAAGCAAGGACATACCAGCACCCCAACCACTCTTGATGCTAGAAGATTCCTGGAAATTGCCAATGAACTGCAAGTAAAAGAAACCGGACATCAATCGAAATTGACACTCAACAAAACGTAGATACAACAAAAGATCTCAGCTTTTACGACACAGATCAAACATTGGAGTTGTAAAGGTAATACATTTCCATGACTACGAGNGAGCCTTTGTGTGATTGACTTTGTTTAAGTTTCCTGGTAACCACATACATTTGTACGTCTTACAATAACTGATCCTAACTCCTAAGCATTCTGCACATGTTTTGTTTGTGCAATTGGCCCATGATCCATTTCAGTTGTTGTAAAGTTTATAACTGAAGTTGAAATCAGATTTTGTTGTGGTTTTGATACATGAGATATATATATATATATATTTATATAAAGAGATGATACGAAACAGTTGATGTGCCCGGTTGCAGATGATATGACATCAAGCCCAAAAGACTCCAATTTAGTTTCTCCAAGAACATAAACACAGCTAAAAAAGATGATCTTTCTATGATTATAAGATGCAAAGAAAACAGACTAGTCGCATCAACTATAAGATGTCGATCTCGAACTCAAGGTTTCCAAGTATCCCAGTTCATGAATTTGGAAGTGTTCTTGCATCTTCTAGTGCCAAACAAAATCTTAAGTCCAGAACAAACCAACTACACAATCTGGTTCAGTGTCTCTTAGACTTGGACTCGGTTTTGGATAGCATGTATCCAGAGATCTTGTTCACCTCGTACAGTAGCCCAGCAGAGAACAAGAAACTGCAGACATATCAAGAAACAGCAGAGCAATCAGCACACATC
>NC_025700.1:21280898-21285832 GCF_000633955.1 Camelina sativa | reverse complement strand
GCTTACAGTGAGAGAAAACAAAAAAAGGAGAGAGCTTGTGAATCCACCAAGGATCGTGAACAGCTCTGAAGAAGCTAACTTCCCTCTGTAAATTTCTTGAAGCGATAGGATCACTGTAAACACAAGAACAGACCCAAGCATCGATGATCCAGCTCCTGCCATGGTTCTAAATCCCCCAACCAAACAATCAAAATTAAGACCGTCACAACAGACACACACTACTAATGCTCTTGATCGCAAATCAAGACAAATTAAAGCTTCATTCGAAGAATGTGATGTGTTACCTTGAAAAAACCCTAAATAGATCTTCTCTTCTCGCTCGACACTGCCACAGTTCCACTTCGAAGATCGGCAAATTAGCTTACCAAAGGAAGGAGATCGAGAAGAGATACAAGAATTGGTAAATTGGGACTCGCATTGACCAAAAAATACATGTCTATAATCAATATTACATATATACCCTTGCCGTACCAAACGCCGTCGTTTCTTCGAAACCAAACGACGTAGTATGTTACGTAACACTATGAATTTGGTAAATTCCCCGGTTTAATAACTCGTCTTCGCAAACCAGAACAGAGCATTGTATGTACCGCGGGTTTGAGATTTTGATTCTCATAAATTCTCCGGATATGTAGTCGATGCGGCTTTTCATTCCCCGGATAAATTCCCCGCATCGACTACATAGACGGCTTTTCAGGTCTTCAAGGAGATGTCTCAGAAGAGTTGCCTTAGAAATGAGGTTTTCCTACACTCAACTGATATATGGTCTTTGTGAAGCAAAGAGGATCGATGAAGCTTTGAGCTTGTTGGTGAAAATGAAAGATGACAATTGTTGTCCTATTGTTCGTACATACAATGTGCTTATAAATGCTTTGTGTGGAACATGGCGTAAATCAGAAGCGTTGAGTTTGTTTAAGCAAATGTCAGAAAGTTGCATTAAGCCTGATGTGTGTATGTATACTGTGCTAATTCAGAGCTTTTGTAGTGGAGATAAGCTCGATGAAGCAAGTGGGTTACTAGATCATATGCTGGAATTTGGGTTGACGCCAAATGTTATTACATACAATGCATTGATTAAAGGGTTTTGTAAGAAGAATGTGCACATAGCAATGGGACTTCTTAGTAAGATGCAAGAGCAAAATTTGGTGCAAGACCTGATTACTTATAATACATTGATTGCTGGACAGTGTAGCTCTGGTAATTTAGACAGTGCATATAGATTGCTTAGTTCGATGCAAGAAAAAGGATTGGTTCCAAACCACCATACATACAGTAGTTTTATAGATTATCTATGTAAAAATGAGTGGATGGAAGAAGCGCGTGGCCTGTTTGATTCCCTCACTCGTAAAGGCATAGACGCAGACGTCGTCATGTAAACTGCTTTGATCAATGGGTATTGCAAGGCTGGGAAACTAGATGATGCTAAAATGTTGTTTGATAGTTGCGTGCCAGATTTGTATACATATAATGCCTTGATACACGGGTTATGTGGTAATGGGAAATTAAAAGAAGCCTTGTTACTGAAGGTAAAGATGGAGAAGTTAAGGCTACAACCTACACAAAGTACATACACGACGTTTATTGCAAGAATGCTTAAAGCAGGGGACTTTTCTGAAGCTGATAAATGTTTTAATGTTATGTTGTCTTCGGGACAAAAGCATGATGCTCAGAGTTATGGATCATTTATCTCGGCGTATTGTAGTGCTGGGAGATTGCAAGAAGCTGAAGAGATGATGGTGAAAATAAGGGGAGAGGGTGTTACTCCGGATGAGTTCACTTATACCTCAATGGTTAATGCTTATGGATCTCTAGGGCTAACTTATTCTGCATTTGATGTCCTGAAGCGCATGTTGGATACTGGCTGTGAACCTTCTCACCGTACATATATGTCTCTGATCAAACACTTGTTCAAGAAGAAACGCATAACAGAGAAGTGTGGTGGAACAGGAAGTTACTTGGAGTCCACGGATATTATGTGGGAGATGATGGAGTTTGATAGCATTGTCGAACTTTTTGAGAAAATGGTAGAGCATGGGTGTAACCCTGATGCCAAATGCTATGAGAAGCTTTTATTAGGGATATGTGAAGTTGGAAATTTAGAGATAGCAAAAAGATTGTTAAATCGGATGGAAAGAATTAGGAATATCTCCAAGTGAGAAAATTTGCGATGGTCTTCTTAGATGTTACTACAAGCTGCAAAAGTATGAGGAAGCTGCAAAGGTTGTAGAAGATATCATATGCAATGGTCACTCACCACAACTAGAGTTTTGAAAAATGTTGATTTGCAAGCTGTATGAAGAAGGAGATCAAAAAGAGAGAGGCAAATCGGTTTTCAAAAAACTGATTCGATGTGGATTATATTGTGATGATGAAATCGCTTGGAAAATCCTCATCGACGGTATGCTTAGACAAGGCTTTGGAGAGGGGTTTCGTGAACTGTTTCAAGTAATGGAAAAAAGTGGCTGCTGATATGTTACGGTTTTGACTCACTTTGACCCCGTTTATTTGATAGTTTTGTAGTTGTTTGAGTCCTTTTCAGGTTATAATAAGAGGCTAGGAAACTAAAAGCAAGGATTGGAACAGCAGGAGCAATCGGAGCAGAAAGGAGTTGAATTGGAGCAGAAAAGCTGATTTTAGACCCAGGAGCACATGCTCCCGATTTCCGAGCACATGCTCCCAACTCTACGGTTTCATGACGACACGTGGCAAGCATCTAGGCGCCGATTCCCTGCCTAATTCCCCTTATTTTAGGCGATCCTTTGTGAGAGAAAGAGGGCTGAGATCGCTTTTTAATAGGGAGATTTGAATTTGGAATCTTTCCTTATTTTTCTCTACTTGTATGCTATTTAACTTAGGGTTTTTAGGGGAGAGGATATACCTTTTTCTTTGGGTTTTTGAGCGACGTTTTTGTGAGAGGAAGAAGAGCGGCTACCTTGTGAAGCATTCTCTGAACCCTTTTTATTTTTATGTCATTGAATTTCTCATCTTTTGCTATGATTCATTTCTCTATGTCTGAGTAGTTTTCTTTGCTAGATTAGGGGTTTCAAAAGGGGTTTCATGGGTTAGCAACATAACACAAATAGGGCTTTATATAATCGATTGTCTTCACTATTGTTAGACTTAATGCTTAGGTTGATTTGATCACCCAATCTATGATTCTAGGTTTATCTATTCATCAAAAGTGTAATAGGTTGCTAGAAAAGACATTAGTGGGCAAATTATCCTAGACCTGCGAAAGTTGATGTGTAGGTGATTTGTGAACTTATCATTCCTGTTCTTTAATGCTTGTCTGCGATTCTGGGCTCAAACGACAGTTTAGGGTTTATGGACCGCCGAGCATGTGCTCCGGATGTCTGAGCACGTGCTCCGCGTTTCCGCACAGAATCGATCAGATAGAGTTATTGATACCACGACAGTGGATCAGTTTATATTTATGTTTGAGTTCTAGACTGGTACTTAATCTATGCCCTGAATAGTTGTTTAGTTGCTGTCTCTGAAATTCCCGAGAATTACCCCTGATCTAGTGTTTTGCTTATTGCCTTTTTATACCGTTTTAATCGCGTTACTGTTACCAAACAAACCCAACTTTGAATTGTCTTAGCTTGAAATTGAACCAATAGAACCATAGAGTAAAACTTGGTCTTCGTGGGATTCGACCCCTAAGTACTATTTCTTTGCTGTGCACTTGCAGTAGGAAAATAGGGTTTAAAACTCTATGTATCAGCTGCAAATTTAGCTATCAGACAATATCAATGCTTATAGAAGGGCTTAAAGGGAAAGACTTGATTTGTATATGTTATTAAATTACTCTGGTCACTTTGATTGGTTATAGATTCTAAATTGGGGACGTGATGTAATATCTTATATAATCCTTTGAGGTTCAGTCAACTTGGTATTCCCATTAATTAATATAAGCCCTTTCTTTAAATACTCAAAGTTAAAAAAACTTAAAAAGCAGAGAGACGCGCGAGTGGCGGTGTGAAAGGTCTGTTTCGAGGCATGAACGCTCGAATGGCCGACCTTTTAGTCGGGCCCAAAACGTGTGAAATGGTGGGCGGTTATTGGTTTTGAGTTGGAAGCCCATATCAAATCCTAATTTAACAAGTTCACTATACATTATATGAAAATAAGAACTTTTTTTTAATATCTTATCGATTGCTGGCCTCCCTACTAGCGAAGGTCTCTTTATCATCCTTCCCAATCACTTGCGTCTACCCTTTAGCTACGATCCTGATTTGTTGAACACTCTACAAATCACCCATTCCTCCTGTGTTTTCACACCCAAAAAAAAAATGTTATTATTACACACTTTAATATTTCTTCCGTTTCAAAATATAAGATGTTTTGAGTGAAAGCACGCAAATTAAGAAATCATCACTTTAAAAAAGTTCAACCAATCATAAACAAGACTGCATAAAATAAATAATAAAAAAATAGAAAAGTAATCTTAAAGTTACTTAAAAAGTTGAAAACATCTTATATTATGAAACAAAGAAAAACCTCTAAAATATCATATATTATGAAACGGAAAGAGTATTATTTATAAGTACATATATATATGTAGATAATTATGACTAACGTGAAGATGGGTGAAAGAAATTATTTAAAAGATAGTTTGACTTTTAATCTGATTATGCAGTTAAATTAATTTTGCAATAAATTGCATTTGAAGTTGGGTCCTCCGCGTCCATGGAAAGCCAAGAATCGTAGACCATGACGTGTTATATGGTTCTATGTACATTGATTCTGTGCCCATGCGTATGCACTAATAAAAAAATATAGATGTAATTAGACAATGTATAACCTTCTATCATTGTATTTGTACAAATAATTCCTTCAAAAAGATATAGAATTCAAGTCAAAAACAGTCATTTTACAAACTGATAGAACTAACTGCGGTTAGATTGGAATGAATCTCAAATTGCGTATTACTA
>NC_025700.1:21237306-21280434 GCF_000633955.1 Camelina sativa | reverse complement strand
TTTTTTTTTTTTTTGGTAGGTGAGAGGGGACAACGTCCCTTCCAAATTTATTACGAAAGCTATAAAAAATTACACACGAGTTCTTTTCGAGAACGCAGTTCCTCTAGCATCCTCATCCAAAATAGAAACAACAGAAACAGGACAAGAATCAAACAAAACAATCCCGAGGGGCTGAGAGAAGGCATAGTTAGCCAATTCATCCGCCAGACGATTAGCCTCTCTATAACCATGAGAAATTCGGACAATCCAGTCCTTAGAGATAAAACCATAGCACATGCGTAATAGGATAGACAAGGGATGGGTCTCACTTATCCCTGTCTTTAGATATCCGACCACCAACTCCAAGTCTACTACAAAGAATGCTATGTTGTTATATTGTGTGTTCCACACCAAAAAAAATAAAAATAAAAATAGGGTGTTTTTTTGGTTTGTGCAAAAAAGATTTAAAATCATAAATATATAACGGAAGTCGGAGAAGATCCCCCAAAAATGTCGGTAACGGTTATAAAGAGAAGAGAAAGATTAAAGACGATAATACTAATAAGTTAATGAAAAGGTCAAATTAGTTGGTCCAAAATATATGGAAACGAACCGACCACGTCTCACTGTTTACTTTGCGGACTAAGCACACTTAGCTAATGTGTCTTCATTTTCTCCGGAAGTAAAATACAATTATTGATGAACAAATTTTTTACTGTATGAAAATTAATATACCACAGAGTCAGTAAGCAAACCAAGAAGATAATGTTTCTAAAAAAAAGTATATTATTAGTAAAGTGTATACTTATAAAGTAGTACGTCCACTAGATTTGAGAATTTATAGCACTGTCGACATTAGTTCTTACAAGCTTCAATTTGAAGAATTTTATCTTTGTTTTCACCAAATTAAGCTCATATGTATATAATATCGAGGAACATGTTCATACATTGAACTAAAGATGACTAGTTGGTCGTTAGGCTGGTCGTTAAAGTGGTTGAAATTTATGTTTTACATTCAACAGAACATAGTAATAAATAAATAAACAGATGAATATCCACTATAAGTATATGACTAATCTGGCTTGATATGGTGTGTAATTATTTCAACAGAGAATATATAACATGCAGATGGATTGACTGATTGATAGAAATAGAAATGGGTGCGCATACATGAAGGCCACTAATGTACTTTATTTTACCTTATAACAACAATTCAAAAATATTAATAATTAAGCTGAGATTTTTAGTCCATAGATTCGATTGCTGCAACATAAAAGAGACATAGATCACTCAGCACCATGTGATCTACTCCATTGTACCCTTCAAGACTTACTTAATCCAATAATATTTCTCTCTTTTTTCTTAACCTTTTCAGTTGTATATCAATTTGTTTTTTTGTAAACATATGCATGAGTAATTATAATGTTGTCAGTATTATTATTACTCGTCGATCTTACTAAAACAGTGGCACGGGGGACTGCATTTGGATAATAAATGGTTTTACTTTCCTCTTTTTAATAGAAAAATGGATCAATGATTAATTAACAAATATATTTATACAAACGCCACTTCCAAGTGTAGTCTCATGTGATCATGGACGGCTTTGCTTTTTATCAGCTATAAAAAAAAACTAAACTTTCTATAAAATTAATTTGAAAATTAGAAAGGTTCTTAAAATAATAATTTATGCCTATCTGAATTGTTTGGATATATATAGTATTGGTTAATTAAGTACTATTTTAGGGTGTATAATGGTGCAAGGGCTCTCTGCATGTGAAATAGTGGAAGCTGACCATTACATGTTAACTAATACTATACACCATAAAATAAAATGGAAAAGTATTAACGTCAATAATAGTAGCGAAACATATAATAGCTTAGAGAGATCCAAACAGCAAACAATTATCATAACTAGCAACTAGCAAAATCAAATAATTAAGATATAAATTCTAGAAGAACTCTACGACAAGCTTTGATAATTTACGTTATATCAAATATAAATTCATATCTGAAACTTCTTATAGAAAAATTGAAGCAAAAAAGAGATACACCGACATATGGGAGAATGGAATCAATCAATGAAAATTTCGTAATCTATTAAAATTAAAATTCGTGTTAGCTAGAAACATATATTTCAACATAAATAACACGAATTCGATGTCAAAACTAAAGAAAACAAACGGAATAAACCATCTATATATATTTTGCTTACTAAAGTACACTGTACGATTAGGGATATTACATCAGCACATTGTGAAACAAAAAACAAAGATAAGTTATTTTGTTGTGGGAGATTTACAAAAATACTAGTATAAAATAATTATACAAGTTACAAACACATCGTTACGCCTTATTTATTTTAAAATTATCACTAGCCAATTGGTAGGTGTTGTCAAATAAAATATTTATTGTGAAAGCAACCTTGTATAAAAATAAAATGAAATAAAAACCAATCTTCATCAAAAAAGTGGTGGAACAAATTATGCTTAACGTTTGATTATGAATATATATATTTTTTTTGATTATGAATATTAATATGGTAGAGTAGTGGTATTTTTGAGTAGATTTTACTGTGTTTGATTTTTTTTTTTTTTTTTAATAAGTCCATCAGAAATTAGTAAATGATATTTGAGAAAATTAACCACACTTCAATTTTTGGACATGAGCTAATCCTACTCTATTTTATCTAAGAAAAAACTTGACACAAAATTATAAGATTCGATCACAGTTGGTAATATTGATCTCAACCTCTGTTTTGATTTTTTTGTTTGTTTAATTACTTCACCTCTGCTTTGATAATAATTGAAAATGATATACATATATAGAGAGTCTATGTTATTGTGCTCATTATTCAGACAAAGGCATTGAGATGGATAAGGACAAAAAGAGGCATCACCTGCTCATGTGTACAGCAGAGATGGCTGTGCTGTACAGACAATATTTTCCACTAATAACCTTTCCTCCAATTTCATAAATTTTTATTTTTTCTCATAGTTATCTTATATATAAAATGCTCCATGTTCCCCTAATTTTGTCCACGTACCATGAAAACAAAACCTATTAATTATTTTGGATATAATTAGCTAACCTATTATTACTTTCCACGTTCATATCTCTCATAAGCTAGCTATAAAAAGGCAATAACTTGAATAAAATAAATAAAAACATATCTCTGTCGCTTTCTTCTTATGCTAAGTTAATCATAAATATGAATAATCTCATGATCTTAAGTCATCAAGAGGTATAATTAGTCTGTATGATCAATTTCAGACAGGAGTAAGTAGCCACTTTAATTTATGGTTTTTGACCTAATCTAATAGTACCACTTTATCTTCGGAATAATCTTGTTTCTTTTTGTAACTTTTTAAGTCAAAAAAACAAAATACTAGTATTAGCTATGCCTTTTGACCTAACCGTTAAATACTTGATTAATTAGCACTTGACAAAATTGATAGCGGATTCACACATAACTCTCGTACTCGTAGCATACTGCATACAACACTTTTATAATCGGTTGAACTATGCATTGCTTTCAGAGAAGTCGGTTCAAATTATGTTTATTTTATTAAAACTGATAATTAAGGGTCAAACCGGTAATTATAGCACTTGAAAGAGAACAGTCAAAGCCTGGTGAGATCAGTGCGGTTCATTAATGCCAAGGATTATTTATGCAAATGTATATTTTAATTCCTTAATCTTTAACTTATTTTTTTGAAAAATAACTTATTTTTTCTAATACATTAAAAGTCAAGAAGATGTGCATCCCATGTTATTATTATCTTTTTTAGTATGATGAAATCATGAAACTGTAATATTCAACGGTTGTATTGTAGCTATGCATGCTTAACATTAAAATAAAATAAAATAAACATAACGTAAATTAAATTAAATAGTCAACTGTTCATTGTTACGTTTTTCTTTGAATTTCATTTTTTATTACACATAAAGGGGAAATTTTAAGAATAGTATAAATGGAGGCCTAAGCTTTCCATAATCTTCACAACTAAATCTGATTACAAAAACAGAGTCGTATTTGACTTACCCAAAACAGAGCCTTTTGTCTTAAACACACCTCTCTTTCTCTCTCTCTCTCTCTTTGTGGATCTGAAATGGCGATTCCTGTTATCGATTTCTCCAAGCTCAATGGCGAAGAGAGAGAAAAGACACTGTCTGAAATCGCTAAAGCTTGCGAAGAATGGGGATTTTTTCAGGTTCGGATCTTCAAAATAAAAACAGAACATTCTATTTTCTCTTCTCTCTGTTTTTATGTGCTTATATCTCTGTGTGTTTGTGTGCTTATAGCTGATGAACCATGGGATTCCATTGGAGCTTCTGAACAAGGTGAAGACGCTGAGCGCAGAGTGCTACAAAAAAGAGAGAGAAGAAGCATTCAAGACCTCAAGTCCCGTGAAGTTGCTCAACGAGTTGGTTCAGAAAACTTCTGGCGAGAAACTCGAAAACGTTGACTGGGAAGATGTCTTCACTCTCTTGGACCATAACCAAAACGAATGGCCATCCAACACTTCTGGCCTCAAGTAAACACTTTCTTCTCTCTAAACTACTCAAAATCTTTCAAACCCGTTTTTAAAAATCTCAACTTTATATGTTTTTTCAAAAAAAAAAAAACAGAGAGGCGATGGGAGAATACAGAGAAGAAGTGAGGAAGCTAGCAAGCAAAATGATGGAAGTGATGGATGAGAATTTGGGTTTGCCTAAAGGTTACATAAAGAAAGCTTTCAACGAAGGAATGGAAGATGGAGAAGAGACAGCTTTCTTTGGCACCAAAGTCAGCCATTACCCACCTTGTCCTCACCCGGAGCGCGTCAATGGCCTCCGAGCTCATACTGATGCAGGAGGTGTCGTTTTGCTGTTCCAAGACGATGAATATGACGGCCTTCAAGTCTTGAAAGACGGCGAGTGGATCGATGTTCAGCCTCTACCTAACGCCATTGTTATCAACACTGGTGATCAGATTGAAGTTCTTAGCAACGGGAGGTAGTTCTCTTAATCTTCTACCAACCAAAACCATATTCTTGGCTATTCTTTTTTTTCCAACCACATGCATAAATTGATTTTGAAGCCGAGTGGTGACACACAACCACAACACTCGTACACAAATGTTTTGAGATTTTGAGTTTAAGGTTTTAACCATAATGGGTATGGCAGGTACAAGAGCGCGTGGCACAGGGTGTTGGCAAGGGAGGAAGGAAACCGAAGGTCCATAGCTTCCTTCTACAATCCGTCGTACAAGGCCGCGATTGGGCCGGCTGTGGTGGCGGAGGAAGGAAGTGAGAACAAGTACCCAAAGTTTGTGTTTGGAGATTACATGGATGTCTATGCAAACCAGAAGTTCATGCCTAAGGAGCCTCGTTTTCTAGCTGTAAAATCTCTCTGATTGTAATCTTCTTTTATTTTTTACAGTATTTATCACTGTTTTATCTTACCCCGTTATGTATTTGCCAAATTATATAGATGAAAAATTTGGTATCTTTTCCCCTGGTTTTGTATTTTGTTTTTGTTTTTCCATGTGATGTATGAATCTTTGTTGTGACTTATGTTCTTAGTTGATGAATATAAGTGTGTGTGTGTGTGCCTTTCTTTGACTCTTGCAGTTGATTAAAATTAGAGGAAAAACATCATATTAGTAACCTTGAATATTTTTTGTTCTTAAATGAAGAAGATCTAGTAAGTTGCAAACCTTATCATATAGGTGCTGTAAGTTGCTAACCTGGATCTGGATACCATTATAAGAAAAGTTACAAGCAACAAATATTATTTACCTCACATTCGTCAACAGATACTCTATCGGTGATCTCATTGTACTTTATGAAAAACGAAAAGAAAAAGAACTGTGATCTGCATATATATTGTTTGATGTGGCTATTGTCTCTTTAATGGATGTTTTTGAAATATTACACTGTACTATATCAAAAAGGAAAAGAAAAAGAACTGTCATCTGCATATATTGTTTGATGTGGCTATTCTCTCTTTAATGGATGTTTTTCCAACACTACACTGTACTTCTCATCAGTACGCTGACACACGTTTGCTGTTTCTATCTCAACGAGCACCTCCCCTTGTCTCTTTACGTTATGCTGCTTCGTGTTCTAACTCTGTCTATAAGCATCTGCCTTCCTGAAAGATCTTCCTCGTAACTAACAACCTGCAACATTTCTTGTAATTTTAGGCTTGTAAAAACGCATGCAGATATAAAGATACAACAAGGAGATATTTTATAACAAGATATTTCTTTTTCCTTTTTTTATAATTTAACAAGGTATTTTAACTAGTAGGATTTTGAATTGAAATAGAACTGCACATGAAAAGAAGGACACACCTCTGGTTTACAAAGGTTTTTCGTGCAATTTCGTTTTAAATTCAAAACTCAGATTCAGAGACTCAACTATTAACAAAACATGAAAGCTTCAATAATGGAATCTCAAAGTTATAATAAGAGCAAGAGTTACATATTAACCTGCGATTCTGTCTGCGTCTCACTAAAGTTTCCGTAAGTGCCTGTAGTTACTTTTCCTGGAGGACTGCCCATGTCGTCATTCTTATGTACCCTGGAAAACACATCAGAGTTTGGTAGGCAAACATGAATTCATATAGGAGCAGCATTAAGATTTGAGACAGTCTTTTCTCAAATCCATTTCACATCATTAATTTGCTTACACTCAGTCATCATTGCACACCATTAACCTGCTTACACTCCCTACGTAGAACATTATGGTGGATACATTCCCTTAATACAGTCATGATACACTATTATAGTACAATACAGTGATAGTTTAGATTGGGGAATCAAACAAGACGAAAGAGATTATGAGATTCATGAAGATATGCGTATTTAGACCCAAGCAAACTTGTGTCCGTCAAGTTCTTTATGATTCACAGCATTTGAGGTTGAGAACCAAAAACAATATATGCAAAATGCGGATTTGTATTTAATGAGTGTAAGTACCTGTTTATCCAGTGTCTAGACAGCCCAGTGACAGAGTGATTTCCCGTATTGTATTGTTCACTAGTTGAAAAAAGCTGTTTTATCATCAAGGAGTCAAACAATGACAAATATTGATGACTCGGAGAAAAAAAAAGACAAGAAGATTGAATGAACACACAAACTGTAAGGATACAGTCTTTTCTGAAATCCTCCCAGGAGACTTCTGATCTTGAAACTAAACAGAAGACCAGAGGTGAATACTGGGAAAAGATTACTTGGATTGAAAAATTGAAGAAAGAAGTATATAGTACTCACTTTACTTGCCTGCTCCACCAGATCCTCAATAGTATCAGCCACATCTGGATCTTCACGACTACTTGCTGTATCATTTCCAGAGACATTGCCTTCTCCGGACTTCGAAGGGCGATCACAATTGCTTGGAGGCTCTCCCACAGAAAACACATGCCTTTCTTGACCATCTTTGAAAAGTTTTGCCTTCTTAGACGGAAAAGTCTGTTCCCTTCCAGCTTCTCCAAGTCTGTTATTTACTTCACCTTTACCGTTTTTGCCAGAAAATTCTTGAATATATTCCCTCTCTTCAGATTGGCTTACAAGTAGAGACACATGACTTTCTTGACCATCTTTGAAAAGTTTTGCCTTCTTAGACGGAAAAGTCTGTTCCCTTCCAGCTTCTCCAAGTCTGTTATTTACTTCACCTTTACAGTTTTTTCCAGAAAAATCTTGAATATATTCCCTCTCTTCAGAGTGGCTTACAAGTAGAGACACATCACTTTCTTGACCATCTTTGAAAAGTTTTGCCTTCTTAGACGGAAAAGTCTGTTCCCTTCCAGCTTCTCCAAGTCTGTTACTTACTTCACCTTTACCGTTTTTGCCAGAAAAATCTTGAATATATTCCCTCTCATCAGAGTGGCTTACAAGTAGAGACACATTGTCCCTCGAGGACATTGGCAAAAAATGTGTATGAAATTGACTTGCGCCAGAACCTGCTTCTCTGTCTTGAGTTGTCAATTCCTTTGGATGGAAGTTGTCTGGACTAACAACTTGATTCTACACATCAGAAATATAAAAAGGACTATCCGTTAAATTTAAAGATTTATGTCAACAAAACTATTTCAAAGATATAGAAGCCCTGGAGTCCCACCTGTCTAACACATTCATAAACCCAGTCAGGTGTCACGGAAACTATTCCCCATTTGGAAGCTGTCTCATACTTACGTCCGTTAGCATAGTGGCATAGCAAGTGAGTCACTTTCTTGGTTAGTTTTTTCAAAAATTTTGCTCCAAGTACATAACACAAATTTGACAGGAGTTTTATATCCTTGTCGTCATGTTGGGAACTACAAATGCAAAATCTTTCGAATCCAGGCAAAGGTGTCTGGCATGGAAGAGGTGAGTAGACGATATGACTACTAACAGCAAGTAAACAACCATCCTACATCATCAAGATAACAACTTAGACAATAAGCCTGAAAAATGAAGCATCAAAAGGATATAAACGGTTTAAATGAATGATGGTATGGCAGTTGGACACAGAGTACACCAGAATAAACGATACAATCAGTAATAACAGATGATAGCTGAGAAGAATAATACCTCTAAACAAGATCGAACCCAATGACTTGAGACATAGCTAATTTGGGTAGTCCAGGCACTTCGGAACCCACCATGGGATTCAATAGTAAAATCTGCGCTATTTATCAAAGGATCATTCACCACCACTTCTCCTCCACCTTGATTCACCCATTCCAAGATTTCAGGTCGCTGCACAATTTTGTAACACATCAATGAATAGACCTCGAAGATGTATTCTCAGACAAGAAACTAGTGCAAGACAAGGAAACCTGATTCTTCGAATAACCACGTACCCGATCTTCAGGAAAAGAATGCGAGAAACAAAATGTCTTCCCCTTAAATACAGATGACATTGTTTCATTCACGTTTTGACCATTGAATTCACATTGATTACTCTGCTGTTCTTTTCTTTTACTAGTTACAGGGGAAATAAGTGTTTCTTTTTGCTTGGGTGATACTATTTTCCTTTCCGCATGAATCTCATCTTTCCTGGCAAATTCCTGCACTGCTTCTTTACTTCCCAGAGAAGTTGCTGGCCCATTTGAAACATTGATACTCCTTGAAGATGAATCAAATGATCCCTTGGTCAAGTATGCAGAATCTGCGCAAAAACAAGTCAGTTAGAGAACTGTAATACAACGCATTGATATGTTTTAATGCATCTTGGATAGATGACATGTGTCCGCGATAATATAAAAATGGTTAAATGAGACGACAACAGACCTCTTGGAAGAATCAAGTGGTTAGCAATATATATTTTATGAACTGGAATTTCTTTTTTCTCACGATCACAATCTTCAAGCCAACTGGGTGTGACTACTTGAACGACACCAGAAGCTGCAATACTCCTCACCTCTCTTTTCTCACTGCAAATGAATAAATTGTGTAAAGATCAAAAAATAAACAGAGAATATGCTTAGAGAGACCCACCCAATAGTACTGGATCAATGCTACAAGAGAAAGAAAAAAAGAAGGAGAAAGCTATTAGGGAAAAAAACAATCCCTCTGGCAGTGCAAAGATTGCGGTTACCTCTCTGAAGGAGTTCCAACAACAATATGAGTCATTCTTTCGTTAAGCAGCATATACCAGGATCCACCACCTCTACGGACCAACTTAACAAGTCTACGCATTTCAGAAGCTTCAAAACCAAGCAGAAAAAATTTACAATCTGATAAGTACAGGTCATTGTCTTCCGATTCTGAATCTCTGGCAGTACAACCATCAATATCTTGCTCTTGCGGCCTTGTATGTGGGCCTTCACTTGGTTCTTTAACATCGGTACTGGGGTTCATGGAAGTGGAAAAAATATTTTGTGAGGCAGAAGCTTCTATATCTGAGTCTCTAGACTGAGCACAAGAAGCATATGAATCTGCCACAGACACAGACACAGCTGTGGGCAAAGGAAACTTTTCTTGAACATTATGATGGATTCCTATATCACGCAACCCTCGTGCCAAGGGTATGGAACTAAGAACAGGATATGACTCCTCACTGAGACAGACTGCGCATATCAAGGTGACATATCAGTATTGATGAATCTGTTAACTAATA
Source organism: Camelina sativa (assembly GCF_000633955.1). Classification (NCBI taxonomy): domain Eukaryota; kingdom Viridiplantae; phylum Streptophyta; class Magnoliopsida; order Brassicales; family Brassicaceae; genus Camelina; species Camelina sativa. Next base: position 21,270,367 of record NC_025700.1, on the reverse strand, counting down.
GAGAGCCAATATACTGATCAGTACGAGAATGTATAAAACGCAGAAGCACCAAACATCACCTTTTCTATCGATGGACTGCTGAAACCATTTCCGTGTGACAATTTGAATGTGACCCCATTTTCGAGCAACTTTGTATTTGTCACCTTCAGCAGCGTATGGCAGTGTCAAGGAATCAATTTTCATTAAAGTCCAAACAACGAGATTTCAAACTTTAGTGATCAGGAACCCGATTATCTACATATCAACTGCGTAATGGTTATAGTCACATATCTTGTAACTTAAGCCCTGACTGCTAATTTTAACAGCACAACTGAATGCGCCCGAAAATCATTGTATGACCTAGGATTAGCAGATTATTAAAAAAAAAAATCAAAGGATATATCAGCGATCAGATGTGTACAACTCCTTGTTAGCTCACCAGAGTAGCTCCCTCCATATTCTGAAATAACCTTCTCCATTCCCTTACGCTCATCTGATAATAAGTCACTGATTAACTATCAACAAAGAACCTGATTCAAATATATTTAATAAACCGGTTCTCTAACCTCCTGGAATTCTTGTGACACAGATTGTCAATCCAGAAAAAGGAGGAACCTTATATGGTTCCTGGGGAACCACACGGTGCTCGGTCCAACACTGATGTAACCAATTCAGTGTAACAACTGGCTTCTTCTGAGTATTCAGAGCCCACTGCAAGTTAAAATAATAAAATATATTTAGCTGAAACAATGAAATAGGCATAACTGGTTTTGAACAGCTTCCTCAAGAATCTCATCAGTTTACTTTGCTCTAGGATATAAAATATAAAGATAAGTCCTCGGAGGCACGAGGCTGACTCAAAACAATTTCAGAAAAGAATTATTTACATCATCCAGCAACCATCTGACAATGAACAGAGCAGATATAAACCTGCCCTAGAGCTAAAGTATTATTTACATCATCCAGAAACTATCTGACAATGAACAAAGCAGAATTCATCAATAGGGAGGAAGAGTGGAAGATAACAACGTATATATAGAGGCTTTCATTAGGAGCATTTTACATCTTTACTTTCGCGAATAGGCCTCTCTTCTTCTATTGTAGGCACTATGCACTGATGGAAAAATGTAATACTCAAATGCACGAAGCGAAAGATCAACAGCCAGTGTCAACAGAGAAAAAAATCATCTTTGTCTCTATCGACATACCCTAGTGGCTAATTGGAGTAAAGTTAAATGAACTGTAAAACACTTTTAGTTAATCTAACATAATTCGAATAATCTTCTGAGATGCATGATGAAAAACAGCAGCATTGATATGTTAATAAAGAAGCTAGTTATAATCTACAGATGTGAACCTTCAGAAGGTAAAAAAAATATTGATGGCAATCTTTGAACAATAGACCTTGTACTTAGCAGCCAAGACATTTTTGACAATGACGAAGTTGACATCAGAAGAAGATTTGGAAAGAAACACTCCCCCCATGGAAGTAACCAACTCTCTGATCTTGACCTTCAAAAAAAATTGCAATCAACCAGTTAGGACTTACTAAGGAGGGATGAGTCCTTCAGAGCAACTGAAAACAATTCTCTAAAACAGAAATCAGTTTATTTAGTCTACATGCTTCTGACATTTTGAAAAGACATTTCCACTAGGTAAAAAGAGAAGTACCTTCTCATCCATCAGGAAACCAGAAGCAAGAACTTTCAGACCATCCATCGCTAGGCAACAAGTGAATCCCCCTTGTGGCAGCGGTCTACCCTCTTTTGCACAGGAGAGGGCACATTGCGGACCTGCCGCGCAATAATAAATAAAGCTCTTATTTAGAGAAAATTCACGAACACAGATCCAATTGATTTTTGAAGTGACAGGAAACATAAATAAATCTCATCTCACCAATCAAGTTACAACCCTTGGCTTTAAGATCCTTGAATTTCTCCTGCAAAACCCCCAAAACAATGGCAATAAGGGCAAATTGTTTCAGAAACATAGTCAATTGCAGTAATTTAGAAGAAAGAATAGAAAAAATTAAAATCGCACATGATCGGGAGAAGCGATGACATGAAAATCGGAGGGACCGCTCCGAGAGGGGTCGCAGCAGAGGAAGATTTCGGCACCGTTGAGCTTGAAAGCATCGAGAAGTGTATCGAAGACTTCAGGAGGAACCAGATTCCGAGACATAAAGACGTTGGAACCTTTAAATAGTTGCGTCGTCTTCATCGCCGCCGGGAAACCTAACCGCCGCGCGCACTAGTCGACTACTTTGTCAGAGCATCACGGTGGTTATTATGAGGAAATTGAAACCCTAGAATCGGCGGAAGAAGGTGGGATGCTCGAACCTTGAAGCATGACACGAGATTCCACAAGCCCGGTGAGTGAATCGGGACGTGTGGTAAACTGACTGGGACTGAGGCGGAACTCACAAATCGGGGGACGCGGGAATTTTTCAGTGAGCTTAATAATTTCTCTTTAGGGCTTTATTATGTTTTCTATGAAGTTTTCGTTTCCCAATTGGGCCGACGACAAATTTTCAGGTTAGTAAAAACGATTATCTTGCATTTTACGGATTTAAATAGATTAAATTTTACCATAGAAAGCCCGAAAATAATGAGTCTGACTACAATTTTAACAACACAGAGAATATTTTGCGTTTTAAAATATTTTGCCAATTAATATATATATATATATATATTTTTGGTCATTAATATATAAATATCTTCATTTTTGCGATCAACTGCAAAGAAAACCGAGCTTCTCTTAAAAACTTTTATGTTGTACAGAGGAGAGAGGACTCCGTCTTCTACGTGAGAAACGACTGGAGATAATCATAACTAGGCGCAAAAATTAGAAGCGACAGTAACCTACCTACCAAGAACAAAGGCAACGTTAGAGCCAGACTTTGACCCAAACAAAAAAACCTTAACAAAAACTAAGCCGGAGTACTTTAACTTGGCAGGTTCATTTCTGGAGGAGCTTGTGTCTGTGCCTGTGCCTATGCTTTGGCCTGGGGATGTGTCTGCTGCTTCAAGCCCAAAACCAGATGTTTCTCTGCAGGCAAGTGAGATTCTTTTTTACCTGTTTTTTTCTTTCTTTTGACAGTCTTTCCATTTGCTGCAGGGTTGCTCGAAGCTCCCTTTAGTTTCTCGTGTTGCTGCTTTGAATTGTCAGATTGACTGTGGACTAAGGATGTGGTGGTTTCACTAAGATCAACACTAGCTTTAACTCCAACACCTGAAGCCTTGTCGGGATAAGTAGTACCCTCTGACTTTTGGACCAGTTGTGTATGTTTCCCATTTGTTGTCTTCGTTTGATCCTTCAATAAATTAGGAGGCGAGGAATGAGAAAAATGAGAGAAATGTGCGATTATAAGAAATAGTCGAGATGATAAATGGATATTTTTCAAACCCATATGCTAGCAATTAGAAACAAATAGAAGCTATGGCGTAAAAAGCTGATAAATAGTTAATTACCATCTCTTTCCCGAGGTTTCCTTTCAATGCTCTCCGCCTTTCCTTTTCCCGACAAATGGCACGCTTGATCTCACGATTGTCCATTAAACTATTTGGCCAGAGTTCAGCTAGCTGGAGGAAGAAATCAATCCAAAAGAAGATCAATCAGGAAGATATAATAAATTTTAGGCAAGGTCTAGTCTACTAATTTTGAATGGACTTGAAAAGCAAATAGACCACGAGTGTCAGGGAAGGCGAGTAACTTACATTTGCATAAAGCTTTCTGATCTGAGAACTCGAATCTTCATCCAATCCCTAGTATTACCAAAACCAGAGCAGAAACTGTGTTTAAATTTCGATTCTGCAGCTAACAAGTTGGAAAACATTTTAACGTAAAATTATGAAAGATATTAGTTACCTCAACAAAGTTGTCATATAGATCACACAATTTTCCCTCCAGCGCCGCATCCATGACAAACTTCTTCAAAGGTGGCTTTCCAACAGAGCCAACATCCAGAAAATCATCTGACGTTCCAGCTTCTTGATTGTTTGCCTGTAAAACAATTTATGTTAGCGCATTAATAATATCAGATGTGTCTCAATGTGTCAATGAAAGGAGAGATATAAGTGCTTAGCCCACGGCGGACCATTATCAGAGAGAACTCTGAGTTCCGTGCATCATTGAAAATGGGATGTTTAAATCCAAAAAAATATAGAGAAAAACAAAAGATCTACACATAATACCATATACGAAGTTCCTTTGAAAATCAGATCAGGGATACTATTAGAGCATAAGAGAGAGAACCTGTGATTCCATTAGTGGAATTCGTGTTTTTAGCATCTCGATAACTTCATTCTTGATCTGTTGAAATCTCGTATCTTTTTCTCGATTTGCATTATCACCCGACTCAATCATGAGTTTCAAGTTCCTCTGTAACAATAATCATTACTAAACCGTAAGAGCTTGCGCTCCTTCGCTAATAAACGCTTATCTTGTTAGCTTTTTCTGAAATGAAAGAGCTTTCACCTGAAACTTGAAAAATCTAACTACTCTAATGCCTCAGTAAGAATCACAACTCCATTCCGATAACAAGTCTCAGTATGGAAGATATAGAGATGATTACCTTAAGTGATCTAATCTGTATTAGATGACCAACAATGTTCATGAGACGATTGATTAACTCTCCTGATACATTCCCTTGGCTCCCCTGCTTCAAGAAAAGAAAAATTCACACTTCTCAACACCTCTGGAAGATTATTGAAATATACACACACACACACATCAGAAGTGTTTGATTACCGCAATTCTAGCAACTTTAGCAAGCTTCAACTTTACATCTATTGGCAATCTCCTCTTCACTGCTTGGGATGAGATATCAGCGCCTTGATTCTCTGTCGCAGCAGGAGGGCTTGCTGCAATAAATTGGAAATTATAATTTGCTAAATGGTATTTAGCTTTGCATGCATGTAAATACATCGAACATTTGAAACTCACATTCAGCGACCACCTTCTCCAATTCCCTGATGGCTTTCTCAAGAGTCGAGGATTTAGGTCTGACAATTGAACCACTTTTTTTCTGAATAGAGAAAGTTATTACAGAATTAAGAGAAAATCGATGTATAATATGCAAGAAAAAAAAGCATGGAAGCTAATATTAGCCAGGAAGATCAACCCAGAGTGGAGATGAAAACTAGAGCAACAGAAGTACAGAACAAACGTTTAGTGGGTGTCAGCCTAACAGCATGACTCATAAATGCCAACTAATACATGAACTCTCTGGATTGAATGCTAAAACTTCCACAATTAAAGATGATTCTGCAGTCTAAAAGATTAGAGAAATCACTCTTGGAGATGTAGAAGATGAAAGACCCCAAATACATGCTTACTTCAAATTTCAGACTAACTAAAATGAGGACACTTATATACTTATGGAAAGTACTTAACAGTTTATTGGAATAGATTTTTTTGCTTACTGTTGCAATGTTCAGGTCATGCATGCCACTGTTTTCTTGCTGACAGACTACTGTTGATTTTGCCGAAACATTTGGTCGAGATTTTCCTGGAAGGGAGTTGGATTCTTGATGAGCATTTTTGCTGCTGCAAATTGGATGGAGGGGGGCAGAAGATTCAGCTGCCTTTGACTTCGGACTTGTGGAGTTCCTTGGCTGATGATTCGCTTCATCAGTATGGGGAATTGAGTCCGGCACTGTCTTTGAATCGTTGGAAATGTTCTTCAAAGAGGGCTCAGGAACAGCTGATTGATCCTGTACATTCACATTCATATAATCAATCGTCTAGTCTGGAACTCTAAAAGAAAATAGATTCAAAAAGTTATTTGCAAGTAAGGGTGCTACCTTTCCCTCAGCCGTCTTGGCCATCTTGGCTTGTTTTCTGGATACATCAACAACATCGCCGCAAGGTTTTGCTGATTTTTTCCTTCGCCTTTTCTTTGGTTTCTGGTTTGAAGTTGTTGGTTCACTGTTGTACAAAGGAATCACAATTTAGAAAAATCAGTAAATGGAATATAGCCTATTCATAGGGAAACTGAGAAACCTGAATAAAATATTTCTGCCCTCAGGAAACACTGCATAAACCCTTATTAGAGGGAAAGTAAAGGTGATACCAATATTTCCAAATAATTATGCTTCCATTGCCTACTTTCACAACATTATCACCAAATGAAAACAGACAAAAAGTAATGTGACAACATACACCAAAAAGTGGACAAGAAACTTACATCCGTTCTAATTTTCCTCTACTGATAAAAAATCCATCATGCTTAATTGGCGAATTATCAACCTCAAAATAATCATCCTACAATGGAATGCAAAGATATGATGTTTCAGGTATCAATATACGCATAGATCACATAAGAAAACCATATGAAGGATATCTATACTAACCAATTCAGCGTCATCGATAAATGAATCTTCAGTGTCATACTCGTCATCATCTGGGGCACCACCTAGCTCTTCCCCATCACTACTATCTCTACCCTGAAATACATTTTATTAAGAAGTATAAGGTAATTAGAAACCTGTGGGAAAAGCAGTGCTAACGCATGGTATGAAAATATTCTGAGTAAACAATCAAACATTCATCTAACTTGTAAAGATGATAAAAAGTGGAACGAACCATGTAGAGCCTCTCAATCTTCTGTATAACGGTGTTAAAACGATAGGCTTGAGGTTGGCCAGCCACTTCATTATCTGTTGGTGCCTTCTACATTTGATTTTTATCAATAAAATCATTAGCAAAATGAAAAATAGCATGCAAGAAAACCGCAAGCAGCCCTAATTTGCTTATGCGCTCTTAAGATTCATGCTTTTCACAAACCACGAAAATAGCTGTTCAAGACTCTGGTTCGGATCAATCACAATTGAAATTAACGAGGTTGCAACTATGCAAATCTAAAAGCAAGTCGAATTACACGCCAAGACTAGACAATTTAATCACAACCCTAGCTCCAAAACCCAATGTCAAGGAGAATTTCCCAATTCAGCTCCCGGATACACGAGACAAGGGTCAAGAAAATTACAAGAGCAGAGAGATTCTGAGTATACATATATGCATGTAAGAGCTAAAAACTCACCCGAGCAAGGGGAAACTCGAAGTTAGGGTTAGCATTGAGAGACGGGTCGGGGGACGAAGGAAACAAGCCGTTCTCCTTGGTAGCCTCATACATAAGCTTCTTCCACGATACGTAATTCGTCTCCTCAAGACGAAGCTCAACCTTAAGTAAATTCCGATCACCAGCAGTCAATACCTCAGACGAGATATCACACGGTTCGCCGGGATTTGAACCGTCATCGGTAGAGACCTTTGGTTGCCCCATTAGTGAATCGGGTCGGGTCGGGTCAGAGTTAGGACTCTGTAGAGACCCGGATCGGAGACGAAGGAACTCTGGTGAAAAAAAGAATCAAGGAGTGGGGGAATTATGATGAATTGTGGAGACGGCTCCCAGAGAGAGAGAATTTTGGAGCTGAGAAGATGATTTTTTTTTTTTTGTTAGAACATTGCGCGGGATATACCCAGCAAACGACGCTTCGTAAGCTTTTTTCTTTTTTTCTCGTGAACAGATTTTTTAATTATTACTATTTATTTATTCTGCCTCTCGAAAATTGGATCTGTTTTTCTTTTCTAGTCAAATGCAATATGCAGATATGAATGTTTGAAGTCACTTTGTTAAAAAAAAAAGTCACTTTGTTAAAAAAGCAAAACTAGAAAACAATGTATCATTTTTTCAAAAGTGATTAATAAGCATTAGTATGAAAATAATAATGGTTAAGAGGTGTATCTATTGGGCAAAAATGATTTTCATATTTATCTTTTGGTTTATAGAAGTTAAGTTTTTATTTTACATTAATAAAAGATTAAATTAATTACGGAAATGCCAAGTATCATTATTATTTGTTGTTGGTCAACTTTATTTTGGATTAATATGAAACATCTAAGTACAAGGAGTTTTCATATGTAAAGGAAGATTTATAGTAGTAATTTACTATAATCAAGATATCAATTTGAATTTATTTAATTATAGTGGATTATATATGTAAAGGGGAAAGCTGTTTGACCAGAAAAAAAAAAAGAAGGAAAATTTCCAATTTACCTGTACTCACCAAAATATCTAAAAACACACTAATATCATTCGAATTTGCTAAGGTATTCATATCTTCCTTATAGATGTATAAATATACATTGTAATGTATATTTATCACATATTCATATTTTCTTCTCTTCGGTTAATTACTCTATGATACATATATATCACCTTTCTCTATAGTCTATATAGGAAATCATCAACTTTTTTTTTTTTTTTGACAACAACAACTCATTGGCTCATACAAGTAAGTCTAAAGGAACATTGTTTACCAAACACGATTAGGAACGAACACGTCATACTTGTCCGCGTTACCTGAGTACAGAGAATTAACACTAATGTAAAAGAGATAAACTCCTCCTTATCAAACTAATTTTTTTCAAAATAAGGCTTGAAAGTTGGTTATTCGGAAGGCAAGATACCATTTTCATTAAGTCCGAACAGTCTGTAAAAAAACACAACATTCGGATTGTACAAAAGAGAAGCTAATAGAAAAAATTATCATTATACAAAAAAGCTAATAGAAAATTTTATTTTTAAGAGATGTCAAATACTGTCGTGTTACGATCCTCATAGCGTCCAACATTATCCTTATAAGCCCCATACAATAATAAGCCATGCATCTTGGAAAGATGATCGCATAACCAATACAACCAATGTTTAGGCTTTTTATACAATAAACAAGCTAGAGAAGTTTATAGTTCTAAATTGATGCGAATTATTGAGTCATGCGCATTTTATTGCAAAATCTTCGAGAACAACAAAGCAACTAAACACTTTATTAAATCAAATAACACATCAAAGAGAATATAATACGTATAGCTTCTGTTTTTTCGGTAGGGGAGGGGGGAACACATGTCTCCCACTAATTTATTCAGAAAACAAAAAAAAACAAACACAAACTCGATGTATTGTGATTTTTTTTTTTTTTTTTTTTGACAAACCGATGTATTGTGATTTTCTTTATGTAGTTAATAATGAATCAAATGATGAATAGCTATATATATATAAGAAAACATATACGTATTGTGATTTTCTTTATGTGGTTAATAATGAATCAAATGACATTAGAATTGCCGAATTATCCATCATATATACCAGATCCTGAGATACAGTAGTTCATGAAGCACCTTTCTATAAATACATTGATTGTAATTTGGATCTGTGGAAGTGAGTATGCTAGCTGCTGTTTGGGAAAAAATAACATGCATGCCTAGTTGGTTCGGCCGTGGAATTGGTAAGTGTTCATCAAATATGACGCATTAAAAGACAACGATATTGAAACGAGAGAAGTGAATGGAAGATGATTATAATTATGTTGTAAAGGTAGCCTACGTACGAACTTAGTTGGTTAATTATGTTTCTCGCATCTCACGGATCGATATTTTTCTCAACTCCATAGTCTCTTTTTTTACCATATTAAGGAATGATCCATAGCTTACAGTCATAAAGCAAAACATTCCCTATGTTTTTTTTTTTTTTTTTTTGTTAAAGACATTCCCTATGTTTCCATATTATCAAAACTAAGAGGCAAATAAAACAGATGATATATCATATATGCATCATGTTTAGCTAGATGACACCATATGATTTGTCTTTTGCGATATATCTCTCGATTTTCCCCGATATTATGATATCACCTCTATACAAATGTACGTATACCCATAATATTTTAATTGACAGAGCAGGGACTCTACAAACTTACAACACTTGACCGTTTCTCGCTTCTTTACATAGTCGACGTTGTCTTTGCCCTTTAATTTAGGCTTTTAGCCTCCAAATCTCTAAGTTCCATCACAATATATGGACGGCGCGGACAACAATGCGATGTGGATGAAGATGAAGTACTTGATGAGGTGGACAACAATAGCGAGAGAATCTGTTTCGTGTATGAACCTTCTTTATATCTTTTGCTTTTTCAGCTTATTATATGTAGTGGCGAAGATATATATAGGGTGCAAATAGTGGTTTAAGACTAAATAAATTGAAAATAATAAGTTGAATAAAATTGAGTTATACTACTTTATTTATTTATTTATAATGATAAAGGATATTATGGAAGAGTGGGGAGAATCATAATAGGAAGGAACGACTAATCAAGAAATCATATAAAGCAAAGAAGCTAATAAATAAAATAAACAACCAAATAAAATTAAAATATCTTACAGTTTTGTTACTTTTGGTCTTTTATGGACCACCTTTTGGGACCATTTTGAATGAACGAACACGGGACTATCCCATAGATCTGAATAATCCTGGAAATAAATTGGCAATGCATTTTTAGTAAAGCTGGTGTGAATTTTTTTTTTTTTTTTGGTAGAAAGCTGGTGTGAATTTTTTCTCTATGAAAAGTTCTTCCAACTTTTATTTTATAACAGATGTTGGGGTTAAAGAATGAAAAAAAAACCTATGACTTTACCCAAAATTAAGATTATAACCTAAAGTTTTATTTTGTCAACAAATTAATATTTTCTTTGGTCGTCAATTAAAATTTAATTGTAATCATTGAGACTGAATAACGAAAAGACCCCTGAGTCCAAAGCCTACAACAAATTGACAACAACATAAATTTATATAAATTGGGAATAGCAAGTAGCAACGTTTGAGGAGGATTACATCATACATTTTTTTTCTTTTATTTTACTGAAAAAGAGAAAAAGAAAAAAAAAAAAAATCGGTATCTAAAAAACTGACCGCCTCGCGTTGTCGCTTCTTTGCCTACTTCCGATTCCTTCTTCTTCTTCTCTCTCTCTTAAATCTGCTGCCATCGTAATCCTCTCCGCCTCTCTAGGGTTTTTATCCGTCTCTCTCTCGTGTTTCCCCCAGAGCTTATATGTTCGTTGGCATTCGCTTAATCGCTTCTGATTCATGAGGTTAGGGTTTCGTTTTTTTTTTTTTCTAATTTTTTGGTGACGATTTTTTTTTTTTAATTTACTTTTCCTTGCGTTGCGGCGTGTTTAAATCAGAAGAGATCGGAGGTTTTTTTTTTTTTTTCTAGTTGTCATCATCAATGTTGATGATTGAGGTGTCTATTGTGTTGAGTTAGGTCTTATGGTTGACCTTCTCCATTTTTTATTTTATTTTTTTCCTTTGTCTGATTGATTTATGGATCACGGGGATGTGTTTTATCGAGAATCTGTTTAGGGTACTTGAATCATTGCATGGTTTGATTTACCAATTAGTATACTTCAACGGATTTCTCATTAAAAACCCTCTTTTTGTTGTTGTTGTTGTTGTTGAGAATGCTAATTCTATGGCTTTGAAACACAGGTGGCATTACGATGGATTGTAAGGAGAACGGTATTAGTGGCTCTCTTTCTGGCGATTTGAATGCTAATTCTCTGGGTTTAAAGTCTCCTCCGAGTTCTTCTGGGTACAATTTAGATTCAGTCACTAGTTTGGAGACTCCTCAGGTTGCGTCGGTTGTAAAGTCAACTAAGGAGGGTCAAAGGAAGTGCTTTATAGATAGCGAGAGAATGGGAGATGAAATCAGTAACTGTAATGAACATACTGGGAACTCTGATGATGGTTTAGATTTTTGTTGCGACGCTGAAGACACTCAGAAGCAGGAAGTGGTTTCCGATGAGGTTCAACAATCTCAACAATTCCTTTGTGATGCTGATTTACTGGTAGACTGCAACAAGCTGGATGATGGAAAGGAGAGTCAGGACACCAAATTTTCCCTTGTATCCATTGTTTCTGGGAGTATGCAAGAGGAAGGAGCTCCTCAGGCGATAGTAGATGAAGGGTGTGGTGGCACAATATTTCCTATAGGAGACAATGGAATAGAGAATGAATCGAATTTATTGAATGATGATGTACCAGAACAAATGGGGTCTTTCGAAACCGCAAAGCACATAAACCCTGATGAAGTTGGCAGTGATGGTATTACCTCTACCTTTGATGCTGGAGATAAGGAAGGAAGAAATGAACCATCGAGTGATCAAGATTCTGGTTCTTCTGATGATATATCATTCTTTCAGAGTTGTCCGTTTCCAGATACGATAATGGACTCTGGTGTATTTGGCTGTAGCCCTGCAGAAGATTATCTGAATGATTCAAGTGAAATTGAAGGCAATCTGCCTATTGTGGTATCCCCTTCATTAGCTATTACAGGCATGCTAAGTAATAATGACGGTGGCCGATGTTCATATGATCTTGATGACATCGGACACACAGAGACAGTCGAACCGGATTTGAAGCTGGGACAGCAGGATGAGCTTGACAATGATCTTTCCGAAAAGAATGAAAAGATTCTAAAAGATCATGTTGGGGATTCATCAATTGATAGTGCTGTGGCCGCTTTGAGTATGAATAATGGTATAGCTGCTGATCTGAGAGCTGAAATTTTCAGTCAGATATCACCCATAAACGAAAATACTTTAGGTATTGAAGCCAACTCCCATATTACTGACTCTTCTTTGATGTGGAATTTTCCATCGACCTTTGGAAATGGAGACATCGAAGTCTGTAATCCTGACAATGCAGTTGAGCCACTCAGAATAGTGGATGGCAATGGCAGAATAGGTGGTGAAGTTGCTTCTGCATCAGGGACTAATTTTTGTGAAATTGGCTTGTCTTCTTCCCGTAGGAAGTCCCGACATGGTAAACATTGTAAAAAGGCGCAGACAAAAAGGAGTGCCCCCCATCCGAGAAAATCCTCTAGAAAGAAACAATCAGCAGGAAACCTTGATTCAGTTTTTAAGTGCTCAAAGCAGAAGAGGAGCTCTCTTTTAAAAACAAGCCGTTCATCTGAGTGGGGATTGCCTAGCAGGACCACTGAAATCTTCTTACAGAGCAATAATATTCCCTATGATGGACCTCCGCATCATGATGCGCAGAAATCTCAGAGCAATCCTAAAAATGGAGAGTATAATAGAAGTTCTCATAACGGATATGTAGAAGGATCTAACAAAAACATCCAAGCATCAAGTGGCTCTTGCCTACGTTTGAAAGTTAAATTTGGTGGTGGCCAAAATCCTATGAACATTACAGTCTCTAAGGTCAGTGGTAACTCTTTTCCTGCTAATGGTATTGTTAAGGCAGGATCAAGTCTAGAATTGCCAGGATCAACAAATTTTGCTGTGGATAAACTGCAAAATGGGGAAACTAAAGAGGACTTGGAAGAGAAAAACAACCTTGTGGAGAAAGTTCCATATCTGCAATCATCTGATTTTATGAGGGATGAGAAACAAGACGATGGGGGGTTTTGTAGGAAGCCGGGTGGTGATGTTTTAGATGATGACCCACACCTTTCCACTAGTATAATGGTTGAAGAGTGCGAGAGGGCCACTGGGACGCGGTCCCTAGATGCTGAAACTTCACCAGATTCCGAAGTTATTAACTCTGTGCCTGATTCGATTGTTAATATTGAACAGAAAGGGGGTTTGCATCATGGTGTTTACAGCGCTCCAGAAGATGTGGTCGGAAAGAACAGAGGATTAGAAAAAAAAGATAAATTGTCTGCTTCAAAATCTCTTTTGGAAAATGGTTCACATCTAATTCTCAGTGCTAAAAAGAGTAAAGATGCTAAGTCTAAAAGGAAAGTAACAAAGAAAGGGAAATCCAAGCTTTCTGAATCTGCTAAAGACAGGAGAAAAAATGAATCTCATGAGGGAGTAGAGCAACGTCAATCCATGAATAGCAGTAATGAAAGGGATGATAGTGATCATCTTGAAGTAGGGGGGATAGAGTCTCACAAGACAACAGGTTTTTACTCTTTTGATTATCTCTAAGTATAGAAATCCTCAATCGTATATTGTTTTTTGCTTATTTAAATAGCATCCCTATGTTTTCCATTTCTTTAACTGGCACATTTTGTGAATATATGTATAGGTGCCCTTCTAGATGCAGATAATGGGAAAACCAGTGCCATTAATGGTACCATATCATCAGATGTGAACCTTGGGGAACTGGTTGTGGACGGTACTATTGAGGATAGCTCTTCCTCAGAGAGTGCCTGGGTTCGATGTGATGATTGCTATAAATGGCGACGGATACCTGCTTCTGTTGTAGGATCAATTGACGAGAGCTCCAGATGGTATGTTATATTATTTCATATTGAATATGTACTTGTTTTAATGCAATTCTCAGATGTTTTTGTTATTACGTGTTTTCTTTTACTTTGTCATGTGATCATAACTTGGTATGAATGTGGCCAATTTTACTGGACAATGTCTTTGTATTGCTACACACTGTTCTGGTTAATTTTTCATTGTGCCCCCTAACGATGATAATACTTCATTCTTGTTGATTATTCTGTTTGTTACATGTTATGTTGATTTTTTTAGCAATTTCCAGTGTGTTACATATTGTCGTTAATCTTGTTGGGGTGTACAAATTTCTGTTAACTTTGTATTCGTCGCACTCGTATCAAAAGTTAAAAACGAGTTTATTAGAACTTCTTATTTTCTGATACGTTTCTTATATAATTTATTCAACATTTTTTGAAAATTCTTACAGTGAATTCATCTGGTACTTGTGACGGAATGTTAATCGTATAAGCAGATGGAGTTTTTCATCTTTCTGATGTTCATCACATTTGGACTTTGTGCTTGTAGCTGTTTTGTATCATTTCCAGATTTGCTACGTCATTCATACCTTGTAGTCTGTCTCTGTATCTAATATGGATTCTCTATTGTTTATAGGATCTGTAGGAACAACTCAGATACAAAATTTGCGGATTGCTCAAAATCTCAAGAGATGTCAAATGAAGATATTAATGAAGAGTTGGGCATAGGACAGGAGGAAGCAGATGCATATGATTGTGATTTGGCTAAAAGAGGGAAAGAAAAGGAACAGAAGAGCAAGCGTTTGACAGGTGCTTATAATTCAATATGGGGGAACCTTGAGAGTACCCTTGGCTAGAATGTTTGAAAATATCATATGGTTTTTCATCTATTTTTTTTTATCCTGTTTTCATGCCCGTAGTTCTTGCAGGTAAACAAAAGGCGTGCTTCAAGGCTATAAAAACTAACCAGTTTCTTCATCGCAATCGTAAATCTCAAACAATTGACGAGGTTAATTTCCTTGTATTTTGTCCATTTCTTATGTTTAGTAATGCCTTAAGGTTAATTGTGCTTGTGTTGCTTATCGTGTTTCATTTTTTTTGGACAGGTAATGGTTTGTCATTGCAAACCACCACCTGATGGTAGGTTGGGTTGTGGAGAAGAATGCCTCAATAGAATGCTTAACATTGAATGTCTTCCCAGTACGTGCCCGGCTGGCGAATTGTGTTCAAATCAGCAGGTATAATATCTTGTTTGCAAGCGAAAGGGTTACATTTACAGTCAGTTATATCACCCTCAAAAAATTTTGGCGCATATTTCTGCAGTTTCAAAAACGGAAGTATGTTAAGTTTGAGAGATTCCAATCTGGTAAGAAGGGTTATGGCCTGAGATTGCTCGAAGATGTACGAGAGGGACAATTCCTTATTGAGTATGTTGGAGAGGTATGTCTGTGATGATTTTAAACTCTTGGAGGATGTTATCTGTTTGAGATGGGCTTTTGACCCTTATATATACTGTGGGTTATACATAACAGGTGCTTGATATGCAATCCTACGAGTCTCGCCAAAAGGAATATGCTTGCAAGGGTCAGAAACATTTCTATTTCATGACACTGAATGGGAATGAGGTAACATCTTCCCTTTCAATGACTCAGCTGCTTCTTTGCTTCATCTTTGATTGAAATTGTTTGTGATTTGCTGTTTAAATCTATGTGGAGTTGTTGAATAAAAAATGTGTGATGGACACTAAAATTGATATATGGTTGCCAGAATGTGACTCGTTTCTGATTTAGATAGCATATTTAGAGAAGTGAAGTTCCATCTTTGTTACGCTTTTCTGCTTAAGCAATTTGCTTGTACCTCTGGTTAGTTACTTTTATGTCTCTTATGTGATCCACGTGTGCCAAAAAGAAAAATCCTTTACAAGACGATGAATAGACAATCGTCTTCTCTTTGTGTCTTCGTTCATCTGACACTCGTCTGTATCTAGACTAGATGCTCCTGCTATTTTAGTACTAAAGCCTAGGTTACTTTTGTTGGTTGTNTTTTGGCTCATATTTCTGCAGTTTCAAAAACGGAAGTATGTTAAGTTTGAGAGATTCCAATCTGGTAAGAAGGGTTATGGCCTGAGATTGCTCGAAGATGTACGAGAGGGACAATTCCTTATTGAGTATGTTGGAGAGGTATGTCTGTGATGATTTTAAACTCTTGGAGGATGTTATCTGTTTGAGATGGGCTTTTGACCCTTATATATACTGTGGGTTATACATAACAGGTGCTTGATATGCAATCCTACGAGTCTCGCCAAAAGGAATATGCTTGCAAGGGTCAGAAACATTTCTATTTCATGACACTGAATGGGAATGAGGTAACATCTTCCCTTTCAATGACTCAGCTAGTTCTTTGCTTCATCTTTGATCGAAATTGTTTGTGATTTGCTGTTTAAATCTATGTGGAGTTGTTGAATTAAAATGTGTGATGGACACTAAAATTGATATATGGTTGCCAGAAAGTGACTCGTTTCTGATTTAGGTAGCATATTTAGAGAAGTGAAGTTCCATCTTTGTTACGCTTTTCTGCTTAAGCAATTTGCTTATACCTCTGGTTAGTTACTATTATGTTATGTGATCCACGTGTGCCAAAAAAAAAAAAAAATTCCTTTACAAGACTAAGATGAATAGACTAATCGTCTTCTCTTTGTGTCTTCGTTCATCTGACACTCGTCTGTATCTAGATCATTTTCGCCATCTCTACTTAAGCTCTAAAGGTAACAGATTAGATGCTCCTGCTAATTTAGTACTAAAGCCTAGGTTACTTTTGTTGGTTGTGTTTGGAATAATTGCATTCCTTAGCATATCATCTGCACTGGCTTTAAATTACTGTATTCCCTTTGAAACTATGCTCTATGTTGCACCTTGCAATAACTTCTTAAGTTTTTTGTTAANTTTTGGCTCATATTTCTGCAGTTTCAAAAACGGAAGTATGTTAAGTTTGAGAGATTCCAATCTGGTAAGAAGGGTTATGGCCTGAGATTGCTCGAAGATGTACGAGAGGGACAATTCCTTATTGAGTATGTTGGAGAGGTATGTCTGTGATGATTTTAAACTCTTGGAGGATGTTATCTGTTTGAGATGGGCTTTTGACCCTTATATATACTGTGGGTTATACATAACAGGTGCTTGATATGCAATCCTACGAGTCTCGCCAAAAGGAATATGCTTGCAAGGGTCAGAAACATTTCTATTTCATGACACTGAATGGGAATGAGGTAACATCTTCCCTTTCAATGACTCAGCTAGTTCTTTGCTTCATCTTTGATCGAAATTGTTTGTGATTTGCTGTTTAAATCTATGTGGAGTTGTTGAATTAAAATGTGTGATGGACACTAAAATTGATATATGGTTGCCAGAAAGTGACTCGTTTCTGATTTAGGTAGCATATTTAGAGAAGTGAAGTTCCATCTTTGTTACGCTTTTCTGCTTAAGCAATTTGCTTATACCTCTGGTTAGTTACTATTATGTTATGTGATCCACGTGTGCCAAAAAAAAAAAAAAATTCCTTTACAAGACTAAGATGAATAGACTAATCGTCTTCTCTTTGTGTCTTCGTTCATCTGACACTCGTCTGTATCTAGATCATTTTCGCCATCTCTACTTAAGCTCTAAAGGTAACAGATTAGATGCTCCTGCTAATTTAGTACTAAAGCCTAGGTTACTTTTGTTGGTTGTGTTTGGAATAATTGCATTCCTTAGCATATCATCTGCACTGGCTTTAAATTACTGTATTCCCTTTGAAACTATGCTCTATGTTGCACCTTGCAATAACTTCTTAAGTTTTTTGTTAATGCAGGTAATAGATGCTGGTGCCAAGGGAAATTTAGGGCGTTTCATTAACCATAGCTGTGAACCAAACTGTCGTACTGAAAAGGTGACTACTAAGTGTTCTGTGCGATAGCATGTCTTGTGGTCTGATTATAAATCCAGTGATGAGTTGGGATCTTTCTTTCTGCTTGTTTATTATTTTAATAAAGGTATTTCATCTTTTCTGTTTTCTCATGTGTATGGGTTTCATTTGGTACTTCTTAAATGTTGTTGCAGTGGATGGTGAATGGTGAAATTTGCGTTGGAATATTCTCCATGCAAGACCTTAAGAAGGTAGGCTTTCCCACACTTGCAATTTTGCGAGTTCGTTTCAGTAGTTTTTAATCTGCTGGTTCGTTGCCAGGGTCAAGAGTTGACATTTGACTACAACTATGTGAGGGTTTTTGGTGCTGCTGCCAAAAAGTGCTATTGCGGATCATCACATTGCCGAGGGTATATTGGGGGGGATCCCCTGAACGGTGATGTAATTATTCAAAGTGATTCAGATGAAGAGTATCCTGAACTTGTGATCCTTGAAGAAGATGAAAGTGGGGAAGGAATCTTAGATGCAACATCTAAGACCTTCATTGATGACGTTGACGAGCAAATGCCACAGAACTCTGAAATGGTTAATGGTTCCAAGGACCATGCTCCTGATAATGCCGAATTACAGAGCTCGGTATCTTTACCACTTCCAGATCGAGAAATTCTTCCACCTCTTCAGCCGATTGGAGTTTTGAAGGAACTTTGGTCAGACACGCCTGCTAGTTCTGTCCGGCAGGAGGCTCATGTTGAAAAGAAGACTAAAAGCACATCTCCCACGTCTAATTCTCTTAGCAGGCTGTCCTCGGATGGTGCAAATGCTGATAAGATGACAAAGCATGGATCGGGGGAAGATAAAAAGATACTTCCACGACCCCGTCCTCGTATGAAAACTTCTCGTTCATCTGGGTCGAGTAAGCGAGACAAAGGAGGTAGTCTTCCTGGTGTTAACAAAGCACAGGTTATACCAGTGAGTAAGTTGCAACAACAGCCCATCAAATCTAAAGGATCAGAGGAAGTTTCTCCCAGCGGACGTGTTGAAACATGTATTGTACTACTTCTAGACATGAATTGTTAAGATACCATCATCATTCAGTCATTTTCGCTAATAACACCAATTTTGCAGTTGAGGGGAAACTGAACGAGTTACTAGATGTTGCGGGAGGGATAAGCAAGCGGAGGGTAAGTTGTATATAGCATTACTTCTGAAGTCTATAAGATTTATACTTCAATTAGTTATAACCTTCAATTAGTTATGCTTAAGGTTAAGACATCATGTTTTGTTCCTTCTGCGGTTTTTTTTTTGTTTTTGGTTTGTAAGACCGAGCACTTTTACATGATTCTTTTCCACTTGACTTCTCTATATTCGTAATACTTTTCCTCAATCAAGCAACTGCACAATGGATACTTAGTTGGTTTTCTTATCTTACACAAACAGGATTCAGCAAAAGGCTACTTAAAACTTCTGCTTCTCACTGCCGCTTCCCGAGGCACGAATAATGAAGGAATTCAAAGGTTTTCAAGAATCTGACCTGCTTATCTTTGTTCCCATTTATACTCTGCATTTTGTACCTGAATTCCTGTTGGTGTTTGTGAACTTTAATGCAGCAATCGAGATCTTTCAATGATTCTTGATGCCCTTTTGAAGACAAAGTCAAAATCTGTTTTAGTGGATGTAATCAACAAGAATGGTACGTCAGTCTTCTTCTACTTTGGTCCATGTGTCTATCTGTTTTCTTTTGTATCTTATGAGCCTTATCTCGTAAAGATGAAATAACCCCCAAACACATCCAGGTCTGCAAATGTTACATAATATCATGAAACAATACCGGAGTGATTTTAAAAAGACCCCTATACTCCGGAAACTTCTGAAGGTACATTCCTTTTAACCTCTGATTATGTATGGGTCAGAAAACACTTGGCATTAGTTATCTTAAAATTTTCTTCTCATCACGTTGGCTAATGATGCTTTCTTGAAATGGTCTAGCTTGCTTACAAATCAATATAACTGAATTTACTTTCAGGTATTAGAGTATCTTGCTACAAGGGAAATCCTTGCACTGGAGCATATAATCAGAAGGCCTCCGTGTGCAGAGATGGAAAGGTTAGTAAAGTTTAATCATGGCCTTATCCTTGATCGAGTGAAAACTATATTATGCTGTCACTAGTAGAATTGTGAAATCTGGCTGTCTAGTAAATTGATTTATACTAAATTGGCCCTGTGCGTAACTTACTAGAATTCACCTGTCACTTGGTCTACTTGACAATGTGAATGCCAAAAATAGTTTTATCTGTCTTCAGCGAACCTTGCTATATAATGTCACCTTAGTTCTTCAGATTCTCTTAGGACACAATATGACATTTAATGTTTATCTACACGCAGCTTTAAGGATTCTATTCTATCTTTCACTGAGCATGAGGACAAACAGGTACTGGACGTCTCATTTACCCTTATGAAACTGTATTCTTGGACTCTTGATTTATTTTAATGATCAGTAAGCTTCGACCTTGATCAAATGAGTATCTAGGGGTTTAGCTTTTAATTTCCAATTATTTTCATGTATATGGCTGCAGGTTCATCAAATTGCACGGAAATTCCGAGACAGATGGATCCCTAAACCTTTTAGAAAACATTGGCCCATCAACAGGGAGGAGAGATCCGAGTCTATGAGGTCACCTATAAACAGCAGGTTCAGAGCATCACAAGAGCCTAAATATAATCATCAGTCCCCAAGACCTGCAGAACCAGTTGCGTCTGTCAAAACATCAATGGCTACAACTCCTGAAACAGCATCTGTATCTGAGGGATATTCAGAACCTAATTCCAGTCTCCCTGAGACAAATGGACGCAAGCGCAAAAGCAGATGGGACCAGCCATCTATGACCAAAGAACAAAGAACGTCTAATGGAAATCAGGATGTCCAAGATGACCTTCCACCCGGGTTTACATCACCTTGCACGGATGTGCCTGATGCAATTACTGCGAAGCCGCAACAAAAGTTCCTTTCTCGGTTACCGGTATCCTATGGTATTCCACTTAGCATTGTTCATCAATTTGGTTCACCCGGCAAAGAGGACCCGACCACCTGGTCTGTTGCTCCTGGCATGCCGTTCTATCCATTTCCACCTCTACCCCCAGTGTCTCATGGTGAGTTTTTTGCCAAGAGAAACGGAACAGTCTGTTCCTCCTCCATGGGAAACCCGACTTGCTCCATTGAGACCTTACCGGCTATAACTGAACCCAACCAATCCTGTTGTAACACCTCAAGTATTGCCGTGAATGACTCACCCGCTCCAAACCGGAAGAGAGAGTTTTCATCCTATATAGGAACAAGTTATTTTCGGCAACAGAAACAGAACATTCCCCCATGGATGCGGAACAATGGGTGGGAAAAAACAGCAAACAGCCCTATACCTGGAAATTTAACTGTAGAGAAGAAGCTCAACAATTAAGTATTCTTAACTTTAGAGAAGTACACAGCCAATGAAGTTGTTATGGAGACTAGGCAGCTCTTGAGGAGAATTACAGTGGTTGATTGGTTAGTTTTGCTCATAGGAAGATCCCCTTTTAGGGGACTCATGTGCGTTTCTTTTCTTTCCTTTTCAACTCCTTTTTCAGTATATTCTAAATTCTTTTGTTTATGATCAAAAGCAAAAACATTCTACTATAATTAAAAGGTCACATTTCATTGTAATAGCAAATCACATTCTTTTACTCCAAAGAAGTTTTAAGTTACACTGAGATCTTTGCATCGCAAACTTCTTAAATAAAATATTGTTCTTAATAATTTGGTTATCAAAAGGAGTAAGTTTCTTCTCAACTTTACAAGAATGTCCTGTAAAATGGAAAAGTGAGGGAAACAAAAAAAAACCAAACTTTTTGACAATTCAATATTTTCTGAGCAAACTTCTGACTCTAACAAACATCCAAGTTTTTACAAGTGTTGCATATTTTCTCCATCCATTAAAGTACCTTCCAATTACCTTCTTGTAGCTTGGTCTACTTCTCACAACAATCCAATACTCAGCCAGATTCTTCCTACTAGTTATATACTCATCTTCCAAATCCAACAGGGATAACCGAGCTAGCACCGGGATTAGCATTACATCAGCCATACTAAACTCGTTCCCTGCCAAATATGTTGTCCCCTCAAGCTTTGTTTCAACCTCATCTAGGAGCCTAAGCAAATGGTCTGTGCTTCGTCTTAAGGCACCAGGGTCTTTTAGTTTGTCTTCTGTATCGTATGCTTCCCTTAGCTTCCTATGGTAAGCACTTGCCAAGTCTGGAGACTCAGCCATCCTTGCAATCACAACCATCCTCAAGAACTTGGAAACATAGAGACGACGATTATCCGGTATGTGAGCAAGAGTGAAAAGCTTGGGGTCCCATTCCCTAATCTTCCGCATCCATTCAAGAACTTCTCTACCAAATGTAGCATCTTCTATACCAGAGGAAACCTCAGCTATTCTCTCCAAGTACCTGCAAAATTCACAAAAGCTCTAGTTACTTATCTCCAAAAAATTAAAACCTAGCACCAAAAGTGAGAATATTCCCTATTAGAAAATGGTGAGTACATACTCTATGATCTCAATAGTGTCCAAAATGATGTGAGAACCATTCCTGAAAACGGGAAGTTTTGCGTTTGGATTCATCCTAAAGAAGGAAGGGTCCATGTGCTTGCCAGTGATGGGATTGACATGGTATGATGTGTAATCAATGCCTTTCTCTTCCAAAGCTAGTCTCACTCTTTGGCTATCTAATGAGTAAGGATGATGATATAACTGCATTGCTTCAGACCAATATCCTCCAAATACAGTCCAAGAGCTGCAAATTTAAGATATATATATTAAAAAAGACATTCAAGTCCAAGTCTCTTCCATATAATCCACTAAAAAATCATCAACTAATCAATATATTTCAGACATAAAAGCACCAAATTAACTGTTGACCTCACAGACCTGAAGCTTCATAAAAGGTGGATTCATATTTGGGAAAAGGGGTTTAATAAGCACGATATACAAGGAATCTGATCAAACAAAATGAGGTTGAGACCATAAAGATTGAAGCAAACAAAGACAAGAAGAAGACAATACAGGTAACTTGGTGATTTAACTACTAATAACAGAAGAAGTAAAATAAAGACATACCCAACGAAAAGACAGAACACCTTGGAGAAGAAAGGCAGAACAAGAACTGAATCAAAACTAGACGAAAAAAGGGAAACCTTCGTATATTTAGTTTCTCGAATTGAGGTTTCCTTCCTTCTTTAAATTTTTGTCTTTTTTTTTTTTCTTTTTTTTTTCTCCTTTTTAATTTTCGAAGGAAGACGTCAAAATATATACAGCTAAGATTTGCTCTGAACAAGAAAAAAATTTAGGAAAGTGCGAGTATCTAATTCTCCCACTGCGCTTACGTTTAAAAAGGCTTACGTAGACGCAGATGTCTCTACTCGCTCTCAGATGTTGCCACGTGGTATTGGTCAACTTATCCGCCAAGGTCAAAGCGCTTTTAATGATCACTTTTGTCTCTCAAGGGTGTATATGTCTTTCCGATCAACCTGCCAACTTCTTCATTTTTTTCTTTACTTTTTAACATACACCTGAATTATTGGTTCTATTATTGCTAGATATATCCATATTATCATTTTTTTTTTCATGATTCAGAAGGGATTGGAATTTTTTTTTTTTTTTTTTTTGTCATTTTTACTTTTGCCATTTTTGGATTCTGGTGATGTAAAAGAATAAAAAGAAAGAAAGATCGTTAGTGTCACACTGTCACTTGTGTTCTTTCTTCTTTGTATTAGGCCTACTTTGTATCCATCTCATTTGGGCCTTAAATAGATTATCGAGAAGGAGGAGGATATTTACATTTAGTAATATTAAATACAGCCCAATTTTAGCCGTAGCTTATAATAAGCCCACTTTGGCACAACCATTTAATAATAAATAGCAAAACGACTGAAACATAAATAAAAAATATAAGAATGTATAAATTGGACAACATTGTAATTCACGTGCCTGGACCAAGAATAATACCAACCTTTAAAATAGAAGGGACAATAACTATAACCCATCAAAACTGTGACACGTAATTAGCCAAATATGTTATAAATATGGCCTTATTCATCACAAATCTATTGAATTTAAGAAACTTTAATGTTGTAACCAAGATCTTGTCTTCTATTTTCTTCTTCTTTTATATTTCGCCAAAAATTTATATAGAAGCATCTTTAGTTCATAGTAGATCCAAAAGTAATCATTGACCCCCAAAAGAAAAACGAGTTTTTCAAGGCTTTCATCAACAAGTTAGAGAAACATCAACGTCAATGCATGTTGCAGATTTGTTCATATATCGTAGTCATTTGTGTTACTAATTGTTTTCGTTCAGTGAAAATAGTCGAATTTTATCTACAGCTATCTAGTTTTGTAAAATAGAGATATACTCGTGTAGATGATAAAAAAAAAATAAAAAAAAAAAATAATAACAATCAACGTGACGGTAACACTGACACATACGACAATTCGTCTCTTACCTACAATTCTGATAGTTGTATATACTTGTATTGAAAGTTTACTTCTGCGATATTTCGTGAATAATTAGATTACGTAGAATATATTTTACAATTGACAAATGCTAAAAGTTTAGAGTTCCGATCCTAAAAAATCTACAATATTATTTAATCATTTTATCAACCAAATAGAGTTTTTATTTTATGGTTTATATATGTCGTGTAGTATGTTATTGTATTTGTATTTGATGTAGATATTTTAGACTAATGTACATATTGTCATTTCGTCTTAAGTTTGAATGAATGATCAATTAATAATATTTTTTTAAAAAAGGATAATAATTCACTACGTACGTCATGTGGCTTATGACTTTATCATTGAAGGTACTAGTATTGATTAAAGGAAGTAATCAATATATTATATGAAAGATAAAGAGTGGCCAAATACCAATTAATTTCGTTTTTTGCTTCACATTTAATTCTATTAAATTGCCCTAGCGAACTTGTGACATGCATATGTCCGTGTTGTATACTCTCCTTCGTTTTAATAAATGACATGCTAGTATTATTAATGGTCATGATTTTTTTTCTTTTGCTTATAAATTATTATGGTCATGATTTTTTTTTTTTGGTGGGGAATTAGTATGGTCATGATTCACGCTACTTTGCAAAATCAAAATTTAATTTTGGAAAATTTTAAAATTTTCCATTAATCTCATTATCTCAATTTAAACGGAGTCAAATGTTAATTAAGAAGAGTATATGATGTCAAATAATCAAATATAGTACTGTATAATCAATTGGAAAGTTGCCTCATGTGTTTGACAAAATTGAAAGATACTACTATATACGTCGGAAAAATCTTTTTATCACTACTAGTATTATAAAAAAGATGAATCATCATTTAATTTATGTTCATACTTAGTAGTGCAAACTCGATCGTAATCAATTCCCATATTTTTATAATACTAAAAGGCTAAATTAGCTTTGTGCAAAGTATTCGACTCCCAAAAATCATGCGAATTATTGGAACACGGTCTTTCGATTCGTACGTATATGTATTAATTACGAATTTACGACAAGTTGCAATTATTTAATAGTCCTACAGAAAATGATTGGGTATAAAACTAATTAAGATTAAGTTTAGAGATGAGATACGTGAGAAAGAGCGAGTGGCGTTGTCGTGGCAGAAACCAAAAAAAAAAAAAAATTAAAAGCCACCAACTGAAGAGTCTACGTTTCCTTTATCGTCTGGTTAAACGTTTTTGATCTCTCAGTTTGTTGCCACTTTCATTTCTCATCAACTCTGCCATTTTAACTATTCAACATTATGGATTAAATACCAAACAATACATGCTTTCAGCTTTCTATAAAACCTAAAAATTAGTTGACACAATATAATCATATAAACATGATTTTTTTTTTAAAAGAAACATTAAATTAGGAATATTTCTTGTTAGAAATCAAATCCAAAACCGAACCTTGATCGAAGAAAATAATCATATACACTCCATTAGTTTTGTCATTGTTTTTTCTTGAGAAAAAAAAAGAAAATAAATAAATTAGTTAAAAAGTGAGATATGGTCCATGTCTCCATGACTAAATGAGGTAGACGCTGACACATGCCTTTCGGATTTAGTTGGCGTGTCGTTTCTCGCTACTAAAACGGCAGGTATTCCGTTACTATACTTCCCTCCATAATAATAACTAACTAACTCTCTTCTTCGGGGCGGGCGGGGGCATGAGAAACGGCGTTAAGTGACGTTACCAATACTTTTTTAACGTCGTCTAATTTAATGTTGGGTACGTTACCTGACCTGATGCACCGGTAATGATGGAAAAGGTCTTCTTCCGTTATGATGACGTGTTTATCTAGTGACATTGACACGTGTAGGTTGTTGGAAGGATCACATGACATGATCGTTTTTGTGTTTTTTTTTTTTTTTTTTAACTTAGGGGCTGGACATGTTTGAACCACGAAAACGGGCTATTTACACCGACCCATTCTGGGTTGCAGTCAGATTTATTTCCCTATTTATTTACTACTAATTTATTTCAATACGATTTTGTGGTCCTCTCACCTCTGTTATAAGTATATAGTTTTATATGATTTTTAAATAAATCTTTCTGATGTATATTATTTAAGTAAAGTGTATGCTCCAAAACCACAATATATCAAAAGGATTAAATATAGGATAAAATTTGTATATACTTCCTTTTTTTGTTGATATACATATGGGACATCATATTAACTAAAAAAAACTTGTTTCCATAGAAGTTACTACATAGTTGGCTTTTCAGAATAAAATAGTGAAATTTATGATGATTTTATAATTTACAATTTAGCAAAATTAATAATAAGAAACATATTTGTGTGTCATGGTGGTGGGTGATTCACAAAAAAAAAAAATGCATAGTTGAGAAAATGTCAAAATTGGAAAATGAGTAGAAAATATATAATGATTTTATACTGTGGAGTAGGGTTTATAAAAATCATTTTTTTTGTTTTTTGACATTGAAAGACAAAAAAAAAAAATAAAAAAAGGAAAAATGAAATTCTAAAAAGAAGGCTGCGCCTCTTGTGACGAGCATCAAAAGCAAAACCAAACCTGCGGTTAAAACTTAAGCCTCTGCAGGTAGAGAGAGAGAGAGAGAAAGATCTTGTCTTTGTGTGTTTTGTTTGGAGAGTATATAAATCCTTAAAACGATGTTCTTTTGTCTTTGGGAAACACACGTCAGGAGGAGGAGGATATAAGATCACACTTGAATAATCCAGACAACCTCTCTCTCTCTCTGTGAAAATAAAAGGAAGATGATTGAAAACGGCGGAGAGAAACGGAGCTCCGTCGAGGAAGAAGGAGAAGAAGGTGGGCGTATGATTGTTGTCGGCGTGAAGCTCGACGCGCCGAGCAGAGAGTTGCTCACTTGGGCTTTGGTTAAAGTCGCCGAGCCTGGTGATACTGTGATCGCTCTTCATATCCTTGGAAATGGTACATTTTTTTAGATTCTCTACACAAAAGCTTTGGTCTTTTTATGATTTTTAATACAAAAGTTTCGATCTTTTGTGGGGTTTTGTGTAGAGATTGTCGATAGAGCAGGGAACTCTTCGCTTCTCTCTCTTGTTAAGACTTTCGACTCTGTTCTTGACGTCTATGAAGGTTTCTGCAATTTGAAACAGGTATAGAAGTGCAATTTTGATCCTTTGCTTTAACTTCTCCAGAAAATAAACAAAGGAAATGTTGAATTTTTCCCCTCTTTGTAGGTGGATCTGAAGCTGAAGCTATGTCGTGGTTCCTCTGCTCGAAAGATTATAGTTCGAGAAGCCAAATCGTTCTCTGCATCGAAAGTTTTAGTTGGGATTTCAAAAACTCACCACACGATTCGTTCACCAGCTTCCGTTGCTAAGTACGTAGCCAAGAAACTATCAAAGGATTGTTGGGTGATTGCTGTAAACAATGGTAAAATCGTGTTCCAAAGAGAAGGTTCTCCATTATCTACCATTAATCATTCTCAAGGTATGACTTTTTTTTTCTTTTTTTTTTCTTCCAAGTTTCTACATTTTTGTATCTATATGATTCGGTTTGGGTTGAGTTGTTAAATAATCTGTTATTGGGGTGTTGTTATAGGGAAGGAAGATGTTAGGAAGATTACTTTGTTGAATGTGCTTCAAAGGTCTGTTACTTTGAATAAGACTACGAAAGTAGTTAGCCATTCCGAGGAAGATTCAAAAGAGGATGATGAAGTTCAATCCGGTAGCCAGAGTTTACAGCAGGCCTTAGCTGCTGCGCGTTTTGAGAATTGCGCGGTTTGTGGTTCTGATTCTTTGTCTCTAAACGATACAAATACTCCTGGAAATGAAAGGAGTGAAGATGATGATGATGATGATGAATGTCACAAAGCAATGGAGGTTATGCCTGTGAATGGTCCAGAAGATTCAGGCGGTTCTATAACTATGTTGGATGGGAAATTGCCTGAATCTAGACCAGGTTGGCCTTTGCTTCGTCGTGCTGTTTCTACATTAGGACAGTCTGTTACTACTCCTCATAGTTCTTTGTCGAAACAGATACCTGTAGTTCAATGGGCTCTGAAGCTTCCTACGAGGGACACTAATCAACCTGGTTATGATTCTTCTGAAGACGATTTGTCAAGCTTAAACGCAGTTGTTCCGTTTGGTATCAACTCTATCTCCAAGAAGTCATCTCCTGACAATAGTCCAAGAAAATTGCCGGAGGAATTAGAGGGACTTTATGAGAGGTTCTCTTCAGCTTGCCGGGTTTTCAAGTACAAGGAACTTGTTTCAGTCACATCGAATTTTTCCACTGGTTGGTCCTTCTCTCATTCATTTACTTATGAATGATATGTTGAAAATTTTCAAGGCTTATAACTAAAAAGTTCAATCTGATTTCAGATAATTTCATTGGAAGAGGAGGCAGCAGCCGGGTTTTTAGAGGTTGTTTGTCCAATGGGAGAGTGGTTGCTGTCAAAATTCTCAAGCAAACTGAAGATGTCTTGAATGATTTCGTGGCTGAGATTGAAATCATCACAACATTACACCATAAGAATATTATCTCCCTCTTAGGATTTTGCTTTGAAGATCATAACCTATTACTTGTATACAATTATCTCTCAAGGGGAAGCCTAGAAGAGAACCTTCATGGTACTTGTTAGACAGACCCTTGTCTTTTTAAGCAACTCAGAGATTCTATTATGATCATGGATCTAACAAATGCTGTTTCATAACCAGGAAACAAGAAAGATCCGCTTGCATTTTGTTGGAGCGAGAGGTATAAAGTAGCTGTTGGAGTGGCCGAGGCATTGAACTATCTGCATAACAGTGCTTCACAACCTGTCATCCACAGAGATGTTAAGTCATCAAATATACTATTATCTGATGATTTTGAGCCACAGGTAAAAACAATTTTTATCGGTTTTTCTTCATATGTCAAAAGAGGCGAGAATACTAAAAAGATATTTATACCTTGTTCCCAGCTTTCTGATTTTGGGCTTGCGAGGTGGGCGTCTATATCTAGAACTCATATAATCTGCTCTGATGTTGCGGGAACCTTTGGGTATGGAAGAATCTGGTTTTTGGCTGATGTTTTTATGAAAGTTCTTGAAAATGTTCTTATGGTAAGCTTCTGTTTCTTGTTACAGATACTTGGCTCCAGAGTACTTTATGTATGGTAAGGTAAATGATAAGATAGATGTCTATGCATTTGGCGTTGTTCTCCTCGAGCTACTATCTGGAAGAGAACCGATTAGCAGTGGATGTCCAAAGGGACAGGAGAGTCTAGTCATGTGGGTATGTATTGCTGCATACCAATTAAGATCAAAACCAAGCTTTTTCTATACTCTTATTGAAAACAAGTATGTATGATGTTCATGTACAGGCCAAACCAATTCTAGATGATCGAAAGTATTCTCAGTTATTAGATCCGAGTTTGCGGGATAACAACGATAACGACCAAATGCAGATGATGGCGTTGGCTGCTACTCTTTGTATTCGACGTAGCCCTCAAGCTAGACCGAAAATGAGCATTGTAATTCAAGTTTTAAATCTACTAGCCTTTTCACATCATTGCTTTATGTATTATCTTAACGAATGTGGAATGATGCAGGTCCTAAAGCTACTTAAAGGCGATGAAGACACGCATGAGTGGGCACTGCAACAAGTGAGTAATTCATCAGAAGAGTCAGAGATGCTCAAGGATAAGCAATGCCAAAGATCTAACTTGCAGTCACACCTTAACGTGGCGCTTCTTGATGTTGAAGATGACTCTATCTCCATGGGAAGCATCGAGCAAGGCGTCTCTGTTGAGGATTATCTTAAAGGCAGGACAAGCCGTTCGTCGAGCTTCGACTAAGAGCCCATTTTTACTGAAACTATTGTGTGTGTGTGTACATATGAAAGGGCGTTCTTTGGAAACCGGTGGGTGGTGGATTTGTGGGGTTCTTTTTAGCCCTCCTTTCTCACCTGTTTAGGACACTGTAATTGTAGATTTTAATTGTTTGGGATGTATCTTGCTATTTCCGGTAAGTCTTTTTTGGGCAAATTGCTTATAGCTGTGGTAATAAAAACGAGAGGGAAATGCTTGTTGTTGGGAATTTGGTAGGAAAGAAAAAAAGTGCTTGTACTTGTCTTCATTAAGAAGAATAAAAGAAAGAAATCGTTTTTTTTTTCTAGAAACAGTTTACATTTATTTTCTCGTATTTGTATTAGTATGTATTGATCCGTCAAAATCATTAACTTGTATCGTGAATGGATCGTGTACCAATAAGGCTCAACAACAAAATCATTACCCATGAGGTAGTATAGGCCTGGGCATTCGGTTAACCATTCGGTTTCGGTTCGGTTGTATTCGGTTTCGGTTATTTTGGATATAGTAATATAGTAACCATTTGGATATTTTTGAAATTTCGGTTCGGTTCGGTTTCGGTTTGGTTATTTAAATAAATAACCATAACTAACATAAATTATATTAACATTAACCAAATAAACCAAATATAACCAAAACTAACCGAATATAACCAAAATTAACCAAATATACAATAACAAAAATACAAAAAAGGGAAAAATATTGATTCAATTTTACAAAATAGTATTTAACTTTGTAAATTCAAAATAATAACATTTACATATATTGATTATTTAAAATATTTAATTGTTTTGAATCTAGAAATAATTTATATTTTAAGTTTATTTTATAGTTTTGCATAATATTAAGTATATAATATTTGATATCTTCTAGGTTTTCGGATATTTCGGTTAACCATTTAATTGTCGGTTCGGTTCGGTTCGGTTTCGGTTAGTTTGGATATAGATTTTTACTAACCATTCGGGTATTTGAAGAATTTCGGTTCGGTTCGGTTTGGTTTTTTTCGGTTCGGTTTCGGTCGGTTATTTGGTTATCGGTTATTTTGCCCAGCCCTAAGGTAGTATATTTCGTCTGCACAAGAGATCCCTGATGACTGGTTAACTTGTTCTTCCACAGGTGGTTCCAGAGTGTATGCCTGATTGTTATTATTGTTGTAAGAAGTCTCAGTTTTGCAAATGTTCTTATACTGAAGTCTGGTAGGTTTTCTTTCTCCAATGCCTAATAGGGGAAACACACAGTGATGTAGGTAGGGTAATACGTTTCTAGTGGCAAGTGTTTACAGAGTATAATACAAGTTGCTTTCTCATTTTCTGGGGCGAAACACAGTGATGTAGAGTATAAATGAAATCTTGGCTTTTAGGCCTTTCTTCAATTTGTTAGTTCGCTTCCAAGCTATATAGAGTATACATAATACTACAGTTTACACATCAAGATCTGCAGCTATTAATATGAAGTCATAAACTACTACTACTACTACCACTACTATTACTACCATATAGTGACGAACCTAAAAGAAGCCTTGAGATTGCAAATACAAATCTTGTAGGATCTCTCGTTTTGCTTCATATCCAAGACTGTCTTATAGAATAGAGTCTTGAGTTTCACTTAAGATGTACTTTTAAAAACAGTGTGGTGCCGCGTTACTTGTTGCCTACCATATCTATGCACTCTCTAGCATCAACGCACAGATTTATCAAACTTTTTTCATGTAGCCAGGGTTTGAATGCACCTTCAAGAACTATGTTCTGCAAAAGAAAGCGAACCACAAAAGACATTTAATCTATGGCGCATACAACTCTATACATTCATCTGTTATATTGATAAAATAATGCATTCAAGGTTTTATGGTAACAAGAGGGTTTTACGAGACCAATGCACACGGGCGACTTTGCACATGTTGTAGCCAAGAAAAATCAATGAAACAGAAAACTCTACCTCTAAATAAAAGAAGAATCCGCGCAACAGGTTTAAAGATCGAGGAAGATCCTTCTGATAACGATGATAAATCTTGTTGAAATCTGCAGAATCAAACCGAAGTAAGTTTAATATGGTTGCAGTCGAGTATAAGTTCAGTGGAAAGCAAAGGTAAAAACTACAGGACATGGTGAAATAATTTCACCAAGAAAGTATCACGAATGGAATACATCATTTCTAGCAATACTCAGATTATAATATATATAATAAGCAGATATCCCAACAAGTGTGAATATCCAATTAAAGATGTATGATTCGCATAAATGTAAGAACTCCTACAGCAACCTTTCCTCTAGAGACTTAGAGTTAGCTGACTGAGCCTCAAGCTAGCCTTTTATATAGGACAAAAACTTATCCATTCGTTAAAATGTTTTATCTTTGAGAAGATAGTTCAACACACTACACATCCACAAGAACACATTGTACAATTTGTTTGTACCTGTATACTTTTCGAGATATGACGGTGCCAACTGGTCTTCAACATTATATTCAATCTCTCTTCCATCTCGTAATTGTCTAGACCGAGTCAATGGTCTTTTGAGTGATGCCTCAGTATAGAGTCGCAAGTACTCTTCCTCATCATAGGGATTTCTGAGAAGTTCCATTAGCCTCTTGCTATACGAAGAGTTGAATAAATCATCAGGGTCAACACCATCTTCAAGATCCTTGGAAAACATTATAACAAAATGAAAAATGTCAGCATAGAAAATTAGAAAGAATCAGAAAAGACAAATTTCAAAATAGAAGTAAGAGAATGAAGGTAT